>NC_091434.1:183159067-183476567 GCF_964237555.1 Oryctolagus cuniculus | reverse complement strand
CTTGGGCCCTGCACCCGCATGGGAGACCAGGAGGAGGCACCTGGCTCCTGGCTTCGGACCAGTGCAGCGCGCTGGCCGTAGCGGCCATTTGGGGGGTGAACCAATGGAAGGAAGACCTTTCTCTCTGTCTCTCTGTCTCACTGTCTAACTCTGCCTGTCAAAAAAAAAAAAAAAAAAAAAAAAAAAAAGATAAAATACTCAGGAGTAAACTCATCAAATGCACAGAATCCTAATTAAATACAAACATATTTGGTATGTGTGAGATCTGACAGAATATCAAGTAGAATATTTAGAAAAATACGTACAACAACAGACAAGTCAGCTTTTCACAGCAACATTCATTAAGCAACGAAGGCCAATAGCCACTGACAAGGGGACACGTGGTCCTCTCTGCCCAGGAAATCCCGCTACACAGAGGTCCAGAAGAGTCCACTGACCAATCAACAGGAATGATGCGAGATTTCATAAGCTTTAGGATACTGAAATAAACTATAAGGTTAAAATAATTTGGCCGGCGCCGCGGCTCACTAGGCTAATCCTCCGCCTGCAGCACCGGCACCCCGGGTTCTAGTCCCTGCCGGGGCGCCGGATTCTGTCCCGGTTGCCCCTCTTCCAGGCCAGCTCTCTGCTGTGGCCCGGGAGTGAAGTGGAGGATGACCCAGGTGCTTGGGCCCTGCACCCCATGGGAGACCAGGAGAAGCACCTGGCTCCTTCAAAAAATAAAAAATAAAAAAATTTAAAAAAAAAAGGTTAAAATAATTTAGTTTGATACTGAAAAAAAAATCAGCCTGTTTAATTGACTAGCCAGCATTTACTGTAACTATATGCCAGCCAGGCTCTGTTTCTACAATTGGCACCATTTTACAGAGAAGTAAACTGAGTCCAACAGAGGTTTGGCGGCTTGCCTAACGCCACACAATGAGTAAAGAACTCAAAGTACCACGGTTCTGGAGACCTCTCTAGTGCTACACGCTGCCCACCACAACACTGCCCGTAAGCTGGGAACAGCCCAAATGCCCATCAGCGGGGGGCGTGCTTCATCCACAGGGCATAAACGTGGCTGGTTAACAAGGAGGCTGGGACTGCTTCTCAGCCTGATGGCTAAGATCAGGTGCAAAAAGGAAGGTGCTAACAGAGATCTCAACGATGCACTAAGAAAAGTATGCACTTGTATTTTGTAAAAGCATGATTTATACACACACATATTATTTCATAATGCGCAACTTTATTCTCCCTGACGAGAATAAATGATGCTATGGGGATAGCACTGTGCCACAGTGCATTGAGCCACAGCCTCCAATGCTGGGATCCCATCTGGGCGCTGGTTCCAGTCCCGGGAGCCCCACTTCTGATCCAGCTCCCTGAATGTGCCTGGGAAGGCAGTGGAGGATGGCCCAAGTGCTTGGGCCCCTGCACCCACGTGGGGGACCTGGTTGGAGGGCCAGGCTCCTGGCTTCAGCTTGGCTCAGCCCCAGCTGTGTGGCCATCTGAGGAGTGAACCAGCAGACGACAGATCTCCCTGTTTCTGCCTCGCCCTCTCTGTAACTCTGCCTTTCACATAAGTAAATACATCTTTTGAAGCTGAAAGAGTGCTGAGTCGGGGAGTGCCCTGATCTCACTGGAACTTTTGGAAGACGCCTGTGGCTGCTGAGGGAAGAACATCCTGGGGACTGGAGGTGGAGCCAAGGCGCTGAGCTGGGAGAGAGTTGGGGAGACGTGGTCAGATTCAGGATAAAGTTCCAGAACTGGGACTGAGGGACTTGCGTTCGACGGAGGTGTGTAAAGAAGGCAAAGAGAGGTGGCTCCCAGGTTTTTGGCTCAAGTAACTAAATGAAGAGTGATACCATTCAATAAGATGTCAAACATCTGGGGACGAGACGGCTGGTGGTGGCTGGACCAAGAATGAGTTTTGGACATTCTAAATCCAAATTACCAGATGCCCAAACCGGAGATCCAAGCATAGGTGACCACACAGCCACAGAGCTGGAAGAGGTCCCATCTGGGAATCGTGAGAAGGTAACTGACAAAGCCCAGGACTGGATGTGACCATTCGGGGAGTAGCTATGGATGGAGGAGCAAAGCCCCTGGTGGGACCCCGGGCTGGGGTGGCGATGGGAAGAGGAGAGGGCCGAGAGGAGCCGGGGAGGCAGGACTAGGAGAGGCAGGACTGAGGAAGCAAGTGGAGACAGTGTTTCAAGACTGAGCAACACACAGTCCCTCAAACGCTGAGAGAGGCCACTCAGGACCAGAGCAGACGGGGCGGAGGCTGGGCTGTGGCCAGTGGGTGAAGCTGCCACCTATGACACCAGCATCCCATATGCGCACTGGCTCAAGTCCCGGCTGCTCCACTTCCCATCCAGCTCCCTGCTGATGCACCTGGGAAGGCAGTGAAAGATGGCCCAAGTGCCTGGACCCCTGCCCCCACCTGGGAGACCCGGGTGGAGTTCCAGGCCTCTGGCCAGCTGTTATGGCCATTTGGAGAGTGAATCAGAGAATGGAAGGCTTCTCTCTCTCTGTCTCTTCCTCTCTCTCTAACTCTGCCTTTCAAGTAAATATATGAATATTTTCAAGTGTTCATGTTTCATTACGTAAGGTGTTCTTTTTAAAAAACATTATTTTATTGTTTTGTGAAAGACAGAATAACAGAGAGAGCTTCCATCCTTGGCTCACTCCCCAAACGGCCACAATGGCTGGGGCTGGGCCAGGCTGAAGCCAGAAGCTGGGAGCTTCATCCGGGCCTCCCACGTGGGTACAGGGGCCCGAGCACTGGGGCCGTCCTCTGCTGCTTTCCCAGGTGCACTAGCAGGGAGCTGGATAGGAAGTGGAGCAGCGGGATGTGACCCAGAGCCCAATGGGAATGTGGGTGTGGCGGGCGGGGCTTAACCTGCTGTGCCAGACGGGAGCCCCTAATGTGTTCCTTCAGCACTAAACCTTCCCGGTGCAGCCGCACCTATAAACGAGGACACAGGGGCTTCGGTCACAGACAGCACAGGCCGGGGCAGACCCAACCCCGCGCCTCTAGAGCCGGTGGCAGGGAAACACAGGAAGAGGGGCCAGGAACGCAGCAAGCAGTCAGCAGCCGGGGACTACGGCTGCCGGCGTCAACGCGAGCTCTTCTGGGAACTCCCGGTCAGCGAGCAGTCCCAAGGCAGGTTCATGGCAGACGCTTTCTCGGGGACCAAGAACAAACAGGAAGCACAGGCACCAGGCACCACGACTCCAGGTCACAGGACACGGCCTTACGCCACCAGCAGTCAGGAAGAACCCCGAGATGCCACGGGGCTGCGGACAGAGCCCCGCTCCCGGCCAGCCGGCACCTACCTGTGGTCAGCGCTGGGCTTCTGCCTCCCGTTCCCCAGTCTCCTGGTCACGGCGGCAGGTGGGGGCGAGGAGGGCAGGGGCGGGGGAGGGAGGGCGGGCAGAGGGGGCAGGGTTCTTCTCTCCTTCCTGAAGCCGGCCGCTGGGTGCCCGTCCTCGGCCCCCTCTCCGGCATGCCTGAACGTTCTCCGGGGCTTGGGAAGGGGGTTGATGAAGGGCTGCGGGGGCGACCCCTCCGAACCCCTGTACACGTTCTCTGGGCCTTGCCTCTCCTCGGCAGCCTCAGGGGCAGGCTCCCTGCCCCCCAGGTCCCACGGCTGGCCCCTCTGGCTGCCCCCCGAGCCAGCCCTGCCTCTGTGGCTCTCAGAGGCGGGGAGCCCCTCTTCCGCCTTCTCAGGCAGGCAGTGTGGGGAATAGCAGGTCCCTGGCATCTGGGGGTCCAGCCCGGCCGAGCCATCTTTCAGAGCCTGCTCCAGCTTCTCCACCTGCTTCAGCACCGAGAGCTGATCGCTCGGCAGGCGCCTGCCACACCGTGGCTCCTGGCTCCGGCCCCAGCTGGCCTCCGGCTCCCCGTCTGGCTGGCTGAGGTCTGGCCTCCGCGCCGCGTCCTGGCGCTTGGCTGTGACTCCCCCTCCACCCCGCTCGGTCTCCGCGCCCTGGGCTCTCCCGCAGCCGTCTCCGCCTCTCCTCTCCCCTGCGCAGGGCTGCAGGTGTCCCGCTGCCCCGTCTGCTCTCCTGGCAGGTGCGGGAGCAGGCGACTCCTTCTTCCCTTCCCATTCGGATATCTTGTCCTTTATGCTGAGGACCTTGTGCCGGGCCGCGGCTGCAGCAGACGGGCAGGGGCTCTGGACTCCGCTGAGCTGCTTCCTCCCGGGCCTGCCGGCTTCTGTAGCGCTGAGATCCGCAGGTGGGCCACTGACGGTCATACCTGAGCTGAACATGTCCACCCTCGGCTCCAGCACGGGTGGCTCTGGCTCAGTCTTTGCGAGAGGACGGAGGCGCAGAGTGGTGGCCCCTGAGGGTCTCCCGCGGCCTTCACACCGTCCACCTTGACCCTGAACCAGAAAGACAAACAGCAGTCAGGGACTCTTGGTACTGCTCTTGGCTGGCCGCAGAGATGCACCACAGCTCAGATATAAATATTCTACGCTAGCTGCAAACCACAAACACAGAAACCATCTTTTTTTAAATCCATATTTTCTAATATAAAATTTTTACTTATTTATTTGAATGGCAGTATTACAGAGAGCGAGAGGACAGAGACAGAGACAGAGGTCTTCCACCCGCTGGCTCACTCTCCAAATTTCCGAAACAGCTGAGGCTGGGCCAGGCTGAAGCCAGGAGCCAGGAGCTTCTTCCGGGTCTCCCACATCAGTGCAGGGCCCAAGAACTTGGGCCATCCTCTGCTGCTGTCCCAGGTTCATTAGCAGGGAGCTGCATCAGAGTGGAGCAGCTGGGACTCGAACCAGCGCCCCTATGGGTTGCTGGTACTGCAGATATGGTGGCTTAACCTGCTGTGCCAGTGGTGTCCCCAGGAGACCACTGTATGGGGCTGGCACTGTGGCAAAGCGGATAAAACTGCTGTGTGCAATGCCAGCAACTCATATGGGTGACGGTTCAAGTCCAGGCTGCTCCACTTCCAATCCAGCTCCCTGCTAATGGCCTGGGAAGAGCAGTGGAGGATGGCCCGAGTGCTCGGCCCCTGCACCCACGTGGGAGACCCGTATGACGCTCCTGGCTCCTGGCCCTTACAGCCATCTAGGGAGGGGAGTGAAGCAGCAGGTGGAAGATCTTTTGCTTTCTGTCCCTCCCTCTCTCTCCATAACTCTTCTAAATAAAATAAAATAAACACAAACAAAGAAACCACCACCACTGTATCTTTCTTGGGAGGACAGAGTCCCACGGGCTTAGGTGCAAACTCTCACTCCACCAAGGCCGCGGGTGATCCTCTCACCCCAGCTTCTCCCTCTCCGGGGGCAGTGACAGTAAGCATAGCCCGCCCGCAGCAGGTGGTGTGGACGGTGTGCACTATGAATGGTGGCTGCCACCACTCAGCCGTCTCCCCTGCCGTGGGCGGCAGTAAACATAGGGGAAGGCAGGAGGCAGTGCACATTGCTTGGCTCTCATTAGCCGTGGGCAGTTCTTGGCAACTGACGGTTCAGAAACCACACCAGCACCACAAACCACCCAGCGTCTGCTGATTCTGGGCTTGCGAAGCTGTCCCGACTGCAGCGGGCAAAGCCACAGGAGCGGAAGCTCCCCCGGACATGTGCGCTCCGGCAGAGCAAACGCGACAGGAAGCCGGGGCTGTTTTGGTATTCTTGGCCTGTGCTGGCCACTGGGACACCCCGGCACCCAGAAAACGCTGGCTGCGCAGACGGTGAACAAACAGCGCTGCGTGAATGAGGGCGCCTGTAACAAGCAGGCACTTTCCGATCTGTGCAGGGCCTCAAGACGCCCTGACAGCCACCACGCGCTGCCAAGGCTTCGGTTCTCGGCCACACGCCGAGCACTCGGTAGCCCTGCGGCAGGAGAGGGGCTGACGGCTCCTGGATCAGATGGGGTAGGGCATCTTCCTCACTGCGGAAAGTTGCCGCCTAGGTCACACGCCGGGGGACGCAGGAGGGAACTTCAGAAAGTTTATGGGAAAACAGCACTGAAAGATCAATTTCGGTGCAAAAAATTGTGTGTGTGTGTGTGTGTGTGTGTGTGTGTGTGTGTTTTGACAGGCAGAGTGGACAGTGAGAGAGAGAGACAGAGAGAAAGGTCTCCCTTTGCCGTTGGTTCAACCTCCAATGGCTGCCGCGGCCAACGCGCTGCAGCTGGCGCATCACGCTGATCCGAAGGCAGGAGCCAGGTGCTTCTCCTGTCTCCCATGGGGTGCAGGGCCCAAGCACTTGGGCCATCCTCCACTGTACTCCCTGGCCACAGCAGAGAGCTGGCCTGGAAGAGGGGCAACCGGGACAGAATCCGGCGCCCCAACCGGGACTAGAACCTGGTATGCCGGCGCTGCAGGCGGAGGATTAGCCTATTGAGCTGTGGCGCCGGCTGCAAAAAATTTTCAAAATCCATGTGTAGATTTTTCATAGCATGCATTTTCACTTATTGAAGATTACACACACACACACACACACACACACACCTACATATATACATGATCTCAAAAGTTTTCTGACACCCAAGTACACTTGCCTTTTTTTTTGAAAGGCAGACTTACAGAGAGAGAGGGAGAGACAGACAGAGAGAGCTTCTACCCGCTGGTTCACTTCCCAAATGACTGCAACGGCTGGAGTTGGGCCAGGCCAAAACCAGGAACCAGGAGCTTCTTCCAGGCCTCCCACGTGGGTGCAGGGGCCTAAGCACTGGGAGCATCCTCTGCTGCTTTCCCAGGTGCGTTAGCAGGGAGCTGGATAGGAAGTAGAGCAGCCCATACGGGACACTGGTGCTGCAGGCGGCAGCTTAATCTGCTATGCCACAATGCCAACACCTTTTTTTTAAAGAGATGTATTCATTTATTTTGAAAAAGTTACCAAAGAGAGAGGGAGAGACAGAGAGAGAAGGATCTTCCATCCGCTGGTTCACACCCCAAATGGCTGCAATAGCCTGAGCTGGGCCATGCTGAAGCCAGGAGCCAGGAGCTTCTTCCAGGTCTCCCACATGGGTGCAGGGGCCCAAGCACTCAGGCCATCCTCCGCTGCTTTTCCCAGGCCACAGCAGAGAGCTGGATGGGAGGCAGGGCACCTAGGATCTGAACCAGCCCAGATGGGATGCCGGCGTCGTAGGCAGAGGCTGTATCCGTTATACCACAACGCTGGCCCCTACACTTGTCTTTTAACTCCATTTCCCCGTGAACTCTGGGAGCACCCCTATGAGGTACTCTCTCTATACGTGTATGTATGTACATGTATATATGTGCATATGTGTGGTAAGAGCAGATCAGCGTGAAGATGCTCAATGTTATTCTGAAAACAAAGGACCTCACTGAATGAGAATGAGGGTATCTGTGTGCCCAAATGCAGAAATTCTCCCAGCAGCCCGGCATGACAGCACAGCGACACCCGAGGTGCCGAGACCGGCAGCACACACACCTGCGCACCCTCTGTGTGTGCGGATCTGCCCCTACGGGGACTCCAGCTGCGGTTCTCAGTGAGAGTAATTCCCAGATCCATGCATCCTGCCGTGGCCAGCTCTTTCCTCCAAGTCTAAGGGGCTGTTTACACGAAGATTCTCCCTCAACTGGGACATCAGCACATAAATCACGCTGCTGTTCTCGGTTGTACGGCAGAAATTAGAAACTCGAGAAAATGCAAACACATTTTTTTGCCAATAGAGTTTCTTATGTTAAGTATGACTAGCAGCAGAAATCCTTATTTAAATAAACAATTAGGATTCATAACAGCTTACAAAAGAGAAAAACATGCACTTGTCCTGTCACCACTGCGGATGTCAGCGTGGATTCAGACTTTAGTCAGAGTTGGAAGTCTGCTGGTATTTCACCGGGGGTTCAGAAGGCAGAGTGACAGCCCTTCTCTGTCCCGCGGCAACAGGAAGCGAGAGGACCGTAAGGTAGAACGACCGACCTTCCAGGCAGCGCACTTACTGAGGGCAGACGGCCGAACACACACCCGCCGACAGGCCGCGTACCGGCCCGGCGGACAGATGGCCAAACACACAACCGCTGCAGGCGGTGAATGAGCACAGTACGCATGCAGACGGCAGCGTCTTCCCCAAATCCGGGGCTCAGCAGATGTGCCGGCGGCGTTGTAACCACTGTGCTCGCGGTGCAGGGCCCCAAGCACCTGCACCAGCCGCCGGCACCGAGGCCCCACTGGAGACTGCGGAGGCGCAGAGGCTGCCTGCTGGAGGCCACGCTGGGCTCACCACACTCCAGACACGAAAGAGGGTGAAGCTGTTTCACCAGGGACAGCTGCTGCACCCAGGAAGTTCCCACGTTCCAGTTCCCAAGATTCTACTGCCCCAGAAGGGCTCTGGCCTGCGGTCCTTGCAGAATGTACCCACGCCCTGGGGAAAAGGACACAACCCTGTTAATGAGGTGGCAAGCTGACCATGTGGACGGACACGGCTGCAAAGATCCAGGGCTCAGAAATAACCGGGGCGGGCAATCGGGCAGCAGGGAAGACGCCCTGGGGATGCCGCAGCCCCTGCTGGAGTCCTGCAGTCCTGGCTCTGCTTCCGATCCAGCCTCCTGCCAATGCACGCCGTGGGAAGCAGCGCACAAGGGCCACCCACGCAGGAGACTCAGATGGCTCCTGGTTAGCTTGGCCCAGCCTCAGCCATTGTGGGCATCTGGGGAGTGAACCAGCAGATGGAAGATTCTCTCTCTCTGTCTCTGCCTTCCAAATAAATAAAAACAATCAATTTTTTTAAAGTTACTTAAAATGCCTGTGTAGCCTCATAGTTAGAAAAATAAACCCTGGGCTGGGACGCATGCTGGGGGTACGGCCTGACGTGGCCCGGGACCTTCATCTCCACACCGGCACTGCTCGGGTTTGCTCCTGACCCTTCGGTCTCGTGTCCCCGCACGTGGAGGTGACTTACAGGAGGGCCATTAGAATGAGCTGGGAAAGAGCTCCGGGCAGTGAGAGCAGTGGGAAGAACGGGGCCAGCGTGCACAGCCTCTGGGGATGAAGCTCTTACCTGTCAGCCGACGTGCAGCTCAGGTTTTCAGTCTGGCTGTGGCTGCCCTCGGCCGGCCCGCACGCCGTCATCGTGTCAGGTCTCCTGGGGGAACAAGGGAGCACGCACGGTGAGCCGCCACCACACGCGCCCTGGGCGGGGAGCAGAGGGGCCCACGTGCCAGCCTCCGCCCAGGAGTGGGAGTGCAGGAAGGCACCGTCAGCACCCCGACCCAGGAGCAGGCATGCGTACATCGCGGGGAGCGTCCAGACGTGCAGCCCACTCCAGGCTCCTCACAAACATCTCATGGAAGACACACAGCAGCCCCAGCCCACCCACGGCTGCCTGAAACCACGGACAGAACCGCTCCCCGTACTCACCATGTTTTCCTCCTGGGCACACAAATCTTTAAGGTTTAATTTATAAATGAGGCGCGGCGATAATGGACAATAATGAAACAGGACAACTGTAACAGCGCACCGTAATTGAACAAGTAAGAACGTGGTCCCTCTTTGCCAACATACACTACGGTGCCGTCGCTGACCGAGCGCAACTGAAATCCTGGAGAGCAGGCCCGGGGCCAAGGGGAGACTCCTGTAACCTCCGAAAGCAGACCACAAACAAGGCAACCGCCCCTTCCAGGCTCTCTGAACCCCTGCGATGAGCCAGTCATCCCGAGGAACAGGAACCAAACCACACACAGTGCAAACAGCGCCACAGGGCCCCCACCTCCCCCGTGCGCCCTGACGGCGGAGGCCCAAGGCGTCAGGGCGCGGTCTGGGCAACCCTGGGAACCCCAGTCGTTCCTGCTCACCAGCAGCAAGGGCAGAGCGGACGGCTGGAGTCCGACGTGCCCCAGTGTCCAGGGTGGGGGTGACTGACTGGCTGAGCAGTCTCACTGCAAGCCCCGGCAGGACCCCGAGGGAGGAGCAGTGTCTCTCCACACAGGGAGGCGGAGGCCAGGCGGGTACCAGCTCCGGGGCGCGAACACCCAGGGACTGGCTCCTGGCACTGCTGTGCGGTCCTGGGCACTGCGCCTCCCCCACAGAACGTCCAGGGAACCCCTCTCCAACTCAAGATTCCTAACCCCTGTCCCAGGCCCAGTGTCCTGCCCACCCAGAAATCAAAGCGCTGGCCAGGCTGCAAGGAGAGGGGAGCCAGGGAGAAAGAGGCGAGGGAAAGCAGCGTGAGCCTGGGCCACGGCGCGACAAAGAGGAAGGCGAGGGAGCCGTGAACTGAGGCAGCAGGGAGGTGAGAGACAGGCCCGCCACACCGTGTGTGCGGGAGGGCGCGGGGCTCTGCTCCCTACCCACGCAGCACCGGACGCCCAGGGCATAATCCGTGCAGCAACCAAGCCCCACCTTGGTTATTTATTTGAAAGGCAGAGTTGGAGAGAGACCGAGAGAGAGAGAGACAGATGGGGGGAGGGGTATCTGTAACCGCCAAAGCCAGGAGCAACCGGGTCCCCCGCCACGTGGGTGCAGGGTCCAAGCACTGAGGCTGTCCTCCGCTGCTTTCCCAGGCACATTAGCAGGGAGCTGGACTGGAAGCGGAGCGGCTGGGACTCGAGCTGTGCCCACGTGGGACACTGGCACAGCAGGCGGCATTGTAACCCACTACGCCACAGCGCAGACCCTAGCTCCACCACTCTTGAAAGAAGCCAGGCCCTGGGCCTTGATGGCAGGACCCACACGCAGCACGGTGGAGGGACGTCCGGAGAGCAGCCACATCCCAGCCCACCCTCCACGCTCACGCAACTGCTGCCTCCAAACCCAGAGCCTAGACCCAGCCCTGCTCCTCACACACCAGCCCCTCCCCCGCCCAGCTGGCGTCTGCTTCACCGGCATGACCAGCAGGTGTAGGCGGGTGTGTGCCGGACGCTCCGGGGCCTTGAACCCCAGAGCTCGGGGGAGCAGCAGGGCTGAGCTGGGACCACGGTCAGCGGGGAGCCAGGCTCTCCCCAGGGGGAGAGTTTCCCGAAAGTAACACAGCCCGCTGTGTCCGATGCAACGGTGACTTCCAAGGCGGAAGCCACAGTCCCCAGGACAACAGGACACCGCACTGTGAGAAGCAGGCTCCCGCGGGCTTCGGGGGCTGAACAGAGGGGGCGAGCAGCCCCAGCACCCCGGCAACCAGCCCGCTGCACTGGATCGCAGAGCGATGGGACGCGCTGCTCTCTCCTCTGGTGACTGAAAGGCGCCAATCTGGGACGAGTCCATTTGCTGGTGGGAGAACTCTGGGACTTCAACCAGCAGGATCAACTCTAGGGGCCTGGCACTGCAAGATGGCGCTGTTCTGCCAAGAGTGGCCAGCTGGGGACGCTGTTCCATGTCGACCCCTGGCACCTCTCTCGACCACGGCAACAGCCTGTCCAGGGCGCGGTGCGAACGGGGCTCCTCAAGGGCCTCAGGGGCCTTCCCCACGGCCCGAGTTCTTCACCTCTTCCGGGTGATTTGGCCTTGCAACCCAGACACTTTGCCAGGAAGGACAATGGATGATTAGCAGTAACACATCTTCCCTGCTCACCTGCTCGCCATAAAGAACAGACTGTCCCCGTAACCAGATGGCCTTGATCACTGCTAATACATTTAACTCCACTGAAAGTACCACACAAAATCTTCAAGCTGGATGACAAGACAGTGCATACATGTTTGTATCAGTTAAACATTTCATAAGTTCTTTTTTTAAATTTCTTAATTTTCCTTTATTTATTTATTACTTATTTATTTGATAGGCAGAGTTACAAAGAGACAGGGAGTGTCCGATGAAGGAAAGGGGATTATATATATTATATATATATATTATATTACACACACACACACACACACACATATATATATATAGTGGAATAAGAAGTCCATGCCAAGACGGCACTGGCCAGCGAGCATAGTTACTCAGGAAATGGCAGTGGAACCCACCTGGCAAAGGAGCTTGCCTAGCAACAGGCAGTGATTGGTTACAGCATAAACTGCCCCTTGACCGGATTGGCTGCCTTGGCTATATAAGCTGCTGCACTAACTGAAATAAATGAGTCTGTGAGCTGCGAGCCTCCGGCCCACTTTCACCCAACTCCTAGTGTCTGTGTTATGACTCCACGCCTCTTGCCCCCACCATGCTTATCCTCAGAATGAATCCACAGCAACAGAGAGAGAGAGGAGAGAGAGAGAATCTTCCATTCACAAGTTCACAACCCAAGTGGTCACAAAGGTCAGACATGGGCCAACCCACATTTCATCATAAGTTTTTTTTTTTTTTTTTGACAGGCAGAGTGGACAGTGAGAGAGAGAGACAGAGAGAAAGGTCTTCCTTTGCCGTTGGTTCACCCTCCAATGGCCGCCGTGGCTGGCGCACCGTGCTGATCTGAAGCCAGGAGCCAGGTGCTTCTCCTGGACTCCCATGGGGTGCAGGGCCCAAGCACTTGGGCCATCCTCCACAGCCTTCCCGGGCCACAGCAGAGAGCTGGCCTGGAAGAGGGGCAACCGGGACAGAATCCGGCACCCTGACTGGGACTAGAACCCGGGGTGCCAGCACCGCAGGCAGAGGATTAGCCTATTGAGCCATGGCACCAGCCTCATAAGTTCTTAAAACTTACAAACTGAAGAGAAATATTTTTAGGACTCCACTATCTGTAACAGATTCTGTTTATCAGTCAGGTCCATAAGCTGACGGTGTTCTGGCTAAAGTGAACACCCTAAAGGGTTCTCTTGCAGCACTAGCACCGCACTGCCCGGAGATTTTCTCCAGCGAGGCGCTGCCGGCTGCTGTGGGCCAGCTGGTGCTGAGGGAATCTCATGCCTAACTACTACCTTTGGTTTTGAGGCAGGAGTGGGACAGGGGTGGGGACGTGTGTTCCCAACAAACAAGCTGAGCACGGAGGCCCAAAGTACACGGTCCAGTCCCGGGAGTCCACCCCTGCTCTGCCAACCAGCCCAGTGAGGTCAAGTGAGGTCCAATGAGGCCCAGTGAGGCCCAGAGGGGCCCAGTGAGGTCAAGTGAGGTCCAGAGGGGCCCAGCGAGGCCCAGTGAGGCCCTGTGGGGCCCAGAGGGGTCCAGTGAGGCCCAGTGAGGCCCAGAGGGGCCCAGTGAGGCCCTGTGGGGCCCAGAGGGGTCCAGTGAGGCCCAGTGAGGCCCTGTGGGGCCCAGTGAGGCCCAGAGGGGCCCAGTGAAGCCCAGTGAGGCCCTGTGGGGCCCAGAGGGGTCCAGTGAGGCCCAGTGAGGCCCAGTTAGGCCCAGTGGGGCCCAGAGGGGTCCAGTGAGGCCCTGTGGGGCCCAGAGGTGCCCAGTGAGGCCCAGTGAGGCCCAGCGAGGCCCAGTGGGGCCCAGAGGGGTTCAGTGAGGCCCAGTGCGGCCCAGTGGGGCCCAGAGGGGTCCAGTGAGGCCCAGTGCGGCCCAGTGGGGCCCAGAGGGGTCCAGTGAGGCCCAGTGCGGCCCAGTGGGGCCCAGAGGGGTCCAGTGAGGCCCACTGAGGCCCAGTGGGGTCCAGTGAGGCCCAGTTGGGCCCAGTGAGGCCCAGTGGGGCCCAGAGGGGTCCAGTGGGGCCCAGAGAGGCCCAGTGAGGCCCAGTGGGGCCCAGAGGGGTCCAGTGGGGCCCAGAGAGGCCCAGTGAGGCTCAGTGGGGCCTAGAGGGGTCCAGTGAGGCTGGCTCCTGCGGCTTCCTTTCCAGCTGCTTCACAGCCAGAGGTGTGACCAAGTGCAAATGGGCCGCAGTGGCTTCATCTTTCTGATTGGAGTCTTTCAAAGTCAAACCGGTATCTTCAGGTTTGTGAGGCAGGTAGGCCACGTGCCACGAGCTGTCTGGGATGACACCCACTGTGCGCTCCGCGGCCCTGGCTCACATCCTCGCGCTCCCGCAGTCCTGGACAGAAAACACCGGGGGCGGGGGAGGGGGGTGTCGGGACTGAGCACGTCGGACTTTTCTGAACAACGCAGTCAGACCTCTGCTCACACAGCCTTTACGTTGCGTTGGGGATTCGGAGCCAGCCAGAGCAGGACATGCGCAGGTCACATGGTAACGCCGCATTGTTTATTTATTTATTTATTTATTTATTTAAGGTGTATTTGTTTTATTTAAAAGGCAGAGTTACAGAGAGGCTGAGGCAGAAAGAGACAGACAGACAGAAAGATAGACAGAACACAGCACATGCAATCCTGCATGAGAACACGGCACACACAATCCTGCACGAGAACACGGCACACACAGCCTGCACTAGAACACAGCACACACAGCCTACATGAGAACACGGCACACACAGCCTGCACGAGAACACGGCACATGCAATCCTGCACGAGAACATGGCACACACAGCCTGCACGAGAACACGGCACACACAGCCTGCACGAGAACACGGCACACACAGCCTGCACAAGAACACGGCACACGCAATCCTGCACAAGAACATGGCACACGCAGTCCTGTACAAGAACACGGCACACACAGCCTGCACGAGAACATGGCACACACAATCCTGCACGAGAACATGGCACACGCAATCCTGCACGAGAACACGGCACACACAGCCTGCATGAGCACACGGCACACACAGCCTGCACAAGAACACGGCACACGCAATCCTGCACAAGAACATGGCACACGCAATCCTGTACAAGAACACGGCACATGCAATCCTGCACGAGAACACGGCACACACAGCCTGCACGAGAACATGGCACACACAGCCTGCACGAGAACACGGCACACACAGCCTGCACAAGAACACGGCACACACAGCCTGCACGGGAACACGGCACACACAGCCTGCACGGGAAAACGGCACACACAGCCTGCACGAGAACACGGCACACACAGCCTGCACGAGAACATGACACACACAATCCTGCACGAGAACATGGCACACGCAATCCTGCACGAAAACATGGCACACGCAATCCTGCATGAAACACGGCACACGCAATCCTGCACGAGAACACGGCACACACAGCCTGCATGAGCACACGGCACACACAGCCTGCACAAGAACACGGCACACGCAATCCTGCACAAGAACATGGCACACGCAATCCTGTACAAGAACACGGCACACACAGCCTGCACGAGAACACGGCACATGCAATCCTGCACGAGAACATGGCACACACAGCCTGCACGAGAACACGGCACACACAGCCTGCACAAGAACACGGCACACACAGCCTGCACGGGAACACGGCACACACAGCCTGCACGGGAAAACGGCACACACAGCCTGCACGAGAACACGGCACATGCATCCTGAACGAGAACACGGCACACACAGGCTGCACGAGAACACGGCACACACAATCCTGCACGAGAACACGGCACACACAGCCTGCACGAGAACACGGCACACACAGGCTGCACGAGAACACGGCACACACAATCCTGCACGAGAACACGGCACACGCAATCCTGCACGAGAACACGGCACACACAGCCTGCACGAGAACACGGCACATGCAATCCTGCACGAGAACACGGCACACACAATCCTGCACGAGAACACGGCACACGCAATCCTGCACGAGAACACGGCACACACAGCCTGCACGAGAACACGGCACATGCAATCCTGCACGAGAACACGGCACACACAATCCTGCACGAGAACACGGCACACACAGCCTGCACGAGAACACGGCACACGCAATCCTGCACAAGAACACGGCACACACAGCCTGCATGAGAACACGGCACACACAGCCTGCACGGGAACATGGCACACACAGCCTGCACGGGAACACGGCACACACAGCCTGCACGAGAACACGGCACATGCATCCTGAACGAGAACACGGCACACACAGGCTGCACGAGAACACGGCACACACAATCCTGCACGAGAACACGGCACACACAGCCTGCACGAGAACACGGCACACGCAATCCTGCATGAGAACATGGCACACACAGCCTGCACGAGAACACGGCACACACAGCCTGCACGAGAACACGGCACACGCAATCCTGCACGAGAACACGGCACACACAGCCTGCACGAGAACATGACACACACAATCCTGCACGAGAACATGGCACACGCAATCCTGCACGAAAACATGGCACACGCAATCCTGCACGAAACACGGCACACGCAATCCTGCACGAGAACACGGCACGTGCAATCCTGCACGAGAACACGGCACACACAGCCTGCACGAGAACACGGCACACACAATCCTGCATGAGAACACGGCACACGCAATCCTGCACGAGGACACGGCACACACAAGCCACCAGCAGCATCAAGTCCGCAGGGCCGCATGCCGGCAAAGATGGGGGCAGTGCCAAGGGCATGGCTCCTCTACTAAGGACCAATCACTTCCTGTTTCTAGAAGTTTCGCTGCTGAGCCCAGGGGACTCCCCCATCACATACGACTGCTGAAGTACCGTGTGTGGGACGAACACACACAGGCCACTTTGCTGACACTTCACGTGTTAGATGACCGGATAACCAAGTACAGCCACTCAGTCCCCAGCAGGAATGAAGTCCAGACACACTGCCACATCCTGCTAACCGAAGACGCCAGTGGCAACAGAACCATTCACATGAGACGTCTGACAGAGGCCCAGCCAGAGACAAGGTCGCGGCCGCCAGGGCCCGGTGCAGGGGCCTGGGGGAGGGGGCGATGAAAGTGTTCTGGGGTTGCACCAGGAGGGAATACACTGAAAACCACTGAACCGGCCTGAACCAGTCTTGGGCCAGTGCTGTAGCACAGTGGGCTAGGCCGCTGCTTGCAACACAGTCTCACACAGCGTGACGGACGTAGCTGTCCCCGCACTGGGACAGAAACACGTCTTTCGCTTTGTGACATCTGCAAATCATGTTTTCCCCTCGCTTGCTGGTGGCGTGGAAATCCTCTCACAGGCGCCCTTCGGGTTCAGCATTCTGTGCAGGATGGAGCAGGGACAGAGCAGCTCGGGGGCCGCCCTGGACAGCACACGGGGCTGCGTGTGCAGGGCCAGGGCTCCGTCAGGTTCACCTCTGTGACAGGCGGAGCTGCGAAAGTCACGCGGTATGCTGACAGTGGCAGACGGGATTCGGATAAACATGCTTTTAAAAATAAAGAGATTCACTTCCTGTGTGTGTGTGTGTGAGTGTGTGCCACAGGTCACTGAACTGGGAGGAGTCGGGGCCACATGTGCTCAGCTCCCTAATGCGTAGCCTGCTCTTCCAGGGCAAGCGTCTGACTCTGCAGCGGAGACACCTGCGTCCCACATCAGAGTGCAAAGCACAGGTTCAGTTCCCAGCTCCGGCTCCCGACTCCAGCTTCCTGCTGTTCAAACCCCAGAGGGAACGAAGATGGCTCAAGTAACGGAGTAGGAGACCGGGACCGAAATGAAAACCAACTCAAATGTGGGGACGGGGGCTGGCGCAGCGGCGCGGTGGGCGGAGCCTCCACCTGCAGCACCAGCAGCCCGTACGTATGGGCACCAGTTCAAGTCCCAGCTGCTTCTCTTCTGATCCAGCTCTCTGCTACAACCTAGGAAAGCAGAAGACGGCCCAAGCGCTTGGGCCTCTGCACCCATGTGGGAGACCCAGAAGAAGCTCCTGGCTCTGGCCGTTGCAGCCATTTGGCGAATGAACCAGAGAGGAAGACCTCTCTCTCTGTCTCTCCCTCTGCCTATAACTCAACCTCTCAAATAAATAAACAAAGGTGGGGACAGCACTGTGACACGGCAGAGGAAGCCACCATCCGGAACACCGTCATCAGAGCACTGGTTCGAGTCCCGGCTGCTCCGCTTCTGATCCAACTCCCTGCTAATGTGCCTGAGAAGACAGTGAGAGACGCCCCAAGCTCCTGGGACCCTGCCACCCACATGGGGGGCCCGAATGTACTTCCAGGCTCCTGGCTTCAGCTTGGCCCAGCCATCTGGGGAGTGAACCAGAGGATGGAAGATCTCTCTTTCTCTCTCACTCTCTCTGTCACTCTGCCTTTCAAATAAATTTATATTTGATTTATTTTTTATTTACCTGAAAGGCAGAGTGACAGAGAGAGGAGGAGGAGGAAGAGGAAGGGTAAGAGAGAGAAAAAGAGAGGGAGAGATCTTCCATCCTCTGGTTCATTCCCCAAATGGTTGCCACGGCTGGGACTGCAGCAGGCTGAAGCCAGGAGCCTGGAGCTTCTTCCAGGTCTCCCACGCGGGTGCAGGGCCCAGGACTCGGGCATCCTCCACTGCTTTCCCAGGCACATCTGCAGGGAGCTGGATGGGAAGCGGAGCAGACAAGTTTCAAACTGGCGTCCACAGATGATGCCGACATTGCTGATGGAGGCTCTACCTGCTACACTACTGTGGGGAGCAACTGGGAGCAACTCGGACTGGACTAAGTTACTGGAATTAAGACTTATTCTATGCATCTGCTCTCCCACAATATGGCGCTGGGAGAGGAGGAAACAGCTTCTACGCAGCTGCCTCTTGCCAACTTGAGTGATGACCTCCAGGAGCTGATCCTGCTCCTGATTGGAGGAGAGCAGCATACTCGGCGTGTGGGCAGCCGAGTTGGGATTGGTGGAAGAGGACTATAAAGGAGGAGAGAGACAACATGCACGAGGAACATCTAAGGGGAACATCTATCTGAAGGAACACCTGTGCAGCCCCCGAGAGAGCCGGCCGGCGGTGTGCCGCTCCCCCGCGGAAGTGGGGAATGTGGCAGGGGGAACCGCCCTTCCACGAAGGTGGAAGGGACGGTAGCCAACCCGGGAAGAACCAGCAGCAAACCCGGGGAGGGCCGAGCAGATGAAAGAACAGCGCAGGGTCCTGTGTCGTTCCTCCATGAAGACGGGGAGCGACACACTACAATGCTGGCCCCAATAAATAAGTATCTTTTAGAGGCAGATTAGTGGTTCATGGATGAGGAGTGTGTGGGTGGGAGGAATGGGGAGTAACAGTAGTGCTTGGGGCTGGCACCGCGGTGCAGCAGGCTAAGCTGCCGTCCGCAGTGCCAGCTTTCCCGTGAGCACCTGCTCATGTCTGTGAGTACCTGGTCTGCCCCTGCCGTCCCAGTAAGCCCCGGAGTTCTTCCAGCTGCAGGGCACCTGGCGCCCAGAGCCCATGAGCCCATGCTTGCCGGGCCACAGTGCCTGCTGAACGGCAGGGAGCTGCGACCTCAACGTCTCCTCAGAAACTCGGCTTGAAACCGCAGTGTCACGTGTTGACAACTGTGGATGGGCCAGGCCACGAGGGCTCCGCCCTCAGGATGGGTTCATTTTCCTGTGGGAGTGCCTCCACGACCACGGGGCGGGCAGTGAGAAGAGCCCTCCCTTGCCTTCCGGCTCCTGCCGTGGACGACGCGGCGTCGGGGCCCTGCCAGAGCCAGCACTGTGGACTCTCAGCCTCCAGAGCTCTGCGGCCAATCAACTTCCAGCTACAGATACGCCAGCCTCCCAGGGCTGTCCCAGCAGCCCGGACGGCCGAGACCAAGGGTGCGCGCTCTGTTCTCAGCACGTCGTCTCCCTCGGGGCTTCCAAGACTCAGGCCCAGGGCACAGTCACTTCCTCCCAGACGTCTCAGTGGGTCAGACCAGCGGCTGATGGGAAGTGGTCATGTGACTCAGTCTTCCGACCCACAGCTGTGTCTGACTTCCCACAGGGAACTGAGGGGAGCCTGGGAGAAAGGCACCAGAGATTCGCCTGACCCTGAGCTTCCATTCTGGCACAGACGCAGGTGCAGGTGTGCTGCCGTGTGGAAGAGCAGCCCGGGAGCGGGGCTCGGGACGGCACCCACTGCCCTTGGGGTGTGCAGGTGAGAGCCACAGATGTGCGCACGGCCCCAGGACGCACAAACCGTGACAGAGAGGCCACGGCGGCCCTGAGGGGACGCCACGCCTGACCGTCTGCCGCCCTTCTCTGCAGAGCTCAGTGTGTGAACGGGGACTGGTCACGGTCAGAATCTGTGACACAGGTAGAAGCTGTGAACGGGACTGGTGGAGACCACGGACGCCCTCGCCAAGATGCCATCGGGAGCATCACGACAGGAACACGGTTTACGGTGAAGCAATTTCAGGCTTACAGAGCAGCTGTGAGAGCAGTACAGAAAACCTTTTCCAAATTCACCTCGTTTTAACTTTCTCTCTCTCTCTCTCTCCCCCTCCCACCCCCCGTTGAAGGCTGCTTTAGAATCCTCTTGCAGGTTTCCGGAAGGCGAGAGCAATGCAGCCACTAGAAGCCCTCAGTGCTCACGGACACAGAAGGAACCAGAATCTCACAAAGCTGGACTACTGAGGTCAGCACGCCCAGCCGGGTCCCAGAGGCAACGCCATCCCCACGCCACACCATCCTCTGCTGGGATCTTCGAAGAGGACACTGCCAGCACACACCAAGAGCTAGGGAAACACAGAAATAAAGAACACGTGGTGCACAGGCGCCCGTGAGGGGAGCAGAGCCACCAGACAGCCTCCATAACTAAGAGAGTGACGCTGCCGCAGAAAAACAGGCAAGCACAGCAGAGCCAGAAGCCGAGACGCACTGCCCAGGCCAGAGCGCGTCTGAACTCTCTGAGGCAGGCAGACTGACAGTGCTGCAGGACGCAGAGCCGTTGAGCAGCATCAGGGGAGAACACCCTGCAGCCCTCGCAGCCTCCGAGCGAGACTGGGAGCCTCAGAGCCAGAGCGCGTGCAGCTGCCGGCAGGAACTCCAGCCTCCCCAAGGCTGCAGCCCCGCGGCGGTGCCAGCAGTGGACACCCGGATTCTGCCGTCTTCCGGAGGTAAGGATCGTCATCCCCACTTTGAAGGTGGGAAGAGCACAGCGCGGGGACCAGCCAGCGTCACAGTGCTTAAGTAACAGAACTGGGACGCCACGCGGTCTCTCTGCTGCAGCTGTCTGTGTCGCCACCCACTCCTTGCTGTCTCCTCTCTCGGCACCAGAGTGTGCCCCCCCCAGTCTGACGCGAGATGGTTTCTCCGTGACGCCAGGGGACACCGACCTCAGACTCTGACACCGAGGGGCCGGGCTCGCTGGGGGAGCCTGACTCTGCTAAGGGGACACAGCGCCACGGCCACCAGACGCGAGTGGAGGAGCACGGCGTGGGCCACCTGCACAGAGTGCCCGCGGCGACGGGGATGCACCTCCAGAACGCGGTGCCCGGCGAATGGGAGCCACACCCAAGTCCACCTGCTGTGCACCAGCAGCCAGGGCTGGTCTTGCGGTCAGCGGGTTAAGCTGCTGCCTGCGAGGCCGGCGTCCCATACAGCCACCACGTGAGTCCTGGCTGACCCACTTCAGATCCAGCTCCCCAGAAACGCGCCTGGGAAAGCAGCAGCAGGTGGCCCACGTATCTTGGGTCCTGCTACCCATGTGGGAGACCTGCTCAGAGTTCCAGACTCCCGGCCCCTGCAGACATCTGGGGAGTGAACCAGAGGAGGGAAGCTCGCTCGCGCTCTCTCTCTCTGTAACTCTACCTTTCAAATAAATAAAGTCTTTTAAAAATGGAAACAAGTCAGTCCAGAGACAGAACGTAGCTGCGTGGTTGTGAGGGGCTGAGGGGGCGGGCAGAGGCACTAGCTAAGGGGTCTGGGTCTCTTTTTGAGGGCGAGAAAAATATTCTAAAATTGTCGTGAAGGCTGGCGCCGTGGCTCACTAGGCTAATCCTCCGCCTAGCAGCGCCGGCACACCGGGTTCTAGTCCCGGTCGGGGTGCCAGATTCTGTCCCGGTTGCCCCTCTTCCAGGCCAGCTCTCTGCTGTGGCCCGGGAAGGCAGTGGAGGATGGCCCAGGTGCTTGGGCCCTGCACCCCATGGGAGACCAGGAAAAGCACCTGGCTCCTGGCTCCTGCCATCGGATCAGCACGGTGCGCCCCCACGTGCATGTGTGTGCATGTGTATGTGCATGCAGGCATGTGTGTGCATGCATATGTGTCCCCATGTGTGTGTGTGCATGTGTGCACATGCATGTGTGTGCATCCCCTGCACAGGGGACTGGTCTAGTCACGAATCTGCATCCCTGAGGCTGTGGTCAAGCAAACCCGGGCTACTGAGGCAGCTGAAAAGTGCCCTGGCTCTGCTCCCAGCCTGCACAGCGGCGGGGTGTGATCTGGTCACTCCCCACACCACCAGGCCACCCAGTCCCTCTCCTGAGGACACTGTTTCTGACACGGACGGGGCCGGGGACATCTGACGCCCTGAGACCTCACCCCTCGGCAGCTCTGAAGGGCTCTTAGAAACGTCACAACACAAGGATTGGCTGAACCCCTGGACGAAGTGGAGGCGGCCACAGGATCAGGTGCACAACTCCCTCCTTTCCCTCCCAATAAAACCCACACTGCGAACTGTGGCCTCGCACCGCCCTGAACTGGACTGGTGAGTTACCGTGGGCGGATGAACAAGAGGCACTTGTGGAGGTCCACAACATACGAGGCAGCGAGCGGATCTCATCCCCGCTCCCACCCCCACTGGCAAGGACGCATCTGAAGGAAAAACATTTACAAGGGCCTGCGGCCGGACGCCCAGAGGAAGTGCTGAGTTGACGAGAGGAAAGGGAGACTGAACCCTTTCCCATCCTTGGGTCTATTTATGGGTGCCATTTGGCTCCAGGAAATGCTGAGCCCCTCTCCCAGGACCCTGCTGGGAGCGAGGCCTGCACGGCTGACCCGGCCTGCCACAGCAGCGCTCTCCTGCTGACTGAGGGCCCAGCGTGGAAACGGAGAGCAAAGGCGAGAAAAGCCCCTGGTGTGGAGGGGCTCCCACAGCCGCAGGCACCAGGCCTGGGGATGACAGCACAGGCGGAGGCGGGCGGAGCCCCCACCACACTCCCTCCCCCACAGGACTCCCATTTCTTTTAAAAGGTGACTTTTAAAAATAGTTCCTTTTCATTTTACTTGAAAGGCAAAGAGACAGACACATGCAGACAGGTGTGCCAACAGCTGGAGCCGGGCCAGGCAGGAGCCAGGAGCCCAGAACTCAATCCAGGTCTTCCATGTGGGGAGCAAGGGCCCAGCTGCCGGGGCTGTCCCTCCCCCCCACTTCCCAGGATGCACAGCAGCAGGAAGCTGGCTCAGAAGCAGAGCTGGAGCTGGAGCCCAGAAACTCACAGACGGGAAGCGAGTGTCCAAACAGCACCGTAACCCGGGGCTAAAGGCCCACCCCACTAGCCCACGTTCCTGTGGAGAACCCGTCTCAGGAGGACAAGGGTCCACCATGACAGGTGCCTGATGAAGGTATTCCTCTTTTCCTTTTTTATTTTTTGTTCACTGAGGAGTCCATCAATTTTTTCTTTAATTAATTTTTTTTGACAGGCAGAGTGGACAGTGAGAGAGACAGAGAGAAAGGTCTTCCTTTGCCGTTGGTTCACCCTCCAATGGCCGCCGTGGCCAGTGCGCTGCGGCCAGCGCACCGCGCTGATCCGAAGCCAGGAGCCAGGTGCTTCTCCTGGTCTCCCATGCGGGTGCAGGGCCCAAGTACTTGGGCCATCCTCCACTGCACTCCCGGGCCACAGCAGAGAGCTGGACTGGAAGAGGGGCAACCGGGACAGAATCCGGCGCCCCGACCGGGACTAGAACCTGGTGTGCCGGCGCCACAGGCAGAGGATTAGCCTAGTGAGCCACAGCGCTGGCCATAGTCTATCAATTTTAAGAGAGTCTTTTTTAATTATTGGCTTGGTTTTGGTTTTTAGAAATTCTTTGTTTTAAAGGCCAGCACTGTGGTACAGCGGGTAAAACTGCCACCTGTAATGCTGGCGTCCCATATGGGATGGCCAGGGCTGGGCCAGGCTGCAGCCAGGAGCCAGGAGCTTCATTCAGGCCTCCCACCTGGGTGCAGGGGCCCGAGCACGTGGGCCATCTTCCTCTGCTTTCCCAGGCACATTAGCAGGAAGCTGGCTCAGAAGTGAAGCAGCTGGGACCCGAACGGGTGCCCATATGGGATGCGGGCGCTGCAGGCGGTGGCTGAGCCCAGTAAACCACAGTGCTGCCCCCGACCTTGTTCTTACTCAGCTGTTATCATACCCTCTTCCTTCTTACATTCCCACTCACCCCCCAAAATCTAGGTTAAATTTCAGCTTCTGCAAAAAATACATCTCGGCCAGCCCAAACTGAAGCTCTTCCCCATTCTGGATCTCTGGCGACTTTCAGCTAGCTGATGCACATCCCTTGTGGTATCTTTACTACGGTGGCCTTTAAGTGTTACGCATTTTTTAACATTTTTGTTCAGGGTTTCCCATAGCCATGTTCGGGTACCGTGAATTAAACCGCAATAGTGAATGGGTGGCCAACAGTGAGCCCTTCCTGTTCACCGGGCAAGATTCCACACGGGTTGCTTCATTTGCTCTCTACACGAACCCTACCACGCCTCCCCCTTAGAGAGAGGGAACTGCACTACCCGGCGCTGCACGGATGCCAAGTGACTCCAGGCGTCAGGATCCCGCTCCCGATGGCAAACGCACACCCGGGAGCACAGCACAGGCTCCCGCCCCCGGAGCTGGAGCAGGGGTTCAGTGAACCCCGAGAGCTGATTCTAGTCACAGCTCGCGGCTCTCGGCCCCTTCTCTCCCTCACCGTGCGCGCCCCAGCTCCGAGGCACCGACCAGCGGCCTCCTGCACTTGCACAGGCATCCTTCACACTGCCATGCGTGCCTCCTGACCTCACCAGACGCGATGGGATCGGCCCTGGCCTCTGACCCGCAGCCCCGGGGCCCACTGCTCCCAGGAACCAGCACTACATGGAATGCACCTGAGGGTCACGTTCATTTGCCTCCTGGCACCGCAGCTGCGCGGCCTGCAAAGCCCTCCCGTTCCCACTCCTTGTCCCTCTCGCCTTCCTGTCCTCCTCTCCCTTCCGCTGCCTCGGACTCCTCCCCACCCTCTTTCGCTGGCTTCTGTTCTTTCTTTCCATGAGCAGAGAGTTTCCAGGCCTGGCTCCCGGCCAGCACATTTGGACAAAAGGCTGCAATCTTGGAGGGAGACGTCATCTCCCATCCCCTCGCGCGGGGCCAGCACAGAGAGTGGAGCTGAGGCTGCTCTGTGCTTCTCTAGGTCCTGGGGAAATGGCACGAGAGGTGGTACGGCACAGGGGCTGCAAGCCAAAGGCCTGGAACCAGCAGACCCCAGCTCGAGTTCCAGTGCATCTCGAGACCGCGAGACCTTGGAGAAGTCACTTCTCTCACCTTGGTTCCCTCCGCCGTGAAACAGCGGTACTACCAGCACCTGTTCTGCAAGACGTGAGCTCGCACCTGCAAAGCCTTTGGCACGCGGCACGAGCCCTGGAAAGCACTCGGCAAACGCACAAATGCCTTTGGTTGCTATGCAATGAACTCAACCCTGCCAGATGGCACGAGAGATAACTACCCAGGACCTTGTACTAACGACGTAACACCATGACCCCAACTCTCCGGAAGGCTGCAGCCCAGCCCTCTGCTTGGGCTTGTGTGAAGCCCTAATCCACTCCGCACCTAGGGCTGCGGCTGCGAGCCTCTGCAAGTGAGTTCCGAAATGAGCAGGGGAGCCGAAGGCAGCGCAAGGCCAGCACTCACTGGCTACTCCGCCTGCCAGTCATGGAAGTGGGGCGGCCTCTGCTGACTCCCCCCACCCCTCACTGGCTACTCCGCCTGCCAGTCATGGAAGTAGGGCGGCCTCTGCTGACCCCCGCCACGGCCCCCCTGTTCTCTAGCTAAGTCTTGACAAGCTGAGGCCCCATTTCTGTTTGTTCACTATCTGTGCCTTGCGCATTGTGCGCAGAAGTTACGCAATGCCTGGAAATGTGTGTTGAGATATGGGACGTGAGTGTTCGCCTATGATTTCATTTAGCTAATTGGAGCCAGCATCGATGGACTTGAAACTAACCAGCAGGATTCCTCAACAGGCTAGCAGGCAGTCGAGGTGCTGGGGACACACAACCACAAGGAAGGATCTCCGTCCTCAGTCTACAGCGAAGACAGATACCCCGCCAACCACACGGCGACGGTGCAAGACAACAACACGGGCTCCACCCAGGGATACCTGGCACACGTGGAGACTGGTTAAGGATTAGACTGAAACTACAGTGGGAAATGTTATGAAAAAAAGATCCACTGGAACAATCCGGAAGAAAGCGAGGGAAGTCAGTGGTCACAGACGGCTTCCAAGGACAGGTGAAACTCGGTGACTCCGAAGCCTAAGCTGCGTTCCAACAGCTGGGAAGGTGTCCCAAGTGAGGTGAAGTGACCCCTGCCCGGGCGCCCAGGACGAAGACTGACGGGGGGGCTGGGGCACTCCGAGAGACCAAGACCCACCTAGATGGGTGGGTGGCTAGACTTTGAGACATTCCTGGGATAAGAGAGAGCAGGTGAGGTTTGCTGCCCTGGGAGCCAACAGAAGGCAGGCATCTGCTCGCTGTGGCTGCTGCCAGGGTTGCAGAGGGAACAGGCGGAGCACGCGGTCAGGGCCTGGTGAGCGCGGCCCTGGAGGGGTAGACTAGGATGAGGCGAGGGTATAGGGTGAACCGTGGGCGCAAGCCAGCGGTGAGAAGCGCCTTGGGCTGCTCCTGCGCTGTCCACGCCGCTTAGCTCAACTCGGTTTGTTTTTCTGTTTCTCCATCGGGGCCTTCCAACGGGACGGTGAGATCTGACGGCAGAACACGGGGATCGGGCTTCTGCGTTTCCCTCCGATGTCTATGCGATGTCTTGCCCAGGGCATGGTCTACCATGACTGTCGACTGCCACACAAACAGTAGCCGAAAGAGAACACCTGTTACCAGCCAAATCAGAAAGGTGTCTAAGGCAGGGGTGGGCAATGCCCACCTGCGAGGCCATTTCATCTGGCTCAACAAGGCAACGGCGGGCTAATCTTTAGTTAATCATTTCATGTAGCCTGTGAATGTTGTTATTTATCCAAATGGCCCTTACAAAAAACAAAACAAAACAAAACACTACTTCTGCTCCAAGGTGAAGAGGCAGTATTCCAATCAGGAAAGATGGGTGTGGCATGGGGGCCAAGCGGTCAGATGGCCTTACTGTTCACCCTTAAATGGCTGGATCTTGGGGAGCTCCCTGGAAAGTGGAGAACTTGGGAGGCTTAGAGCACGAAACACTTCAGCAGGCTGACATGTGGCATGGGCGTGTCAGGGCATGGCATGTCAGAGCATGGGCGTGTCGGGGCATGGGCGTGTCGGAGCATGGGCGTGTCATGGCATGGGCATGTCGTGGCATGGGCGTGTCGGGGCATGGCCGTGTCGGAGCATGGCTGTGTCGGAGCATGGGCGTGTCGGGGCATGGCCATGTCGGGGCAGAGCCGCATCGGGGCGTGGCCGTGTCGGAACATGGCCGCGTCGGGGCAGGGCCGTGTTGGGGCATGGCCGTGTGCATGGGCATGTCGGGGCATGGGCGTGTCAGAGCATGGCCATGTCGGGGCATGGCCGTGTCAGAGCATGGCCGTGTGCATGGGCGTGTCGGGGCATGGGCGTGTCGGGGCATGACTGTGTCGGGGCATGGCCATGTCGGAGCATGGGCGTGTCGGAGCATGGGTGTGTTGGGGCATGGGCGTGTCGGGGCATGGGCATGTCGGGGCATGGCCGCGTCGGGGCATGGCTGTGTCAGAGCATGGGCGTGTCGGGGCATGGGCGTGTTGGAGCACACCAGTTTCAAGTGGACTTCTTCTCAAGGAGGAAGAGGTGTCAAGCGCAGGAGTAAGATCAGGAGCTGCAAGGACAGCGACTGGCTGCTGCATGCACCACTAGGACCTGGGACAAGGTTCCAGCAGTGGTCAGGCTGGGAAGCCAGATTTCGGGGTGTGGGGAAGGAATGTGCGGATCTGACTCATGGGAGTCTCCACCTGCTCTCTCTCATCGCCCGGAAGGGCGCGTTCTTTCTCTTTTCCTCCAATCCTCTGGCGGCCCGAGCCCCAGGGCCGCGTGTGCTCAGCAGCAGGAACCCTGGCTGTGTATGTTCACGGGAGGGAGAGGGTCTGGCTAAGGGGCGTCCCTGACTGCCTCTCCTCTGCTGGCATCTGGGTCCGGCTGCTCCGAGAGGCCAGAAGCAGCTCGCCCCCTCCGACCTTTCCCACTCCGTCAGCTGCGTCAGTCAGCTGGGGGCGAACAGAGAGCACTGGTGGCCTTTTGATGTCCTGGGAGCCCGAGTGTGTGTGTGTGTGTGTGCGTGTGGACTGTCGCAAACACAGCTCATGAGCTGGATCAGATGTTAAGGATGACGGCTGCTGCAAGATGCCAGGGAACTGTACTTGTGGTTGGAGAGCCGCATGCCTCATTCAAAAGCTGAACAAATCTCACCTCTTCTCTAAGCTGAGAGCCCTCTGGGTCCCCAAGAGTCCTCTGGCAGGACAGCAGGGGGGGTGGGGAAGGCTGTGCAGGGAGCTCCGTCTTCCCAGTCCCACCCTCCCCCCGTCCAGCCCCACCCCGAGCAGACGGGCGCAGGCTCTGGGTCTGAGACTGCCTAGTCGCTCCTGCCCAGTCACCAAACCAGAGCAGGCGGCTTCTCCCCCAGCTACTTCCCCCTGCTCCGGCTTCTCCCCCAGCTACTTCCCCCTGCTCCGTGAGGTCGCTTTTCATTGCGATTGGTGGCGGATCCCGTACAAGCGAACGCCTGGCCTTGGTCCCGTGGGGAGGCTGAGCCTGTCTGCTGAGCACGCGGAACACACAGGAAGGCACGGGAGAGGGCTGCTCCAGCCTCTCGTGGGAGGGGACCGGCCACCGCTTCTCCGCAGTGAGCTGGGAAGAGAATGCCGCGCCGTGCCCTGCGGCTCCGCGGGTGGAGACAGGTTCATAGGCTACTCACCGGCTGCCGGATCCCCAGACTCAGGCCCCGACTCTACGCAGGCTAAGAAAGGCCACGAGACCGAGGGAGGCTATGGAATCACCCAGGCCTCGGCCAGCAAGGAGGCTGGACGGCCACGGCCAGCTCTCGGCCCCTGCCAGTGTGGACGCGAGCTGGTTTGCAGGGGCAGTCCAGGCCAGGCCTGCCACACCAGGTCATGACATTACTGGCGCCGTCTCCCTAGTTCTAAAACTACCCCAGTCTGTACATGGGGTTACCCAGTCCACCACCCACAGCATACAAAACGCAGGGGCAAGTCAAGTTCCCCTTACTGCTTCTTCGGAGAAGCGGGGAGGCATGCACAGCTTGGGCGGGGGGCACAGCGGGTCACTCCACTGGGGGGCTCTATGGGGTCAGCCCCACCCCAGCCCAGCTGGATCTCAGTCTACACAATCAATGAAATTGCGGTTGCGAGTGACCAAGGTCATGGGGCAGAAAACCAACAGCAAGAGACCAAGTGGAGCCTTGCCCGGTGCCAAGCTACAACAGATACTTTAAAAATCTCTCCGAATGCCAACTTCAACATGTGAGCTTTTAAGTTTACCAAAACTCAGAATAATGAATTGTGGGGCCGGCACCATGGTGCAGTGGGTTAATCCTCCGCCTGTGGTGTCGGCATCCCATATGGGCACCGGTTCTAGTACTGGCTGCTCCTCTTCCGATCCACCTCTCTGGTAAGGCCTGGGAAAGCAGTGGAAGATGGCCATTGTGGCCATTTGGAAAGTGAACCAACAGAAGGAAGACCTTTTTCTCTGTCTTTACTTCTCACTGTCTGTAACTCCACCTCTCAATTAAAATAAGAAGAGGTGACAACTTCCTGATCACACGTGCTGGGAGGAAGAGGTGACAACTTCCTGTTCACACCCAGGAGGAAGAGGTGAGGACTTCCTGTTCACACCCTGGGAGGAAGAGGGGAGGACTTCCTGTTCACACCCTGGGAGGAAGAGGTGAGGACTTCCTGTTCACACTCTGGACAAGGTGACAACTTCCTGTTCACACCTGGGAGGAAGAGGGGAGGACTTCCTGTTCACACCCTGGAGGAGGAGGTGACGACTTCCTGTTCACACCCTGGAGGAAGAGGGGAGGACTTCCTGTTCACACCCTGGCAGGAAGAGGGGAGGACTTCCTGTTCACACCCTGGGAGGAAGAGGTGAGGACTTCCTGTTCACACCCTGGAAGAGGTGACAACTTCCTGTTCACACCCTGCAGGAAGAGGGGAGGACTTCCTGTTCACACCTGGGAGGAGGAGGTGAGGGCTTCCTGTTCACACCCTGGGAGGAAGAGGGGAGGACTTCCTGTTCACACCCTGGAAGAGGTGACAACTTCCTGTTCACACCCTGGAGGAAGAGGGGAGGACTTCCTGTTCACACCCTGGCAGGAAGAAGGGAGGACTTCCTGTTCACACCCTGGAGGAAGAGGTGAGGAATCCAGCGGGGGCCCTGCCACCCATCAAGAGTCCTTGATGAGTTAGCTCCTGGCTCCAGCCCAGCCCTGTTGTGGTTGCAGACATTTGGGAAGTGAATCGGTGGATGGGGGTGCTGTCTCTCAGAATAATTTTTGAAGGCAAGTGTGAAAGAGCAGGCCCTCGGTGTCACATGGAAGCACTCACAACGCTGCAGGGCGGTTAGCCCTGGGTGCATCCACCCTCGTAAGGACAAGGAGCAGCATGCGCACGTAAGTACGTGGAGGGGCACCTGTGTGCACACTGACCAGTGAGCGGCTCTCGGGCAGGGCAGCACGGCAAACCTTCTCCCTTCTTGCACTGCTTCAGTGTTTTGCAACAAACAGAACTTTCACAGTACACCCGTATATAACTAAATGTCAAACCTGCAAAGGACACTTTCTTAAGAAAACAAAAGGCTGCGTTTGACATGGCCTGAACTGCTCTGAGAAGCCCCTGAGACAAGAGCCTTAGTCCGCGGAAGGCCCGGCACCCTGGAAGAGCGGGGTCACAGCCCCGGGGTCCAGCTCCATGTCCACCCTGGCCACCTCCTGAGGGGAGCCCAGCCACCTCTGAGGGAAGTTACAGTCCACCTCTCCCCTGCCCTGCTCAAGGGCGACCCCCTGCCTTCCTGATGGCCAGTTCCTCTCTTCCCCCACGCTGGGCTGCAAGGCGAGCCACACACAAGGCAGCCATGCTGGGCCCCAGCTGGCAAAGGGGCTGTACTTCCAGGCCCACTGCGAGCTGAAAGGACTCCTCTGTGCCCAAACCAGACTGATGCGGACAGCAAGGCTGGCGCTGGCTTCCCGACAGGCCGCTCGCCTTCTGAACATCAAATGCACAGAACTGAGCGAACCACCTGCCTGGGTTCCAAGCACTGACCTGTTTGTTGCCTATGATTTAAGGGTGAGCCTGCGAGGGCCTCAGTGGGGAGAGATCTGTCTGTCTCCCTCTCTCTACCTTTAAAATAAATGAATGGAACATCGAAGGGAAAAAAAGTTTCACTAGAGTCTCTCGAAGAAACACCAACCCAGGGCACAGTCCAGAAAGGAACTCTTTTTTTATATTTGAGGCAGAGTTACAGAGAGGGAGAGGGAGAGGCACAGCGAGAGATCTTCCATCCACTGGTTCACTGGGCCCGGCTGAGCCAGGAGCCAGGAGCTTCTTCTGGGTCTCCCACGTGGGTGCAGGGGCCCAAGGACTTGGCCATCCTCTGCTGCTTTCCCAGGCACACCAGCAGGGAGCTGGAGCCATATGGGATAAGGGCGCTACAGGTAGCACTGGCCCTAAGAAGGGAACTTTTTTTTTTTTTTTTGACAAGCAGAGTGGACAGTGAGAGAGAGACAGAGAGAAAGGTCTTCCTTTGCCGTTGGTTCACCCTCCAATGGCTGCCGTGGCTGGCGCACCGCGCTGATCCGATGGTAGGAGCCAGGTGCTTCTCCTGGTCTCCCATGGGCTGCAGGGCCCAAGCACTTGGGCCATCCTCCACTGCACTCCCGGGCCACAGCAGAGAGCTGGCCTGGAAGAGGGGCAACCAGGACAGAATCCGGCGCCCTGACCGGGACTAGAACCTGGTGTGCTGGCGCCGCAAGGCGGAGGATTAGCCTAGTGAGCCCTAGTGAGCCACGGCGCCGGCCACAGAAGGGAACTTTTAACTTTGGTCTTAACACGGTGATGGCGGGAGGAACGGAGGACCAGCAAACACCTCAGCGGAGAGAAATGAGACCAGGAGGGGCACGGGAGCCCCGGGGAACGCGAGGCACGAGCAGGGCCAGACCTGCCGCTCCCCACTACCCGTGAGGCAGCCCAAGCGCCCCTCTTCCACGGGACTTCCGGAATCCGAAGTTCCCGTCCCTCCCCATGACAAGTTCTCCGGGCCGACGGTGGCTGCACCTAAGCCTCATCTGAGGCCTGGTGTTAAGGGCCCAATCTCAGAGGAGTATGATTTACTCGACAGGCAGAGACAGAGACACACAGATCTCCACCCGCTGGTTCACTCCTCAAATGGCTGCACGGGCCAGGGCTGGGCCAGGAGCCTGGAGCGGCAGGGGCCCAGGCACCGCAGCCTTCCCGGGCATGTTAGCAGGGAGCGGGGCTGGAGGCAGAGCAGCCGGGACTCCCAAGCTTGCACTCTGATATGGGACGTGGGCATGGCAAGCAGTGGCCTAACCCACTGAGCCACATCCCAGGACGCACGCTCAAAGATTTCGACTGAACTGACCCAGAGGGGGCCCAGCCCCACCCCATACACCCCCAGTTGAAAATATTAAGAAATTTTATGAATAATGGGGATAGAATCCCCACTCCTGGTCAATGCTGAGAAAGTCAGAGTTGGCAAGAAATGGCTCAGCAGGCACCTAAGCAAGGCGTGGCCAGAGTCTGCAGACCCCACAGGGACGGAACGTGCGGCCCTCCCAGCTCTGGGTGCCCACTCCTTGTTCCTCTGCAACTTCCCAGGCCCCCCGGGGACAGACTTCAGGCTCCTGAGTTCTATCCTCTTGAAGGCAGACTCCTCTTCAGGTGCTGGGACAGGAAGACCCGCACCACCCTGGGACGTGCCCCTGCCAATGTGAACGCGCCCCTGCACCCCTGCTGGTCACCGTGTCCAGCACGCGCTGCAGCACCCGCCGCTCAGCCCAGGCACCTGTGGCCCATCCCCTCACGGCTGGGCATGCTGCACGCTTACCTACGTGCAGGGAAAGAGCCGATGGAGGAGGGGCCGCTGACTCCCCCACAGGCTCCCCTGGGGCCCCAGCTGCCCACACCCTGAGCAGACACCCCAGGCTGCACGGAAACAGGCGCAGTCGTCATGCTGAGTCCCCTTGTCCCTGGGGAAGACGGTGCACAGGGACAGGCGCAGCGCTGAACCTCCTCACCCCTGGTAACCCTGACAAGGGAGGTCTTTTCGTCTTATCTGTGGCTCCGTTTTGCTTATACAAGATGCCCCCTCCCCAGGGTACTCCCCAATCCTTACATCAAGTTCCACGTGATAAATTCCCAGCTGAGTTCAATTCCGGGAAAAATCTTCCTCTGGAAATTAATGTGTATGCTTTCTGTTGTCCAAGATCCCAAACTATGCAATCTAGAGTATTTTTGTTTGTCCCTGAGCTGCCAGAAGACTGGAAGCCAAGTTCATGGTCCAAGTGTTGTAATCTGCTCAGTGCAAGCCATTCAAACGTCCACTCCCACTGCTTTGTCTCCTGGGCACTTCCATCGCTGGCTTCGGACTAAGCTCACCCCGTGCCCAAACCCGTCACCAGGTCCTACGTCTCGACCCTGGAATCCCGCCACCAGCGTCTCTCTCACCCATGGGGGCCCTGGCCCGGGTGCTGCAAAGCCCCGAGCCGCCCCCCAGCAGGCAGAGTGGGCGAAGACACTCAGCTGTCCCCATCACCCCTGCCTCTCACACAGCCTCCCTCCCTCTGCCCGCCCAGCCCCACCCCTACACACCTGCACACTGCAAGCACCAGGAACTCGCCCCACACGTGCCTCTCCCCTGCTCTCTCAGAGATGGCGGGGGGGCAACCTCTCACCTACTTAGTTTTCTCCATGAAGAGGCTTCCGGACTCAGTCCCGGGTCACCTGCAGTTGGGAGCCCCCTGCCAACCTGAGGCCAACCTGGACAGGTTTCGATCTTTGCCTGCCCAGCTAGGATGGGGAGTTCCCGGGAGGGTCCTCCTGACCCTGGGTCCCTCAAGCCTCGGAGGAGTGTCTGTGTGTGAACAGGGGGCCCGGCCAGGCCTGGACTCCTCCAGACCAGCCCTCGCGGCCACTCCATTACCCTGCCTCAAAGCCCCTCTGTCCTGGACTTCCTCCAGGCTGCCCACCCCACAGTCCTGCCCCGCTCAGTCTCCAGAGGCGCGGAGGAGGAGGGGTCCGGCTCTTTTACGTGCGCTGCCCCACGACCACCCCATGGCCCCAGCCGCAGCCCCACTTTCCCGCCCCCTTGGGGGTGGGGGCACTGCCTGTCCCAGCTCGGTGGCCCGAGCCCAGTTCTCTGGGGTGCCCCTAAATACGATTATACCCTGTGGAGTTAGAGACTTCCCCGGGCTCCAGCTGCTCCCAACTCCGTCCTTGGGGAAAACTGGGAGAAACAGGACCGTTCAGCGATCTGTAACTTCCTGCTCTCCCAACACTGCCAACTCCGACCGCCGTGGTGGGGCAGCGCGGTCTGGGTGCTCGAGTCCTGGGCGCCGGCCGGTTCCCGAGCGCGGACTCGGGGGGCTCCGCGCCGCGGCCCTGGAAGCCCCCGCGCCCCGCGCCTCCCGCTCCGCACGGGTCCCGCGGGCCGGGCCGGGCCGGGACGACGCTCCGGGGTCCCCCCGGCCCGCCCCGCGTCCCCTCCCCGATTCCCGCTCCACTCCCGCTGGCCGCGCGCTGCCCCGGGCCCGGCCTCACCTCTCCGCGGGCGGCGGCTCCGCGGGCTCCGGGGCGCATCTCGGGGGCGCCCGCGCGCGCCGGGGCGCCGGGCGGCGGCGGGGGCCGGGGGCGCCATGGGCCGCCGCCCTCGCGCCTTTGTCCGCCGGGCCTGGCCCGGCCGCCGGCGAGCCCTGGGGTCCCCGCGGCGCGCGCTCCCGTCGGGCGGCCGCCGCCGTCTGCGTGACGCGCGCCCCCTCCTCCGCCCCGCGCGCCGGCTCCAGTGAGCTAATCCGCAGCTGGCGGGCGCCGGGCCGGTTACCGCGGCAACGCCTCTCCCAGGGCCCGCGGCGCGCGCTGCGCGGTAAACAGGGCCTGGGCCGGACTCGCCCCTCGCCTGGGGGGTGGGGGGGTGGGAGGGGGAGAGAGACACACACACACACACGCACACGGCGGCTTAACCCCTTCCGTGCTGGAGCGAGACCACCACGCGGCGTTCCCCGGCTCCCTGCAGGGGCCTGGGACGCGCCACGCAGGGGTTCTGGCGCACCCCTTGCCCTAAGCAGCTTGCAGTCTGGCGGGGCAATGACAGTCCTGAGGCCGGCAGTGGAAGTGAGGGGGTGGGGGGCGAGGAGCTGGCCAGGAAAAGTAACTTTAGAGTGTCCCCCGCCCCCTCCTGCGCGGGGCACACAGTCGGGAAACTCCCGCTGCATGCGTGGGCTGCAGCTCTGCCGGACCCACAGACAGACGGCGACAGTGCAGGGAAGGGGCTCTGGTACGCGGGCCCTGGCTTTCCAGGAGCTCTGTGGAGCTGTGACTGGGGGCTGTGGACTCGACCCGGAGAGGCGCAGAAAGGGTGGGGGCGAGGAGAGGGCGGCTCAGGGTGCAGCGGAGGCCCGCCGTGAGTCAGGGCAGATAGCTAGGCCCGCCGGGCTGCTCAGGGCTTGGTGGGATGCGAGTTCTGTGCTGAGGGCCGCAGGGGCTGCAGTCTGAGTGGAGGAGCAGGGTCTGGCAGGCCTGATGCACAGGTGTTGGAGGCCGGCTCCGGGCCAGCCCTCCTGGCGGGAGCTCAGAGACCTCTGGAGGGGCTGGGCTGTGTTCTGAGGACAGACAGGACCCAGTGCGTGGGCAAGGGGCCCCAATGAGAAGCTTGGCACCCTGGGATCAACTGCTGCTAGGGACGCCTGCGCCCCAGGTAGGAGGGCCACGCGAGTCCCAGCTGCTTGGGCTAATGCACAGCCTGAGAGCAGCCAGTGATGACACAGGACCTGCGTGCGGGAGACCCAGATGGAGCCCCAGGCTCCCGGCTTCAGCCTGGCCCAGCCCTGGCTGCTGCAGGCATCCTGGAGAATAAACTATGGATGGAAGATTCCCCCTCGCGCCCTCTTTCTGCCTTTCAAATGAGAGAGAGAGAGAGAGTGAGTAGGGGCCAGCAGGCAGCGTCGTGGCACAGCAGGTTGAGCCACCGTCTGCATTCCCTATGGGCACTGTTTCAAGTTCTGGCTGCTCCACTTCCAGCTGAACTCCCTGCCGGTGCATCTGGGAAAGCAGCGGCAGATGCCCGAGTGCCTGGGCCCTGTGCTCAGGTGGGGGACACGCAGGAAGCTCCTTGCTCCTGGCTTCGTCCCCCTCCCCGCCAGCCACTGTGGCCATTTGGGGGGAGATTTCTCTCTCCCTCTCTTTCTCTTTCTGTAACTCTGCCTTTCAAATAGATAAATCCTTTAAAAAAGAGAGATAAAGAAAAGCCAGCTTTCCCGTTACAGAAGTGAGAACATGAAGGAGTTTACGGAGTGCGAGCAAGCTCTCCCGTTACGGAGCGCGAGTGGCGGAGAGGAGACGGTCAAGGACTGCGTGTATACGTGGGCTTCATCGGGTCGTCTCTGGGGACCTGAGATCGGAGGACCTGAAAGGCCATCTGCCGATGGTGCAGACCTAGAAGGGTTCGGCCTCCTGAGCCGAGGTTTTTGCTCATTTTCTGAGATCTGTGAGGTCTGCTTAAACTCCTTCGAGCCATGCCCATTTCGACTAAGCGCAGGAAGCGTTTGTTTGGAGCGCACATTTGCCAAGTGCAAACCTTCTCTTCTGACTGCAAGCGTGTAAATTACTGTTTGGCTTGCAACACTCTCCGCTTTCTAGGTAAAGCGCAGAGACTTGGCTTCGGAGGGTTAACTACTCGCAGGACCACAGGGAGTCAGAGGGTAAGCTGGCAAAGGCAGTTGAGCTGAACAAAATAGCCCAGTGGCTTCCAAACTGGGAGGTGGGCTTGAGAGAGGAGCCTGGGGACCGCTGGTGGCATCTGCAGGGCCACAGCCTGCCGCTCATCCCCGTCTTCACCTGTGAGTTCTGGCCATTTGCTTATTCTGGGGGAAGTGTTCCCCAGCCAGGTTGTGATGAATGAGAGTTCCCCAGCCAGGTTGTGATGAATGAGGCTGGGGCCTCTGCCGCCCCACTGCTTCTCAGAGCTGGCCGTCCGGTTGCTGGGTCACCCTATGGCTCTGTTCCCCCTCCCTGCTGGAGTGTCCTCCTCTGATGCTGCCCTGGCCCCTCCCAAGCCCTGGTTCTGCAGTCCAGAAAGCCAGGGAGCCCCCAGAGACCGTTGCTGGGCCGGAACCTGGAGGGCTGTCTCTCGTCCCTGCTCCCGACACAGACTGCTCCAGCAGCACGGCCGTCCCTGCCCTCCCCCCAAACCCCAACCCTCAGCTCTCTCTACGCTGGGAAAGGAGGCATGGGGTAGGAGCTCCTGCCTGGCCTCGAGACAGCAAAGCTGCCAAAGGCTGAGCCGGCCTTCAGCCTGGGGGTTAGGGTGCCCGTTTCCCACACCTGAATGCCTGAGTTCGATTCCTGGCCCCAGCTCCAACTCCAGCTTCCTGTCAGTGTGCACTCTGGGAGGCCTTGGTGATGGCTCAAGCATTGGGTTCCTGCCACCCACGTGAGACCCCTGGACTGTTTCTGGGTCCTGGCTCCAGCCCTGGCCCTGCCTCAGCGACTGCAGCTGTGTGGGTAGTGACCCAGTGGATGGGAGCACTGTCTCTCTCGCTCTCGCTTCTCCCTCTCTGTCCCTGCCTCTCACATGCATAAAATTTAATGCAGTTCACCAATGCCACGAGTTTAAAAAGAAAAGAAAGGAAGGGTGAGACTGCTGCTGCCTCTTCCCGGTAGAGCAGCCGTGGACTGCTGAGGTCGGCTCTTCCTGACGCCCCTGCCGCCTTAGCGTCCGTGAAAGCACACAGGTTTGGGATTAGAGGGCCAGACCCAGCTCAGGAGCGGGCGCTTAGCTTCTGAGTCCCAGTGTCTTTCCCTGTAAGGCGGAAATAGCAACAGTTTAACCCCATAGTGTCCTGAGGATTCGCTCAGATCGTCAGGAAGAGCTGGGACCCACGGTGCCGCCTGCTTGCTGCTCTGGTCCTGTCCCTTCCATGAACGCAGGGTGTGTCAGGTTCTCATTCCTGTGAGAGCTCAACGCCCCCTGCCTTCCCCCCTCCTAGGACCAAGGCCTCTGCCAGAGCGCCCCAGGCTGCCTTCAGCTCAGCTCCAAGCCAGGGACAGCGAGGAGGACCCAGGGGCCTGAGCTGGCCTGCCCGGCAGTCCTGGGGCACAGCCTCAGGAGGAGCTGTGGGTTCTCCCTCCCATCGCTCCACACCCACTGAGGTCCCTTGGGCTTCTGTCCTGTCATCACCCCCGCGCCTCCATTTCTCAGATGGGAACACCAAGTCCCAAGAGGTGATGTGCCTTCCTGGGGGTCACACAGACCCAGGCCCGTCTGGCTCAACCCTGGGGCATTGGCTTCGCCCACCATCTCCCCCTCTGCAGGGAGGTCTCTGGGTCAGGGTCCAGTCCTTGTGCTCACCGTGGCTGCCCGCACACAGGCACACCCTGGGCATCTGGGACTCAACCCATCCCTTTGAGATCTGGTCCCTGCTCTGGGTCACTGGGATCCATTGCTCCTCTTGGCCAGCAGGGTCCTTCTAGGACATGCACCTGCCTGCCGCTGCGCGGGGGAAAGATCATCACACGGTTGGGGATGGGAAGTGGAGTGATCCTTGTTTATTACCTGGGATGCTGGCATGGGGAGGAGACTCGGTTATCTGTGGTGAGGTCTGTGATATTAGGACGAGGTGGAGCGAAGAAGGAGCTCCTCCCAGGGCCAGGAAGTCTACAGCCTCACCCGAGAGAGTCGACCCCCCCCTCCCCCCCGCCGCAGCCTGGGTTCCTCTGCAGCTCCCATCTGGAGATCAGACCCCGGTGGACTCAAATCCTAGGTCCACTCTGGGGAGCAGTCAGGCTCCCGCTCCAGGGCTGTGCAGGACCCTTCGGAGGCCGCCCTCTGCCGTTCTCACACTGGTCCCAGTCTGGAGCCAGCAACCACCCAGCTGCCTGCCTCCGAGCCAGGCATCCCGCCCAGACCTCAAACCCAGGCTTGGCCTGTAATCCAGGAGGTGTGGGATGAGGGTGGGAGGGACCGGAGGCTGCCCCCGGGGAAGGCGTGTGCAGAGGCCAGCCAGAGGCCCCGCCAGCCAGAGGCCCCGGCTCCTTCAGCCTCCCCCCCGCGAAGGGCCGTCCACTCAGACCTGGCCTGGGCCCCTCTGGCTGACCCTCTCTGAGGATGCTCAGGTGCCTCTGCCCGCTGTGCTGGGCCTCAGCAGGGGGTGCTCTGGGGCCAGTGGCCTCTGGTTATCCCCGCAGACCGCTGGGAATCTGGGGGAATCTGGATTGGCAAGTCGTACAGTAACACGGACTTCTTGTCCAAGCACCATTTGCGTCTCACTCTCAGGCCCCTAGCTCACTTCGGAGGGCCATTTGTGTTCCCACAGAGAACGCCTTCTTGGCTGCCAAGGGTCAGCATGGGCATGACCGGCAGTGGACGTCGTGGGACATGCTAGGCGAGGTCTCACGGACGGAGCTGGCAGAGCCCGGTGACCTCTCTCCTGGGGGTCTTTTCTGGCCCCCCGAGGGGCTCCTGAACACATAGGAGAGGGCACGGGTGTGGTGGTCTGGGCACTCTGGAGGCGTGGGGTTCTGTGGTTCAGCCGCCGTGGCTCTGCGTGTTCCCTGTGCTTCCAGAACTCTGGGTTCAGCCAGGCCAGGGTGCACACGTGGCCATGTGCGCTCAGGCCGAAAAGCTCCCCACCTCACTTCCGGAGTCTTCCTTGCCCATTTCCTGTTGCAAGGAGGCGATTTCTTCAGACCGAGGCAGGGGGAGGCAAGACTCCTCACCAGGGGTTTGCTTTTTTAAGATGTATTTATTTATTTGAAAGGGAAAGAGAGAGAGAGAGAGAGAGAGAGAGAAATCTTCCATCTGCTAGTTCACTCCCCAGATGGCCACAACAGCCATGGCTGGAGCCAGGAGCCAAAACCAGGAGCCAGGAGCCTCATTTGGGTCCCCGACTGGGTGCAGTGGCCCAAACCCTCGGGTCATCGTCCACTGCTCTCCCAGGTGCATGCGCAGAGCAGCTGGGACGTGAACTGGCGCTCATCTGGGATGCGGGCACTGCAGGCAGCAGCTGTACTCACTGCACCACAGTGCCGCCCCCACTGAAAACCTCACACGGCTCTCAGCCGGGCACAGGACCAGGGGCTCTGAGTCTGCCCGCTCACCTCCCCCTGCCAGGGTCCGCCCCGCCCCGGCCCCGCCTTTGACCTCCAAATGACCGGAAATCACTGCACTGCTGCAGGAGCCTCCCCTTCCTTGGGGAGACGAGAAAGTCTGACCACTTCCTACGTCTCTCAGACCAAACTGAATAAATTTTTTAAAAAAGGCTTATGTATTTGAAAGGGGGAGGCAGAGTGAGAGAGCAAGAGAGATCTTCACCCACTCATTCACTCCCTGAATGACTGCAACAGCCAGGTCTGGGCCAAGCCAAAGCCAGGAGCCTGGACCCTGGAGCTGCGTCTGGGAGCCCCACATTGGGCCATCTCCGCTGCTTTCCCAGCGCATTAGCAGGGGGCTGGATCGGAAGCGGAGCAGCCGGGACTCCAGCATGCGATGCCGTGTTGCAAGCAGCTGCCTCACCCTCTGAGCCACAGTGAAGGCCCCGAATCAAAGAAGGTGATGCGGGGCTGCCCTGGCTGCCAGTGTGACCGGGCGAGTCGGCGCCCCTCTCTGGCCCCAGGTTTCGGGGGGAAGGCTAGAAGGGCCCTCAGGTGCCCCCCAGCCACAGCCTCTCCGGTAGGCACAAAAAAAAAACACAAAAGCAGCTCCTCCGTTTCCCACTCCATTCCTCCCCCGGGGGGGTGGGGTGGGGTGACAAGGGTGTTGATTTTTTTAAAAAAAGATAAATTTATTTGAAAGGCAGAGTTACAGAGAGACAGTCTTCCATCTGCTGGTTCACTCCCCAAATGGCTACAACAGCGAGGGCTGGGCTGAACCAAAGCCAGGAGCCAGGAGCTTCATCCGGGTCTCCCATGTGGGTGCAGGGGTCTAAGGACCTGGGCCATTTTCCACTGCTTTCCCAGGACACAGCAGAGAGCTGGATCGGAAGTGGAGCAGCTGGACTAGAACTGGCACCCATATGGGATGCTGGCACCATGGGCGGTGGCTTTATGCCACAATGGGTTGATGCTTTACAGAGTTCACCAAAGACAGATTTGATGTGGGCTAGGCAGGTAGTTTAGGTCTGTTGAACTGGAAGTCAAAAGCCCGCATGTATAATTCTACCCTCCTACTTATCAGTCAAAATGTCCGCTTTCCCGGGATGCATGTGCTCTATCCGGGTCCTAAGTGGGGACGCCATGGGAAGATGGCAATTGAACTGCATATACTGCGTGTAATTCCCAGGCAGCTACACGTCTGCAGAGGCACCGACGCCCCCCGCTCCATAAAGGAGGCCAGCCCCGGGAGGGGCTCCTTCACCTCCGACCACGGCCAGAGGTGCCCCTTCTGTCTCCCGCTCCAGCTGGCCACTGGCCACTCCTGATGGATGCTTCTCCGTGTAGGGCGGCCCATGCTCATGCGTGTAGGCGTGTTCACTGTCTCACCTTCTGCATACATTCCATTACCACTTTGTGTGCCTCAGCCCTGGCTGCACTTGGAATGCTTGTCCACGTGGCAGGCCAGGGCCTGGAGTGAAATGATTGCACCCCACGCCCACATCGGGGTCTGACATCAGCCTCTTCTGCAGATGAGGGGTCAACCAAGAAGAGGCGCGCTGCCTTGCCCAGCGCCACGGGGAGCAAGAGCCAGAGCCGGGATGAGCCCAGGCAGTCTGACCACGCTGGCCAGGCTTTAGAACAAGGCCCGGGGGCAGCAGGGCTGCACTCAGCACGTCAGAGCCCCAAAGGCCTTCTGAGCCCCCCAGGCAGAAGGAGGGGACGGCACTTGCCCTGGCCACCCCGTTAGCACAGGTGCAGCACCAGTCCCATGGCACGTGACAAGGGCAGGCGCAGCAACCCACACAGAACACCAGGAGGCGGAGCCAGACGCGGAGAAATCCTCAGCAGGGCAGGAGACGGCTCAGGTACAGAGTGACAAAGGGGAAGAGAGAAGCGGCGGCTGGCTCCCCTACCCAGGGGACGGAGGGGAAGCGAAAGGCTTAGGGCAAGGCACGCATGTGCGGCAGCCTCCTCCCGCCCATTCTGGTGGACCGGTTTCTGAGGTTTTCGACAGTGCCCTTGTGGAGACCACGCAGGTGGGTGGCCCAGCCCAGAATTCTCACGCCAGAGCCTGACTCTGGCGGGCTGGGTGCACCAGGGTGGACCTGCGGCAGGGGCGGGGCCTGTCCTCAGACTTGGTGATCCCCCTGGGTGTGTGGGGAGAAGGAAGGGGGGAAGCCGAGGTTCCGTGCTTTCCCACAGGGATCCTGAGCCAGGGGCACCCCAGGTGTTTTGGATGGAGGTGGCTCCAGTCCCCAAGGGGGGCACACTGGCCACCAGCCTAGAAGACAAAGCAGCTGAGCTGCAGCAGGTGTGTGTCCTGGGGTGGGGCTACAGAGAGGGTCTCAGCGAGGACTGCCTTCCTCCAGGAGCTGAGCCCAGCGGTTCCAATCTGGGGCAGCTTTGCGGCGTCCAGGGCACAGCGGGCAGCGTCCAGCGATACATTTTATTTATGTTGATTTCTGCTTCCCTCTCTCTGGGAATCAGGGGTGTTAAGTTGTCAATGTGCTCCTCTCAAATTCATGTGTTGAAATCTTTTTTTAAAAAGATTCATTTATTTATTTCTTTGAAAGGCAGAGTTACAGAGGGTGGGGTGAGACAGAGAGAGAGGTCTTCTGCCTGCTGGTTCACTCCCCAAATGGCCGCAACGGCCGGAGCTGGGCTGATCCGAAGTCAGGAGCCAGGAACTTCATTTGGGTCTCCCACGTGGGTGCAGGGGCCCAAGGACTTGGGCCATCTTCCACTGCTTTCCCAGGCACATTAGAAGGGAGTTGGATCAGAAGTGGAGCAGCTGGGACTCGAACCTGCATCCACATCGGATGGCAGGCCGGCCCCAGGAGGTGGGACCTCTGAGGTGACTGGGTGAGGAGCAGAGCCCAGTGGATGGGATCAGTGTCCCTGGCCTCTCTCTCGGCTTCTCCCCAGCATGTGAAGACACGGTGAGAAGTTGGTGGTCTGCAGCCCAGGAGCAAGTCCTCAGCAGACCCCCGCCACGCTCGCACCTCGATGTGGGACATCGCAGCCCGCGCAGCTGTGAAAAATGGACGTTTGCTGTTGATAAGCCCCTCAATCTATGGTGTTGTATCACGGCAGCTTGAATGGACTAAGACAGAGGGTGTCAGTGGCCTCCAGTGGACAGAGGCCAAGATGTGCAGGACAAGCCCCCTGCACACATACACACAGAGAAAGCATTTGGTGTAGCGGTGTAGACACGGCTTGAACACCTGCATCCCACACCACTTATTTGAGTCCCAGCTCCACTTCCAATTCCAGCTTCTGCTACTATGCACCCTGGGAGGCAGCAGGTGACGGCCCGAATAACTGAGTCTCTGCCGCCCCTGTGGAAGACTTGCATGGAGTTTCAGGCTTCTGGCTTTGCCTGGCTGTTGTGGGCATTTGGGGAATGAGCCAAACAGATGGATGGTCTCTCTGTGTGTCTGTCTCTGTCTCTGAGATTTTCAAACCAATTTTTAAAAAGTTTTAAAGATTTGGGGCCATTTCTGTAGCACAGCAGGTTAAAGCTCCAGCCTGCAGTACCAGCATCCCATAAGGGCGCCGGTTCAAGTTCTGGCTGCTCCACTTCCAACCCAGGTCCCTGCTAATGTGCCTGGGAAAGCAGTAGAGGATGGGTCAAGTCCTTGAGCCCCTGCACCCACGTGGGAGACCCAGAAGAAAAGCTCCTGCTCCTGGTTTTGGATCAGCACAGCTCTGGGTGTTGCAGCCAGAGCAACCTCTGGAAGACCTCTCTCTACCTCTCTCTGTAACTCTTTCAAATAAATAAAATAAATCTTTAAAAAAGTTTTAAATATTTTACTTAAAAAATTATTGTAGGGGCTGGCACTGTGGCATAGCGGGTAAAGCTGCCGCCTGCAGTGTTGGCATCCCATATGGGCATCGGTTTGAGTCCCAGTGGCTCCACTTCTGATCCAGCTCCCTGCTATGGCCTGGGAAAGCAGTGGAAGATGGCCCAAGTCCTTGGGCCCCTGCACCCATGTGGGAGACCCGAAAGAAGCTCCTGGCTCCTGGCTCCTGGCTTCGGATTGGCTCAGCTCCAGCTCTTGTGGCCAATTAGGGAGTGAGCCAGCGGATGGAAGACCTCTCTCTCTCTGCCTCTTCTCTCTCTCTGTGTAACTCTGACTTTCAAATAAATAAATAAATCTTTAATATAGATTATTGTTATTTATTTGAAAGGCAGAGAAACAGAGAGCACTCCTCAAATGCCCACAGCAGCCAGGGCTGGGCCAGGTTAGAGCCAGGAGCTGGGAACTCAGCACAAGTCTCCCATGTGGTTGGCAGAGATCCAAGTACTTGAGCCATCACCTGCTGCCTCCCAACTGCGCATTAACAGGAAGCCGGATTGGAAGCAGAGCCGCTGGGACTCAAGCCCAGGCACTCTGATCGTGGACATGGGGGTCCCAAGAGGCAACTTCTCTGCTGTGCCAAACGCCCACTCCAGTAAACACACCAACTGCTGCCCTGGGCCCCTGCCCACCCTTCCCAGGGTACTTGACTGGCAGCAGCGCTACACTGGAGATGCCAAAACAGCGGTCATTGGTTGTGGGAAAGCCAGATGGGCCTTTGCACCTCTTCCCTTCCAGCCAGGTTGGGAGTGGGCGGGTGGGGAAGGCCCAGGGGAGCTGTGGTTGCACTTTACTAGTGAATATTGCCACCTAGTGGGAATGGAGTTAACAACATCTGCAGGACACCAAGAACTGGACCCTTGAAATCATAATTTTCCACTCTTTTTTTTTTTTAATTGCTTTATTGATTTGGGCCATCCTCCACTGCTTTCCCAGGTGCATTCGCATGGAGCCGGATCGGACGTGGGGCAGCCAGGACTCAAATTGGTGCCGGTACAGGATGCCGGTATTGCGGGGGGGGGGGGGGGGGCTTAACCTGCTATGCCACAATGCAAGCCTCCATTTTCCACTCTTGAGAAGACTTGGTGGAAATCATCGAAGACCGCCCAAATGAGGAAAAACACAGGCTATTTATTCAGAGTTTTCTACGGCAGGGAATTCAGCCATTATCACCTGCATTTGTCACCAGCATCAAAGACAAGCGGAAAATCCAAAGCCAGCAGGAACGGTTTCCAGAAAAAAAGGGTTTTGGGTGTGTCTGTATCCATGTGATTGGTCTGGAGAAGATATTTGTCCTTCTCTGGTTGGTCTCGAGCCAGAAGTGGGAGGTGAAAATTCGGGCAGTGGCACTCACCAAGCCCTGAGGTTAAGACCAGCTGCTGCAGAGCGCACGGGTAGTTCTACTGTCCGACCACTGTCCCTTGACATACTCAAGCTCTTAAAAACAGATTTATTTATCTGAAAGTCAGAGCAACAGAGAACGAGGGACATCTTCCTTTGGTCAGTTCACAAGGCTGGGCCAGGCTGAAGCCAGGAGCCAGGAGCTTCATCCTGGTCTCACCATGGGTGGCAGGGTCCTAAGTACCAGACCATTACCTGTTGTCTTCCAGGTGTATGAGCAGGGAGCTGGACTGGAGACAGAGCAGCCGAGACTTGGACACTCCAACGTGGGATGCCACAACGCAGGCCCCCTATTCAAGGTGTCAATTCACTCGGCAGTGTCAGAGTAGACAGCCATTGATAAATATCACAGTTTTAGGATCAAATGAGATAGTATGCCAGCTCTCTGCTGTGGCCCGGGAGTGCAGAGGAGGATGGCCCAAGTGCTTGGGCCCTGTACCCCATGGGAGACCAGGATAAGCACCTGGCTCCTGCCATCGGATCAGCGCAGTGTGCCGGCCGCAGTGTGCCAGCCGTGGCGGCCATTGGAGGGTGAACCAACGGCAAAAGGAAGACCTTTCTCTCTGTCTCCCTCTCTCACTATCCACTCTGCCTGTCAAAGAGAGAGAGAGAGAGAGAGAGAGAGAGAGAGAGAGATAGTATGTCGCTAATATCTGGCATACAGCAGTTGTAAGCGTTTTCTTTTTTTTTTAAGGTTTATTTATTTGGAAGTCAGAGTACACAGAAGAGAGGCAGAGAGAGAGAGAGAGAGAGAGAGAGAGAGAGGTCTTCCATCTGCTGGTTCACGCAAAGGCTGGAGCTGAGCTGATCCAAAGCCAGGAGCCAGAAGCTTCCTCTGGGTCTCCCACGTGGGTGCAGGGGCCCAAGGACCTGGGCCATCTTCTACTGCTTTTCCAGGCTACAGCAGAGAGCTGGATCGGAAGTGGAGCAGCTGGGCCTCGAACCGGCACCCATATGGGATGCCGGTGCTGCAGGCCAGGGCAGTTAACCCCCTGCACCACAGCGCTGGCCCCCACTCAGCATTCTAAATACAGACATTCCTGCTGTTACTAATTCCGACAAGACTGCATAAAGTAAGCCACGTAAGAGGCAGTTTGGCTCTGAGCCAATACTTGTGCCTGCTCAAGGCTAGCCTTATCCATTTTGACGTAGGGTTCATATCTGACGTAACTATTACTGCTGCCTGCCACGCCTTCATACAAAGGAGCTTCACACAGCTCATGGGAAATGCGTCTACGAGGTAAGCTTCGGACAGGCCTTTGGTGTGCGGGTTAGGTGCCTGCGTCCCTAACTGCAGTGCATACCGGGTTCAGTACCCGGCTCTTCTCCAGACTCTGGCTCCCTGCTAGTGCAGACCTGGGGGCAGCAGGTCACTGGGGTCCTGTGTCCCTAATGCTTGAGTGCCCAGTCCCAGCTGGGGCCACTGTAGGCACAGACGTGAGACAGCTCTCTCTTTCTGTCAAATACGTCAGTAAACATTGTACTTAGCAAAGATAAATTTGGGGCCAGCACTGGGGTTCAGTGTTTAAGCCACTCCCTGTGCTGCCAGCATCCCATATGGGTGCTGGTTCGTGTCCCGGCTGCTCCACTTCTGATCCAGCTCCCTGCTAATGCACCTGAGAAAGCAGCAGGAGATGGCCCAAGTGCTTGTGCCCCTGCACCCACATGGGAGACCAGAATGAAGCTCCTGGCTCCTGGCTTCCGCTTGGCTCAGCCCTGGTGGTTGTGGCCATCTGGGGGAGTGAACCAACGGATGGAAGATCTCTCTCTCTCTTTCTTCCCAACTCTGCATTTCAAATAAATGAATAAATCTTTTTTTAAAAAAAAGATGTATTTTGGGGGCTGGCGCTGTGGCATAGTAGGTTAAGCCTCTGGCTGCAGTGCCGGCATCCCATGTGGGCACCGGTTTGTGTTCCAGCTGCTCCACTTCCGATCCAGCTCCCTGCTAATGGTCTGGGAAAGCAGAGGAGCATGGCCCAAGTGCTTGGGCCCCTGAAACCATGAGGGAGACCTGGAGGAAGCTCCTGGCTCCTGGCTTCAGATGGGCTCAGCTCTGGCTGTTGCAGCCATTTGGGGAGTGAACCAGGGGATGGAAGACCTCTCTGCATTTCCCTCTCTGTCTGTAACTCTGCCTCTCAAATAAAACAATTATATATATATATATATATATATGCCAAATTCTAAATCATGCATAATCATGGGTATGACATCATCTTCTGAACTGACATGGGCCACGTGGTTTTCAACGTCACCTGTTTGAGAGCCGAGAACAGCTCTTTCCAGTGCTTTGTCTTCACCACCATCACCAACCCCACCACCATCTGGCTCACCAACACCCTGGCACGGGTCGATATCTCCGAGGCCGCGTGGCCAGGACTAGCGGCAAAGAGAAGGTGCTCACTTCCGTCTGCTGGCTCGTTCTTCCTATGCCTGCAGCGGCCCCTGCTGCGATGGAAGCCAGGAGCTGGGAGCTGGATCCAGGCCTCCCACAGGGGCCTGGGAGCCCAGTTCCTTGTCACCACCTCCTCCCAGGGTCTGCATTAGCAGGAAGTTGGAGCCTGGTGCCATAGCTGCTAGGCTAGATGCTCACCCAACAAGGGTGCTGTTTTAAATGACTCCCCAGGACGGATCCCCACGTCCGTGAAAGTGGCTTGTTACACGGCGCAGTAAGATAAACACAGCAAGGTAGTTAGTCTGAACCCCATGACGGCGACGCCTGCAGCAGCCCCGAAGCGCAGTGCTGAGCACACCACGGGCGCCTCTCCTGGCCGCCCCTCGGCACCGCCTGGTGGGCACCTCCTCTCCGCCCTCCTGCAAATGGGCAGTGCGGGCCGAGGGAGGGCCCAGAGCTGGTTCCCGAAGGCCAGGCTGCACGGAACTGCTCTCAGAGTAAGTCCCCAGCAAGCGACTGACAAAGACCATCACACGCACCTTTGGGACTGGGTGGGAGCGAGTGTGGGGGGTGATTCACCGCTGGCTGCGTTCCCAGTAACGCCTGACTTTTGCCTGGGCACTGCAAAGGGGTGAGCAGCAGCTTTCGGAAACAGGATACGGATCGTTGGTGAGGGCAAGAGGAGCCACCAGCCACCCTCCACTTTCTGGGAGCCCAGGGCTCGCTTTTCTGGGTGCTGCGTGGCTACCACACTTCCTGCCACGGGGTCTTGCGCATGGGTCCCGTCCTTGTCTCGCTCCCCCTCGCGGCCCTTCCACGGGGGACACCCACAGACCCAGCCTGGGCCAGAACCTTCTCACCCACATGCCACAGTGCCAATCCTTGCGCGAGGGCTGACAGCCTCTTAAAGCCCCAGAGAGCAGGGGGATGCTGTGAGAGGCGCCTCGGCTGCTCCGTGGGCTGGGTCTCACGCTGCACCTCTGCCCCAGAGGTCGGTCACGGTCACCAGGGCCACCTGAGCGTGTTCTGGATCTTCAGGGTTGCACACACACACCCTCTCCCCAAACTCCTGCCTATTCAGGGCTTTTTGGTTTCCGGCTCAAAGGCCTTCCCTGGTCCCCTCCCGGCGGTGACCCCGACAGAGCCTCCTCATGAAGGACTGGCCGGCAAGGCGGGACCCAACACCAGGGCGCTGCCCCACCGGCTCCAGACACCAGACCGGGAGCAGGCCTTTTCCACAGTGCTGAAACTGCCCCTTACCCACCCCAGGGCTGTCCCACCCAGCGCCAGCTCTGCTCTCCAGGGCACGCCCCGCGAGTCAGGTGACGGCTCAGGTTCCTGGGTCCCGGCCACCCATATCAAAGACCCAGGTGGAGGTCGGGGCTCCCAGCTTCAGCCTGGCCCGGCTCGGGCTGTGGGGGCATCTGGGGAGCGAGCCAGCGGGTGGAAGGTCTCTCTCAATCTGATTGCGCTTCCGTAGCCCAGGATCGGGCACGCGCGTTTTCGCCGCGGCCCCTTTTAGAGGCGGGCCCCGGGCGCGCGCTCCCGGAAGACGCTGGGCGCTCCGGACCGGTCCCCTCCGGCTCCCTGCACCCCGTCTCCCCGCGATCCGGGTTGCCGCCGCTCAGCCCCTGGCGCCGATCCCGGACCCCCGGCCATCTCGCGCCGGGCCCGGGTCGCCGGGGCGCGTCTGAGCCTTGCGAGAGCGTCCGCGCCGATGGCTGGCTGTTGAGTCCCGTGGGCCCCGGGCGCGGGGATGGGGGCTCCCTGGCGCTTGTCGGTCCGGGTCTGCGTGTCGCGCCTGCGGCGCCTGGAGCTGGGGCCCTCCGGGGCCGCTCGCCACGCTCGGCTCCGCTGGCTTCTGCTGGGCGCCCTGCCCAGGCTCATCTCCGCGGACTGGGACGGCGGCGGCGGCTTGTGCCAGCCGCGGGCACGCGGGAGCTGCCCGGCCGGCCGTGCGCCCGGGACCACCGTCGCCGACCCAGGGCGCGGCGGCTGCGGCCTCCTGCGTGCCCGGGTCTGGCTGCGCGCCTGCGCCCTCCTGGTGAAATTCCTCCCCCTGCTCCTCCTGTACCCGCTCACCTACCTGGCTCCCCGGGTCTCCACCCTCTGGCTCCACCTGCTTCTGAAAGCCACGGAGACCTCGGGCCCCACCTACATTAAGCTGGGCCAGTGGGCCAGCACGCGGCGCGACCTCTTCTCCGACGCCTTCTGCGCCCGGTTCTCCAAGCTGCACGTCCAGGTGCAGCCCCACGCCTGGGCGCACACGCAGCGCGCCCTCCAGCAGGCCTTCGGGGAGCGCTGGGACAGCGTCCTGGTGTTCGAGAACCGGGAGCCCGTGGGTTCTGGGTGCGTGGCCCAGGTGTACAAGGCGTATGCCCGCACTGCCCTGCTGCAGGAGCGCAGCGTCCAGAGCCTTGGGGCGGCGGGGGCCCTGAGGCAGCTCCTTCCTCCAGGCGATCTCGCAGACCAGTCAGTTCTAGAAAGGCTGCTTCTGCCCGAGGCCGGCCTGGTCCGGTCCGGTGCGGGCAGGTCTCAGGCCCCCGCCGCCGGCCGTCAGCCCGAGCAGGACCACCTCATCCCAGTGGCCGTGAAAGTAAGTGCTGGGTGTCTTCAGCAGGGCCTTGGCAGCTCGGTCCCACCCACCCACCCACTGAACCTCCCCGGACCTGTCGGGCCCCGCCCTGGCTCTGTTCAGAGTGAACAGCCCTGATCCAAAGAGCTTGAGTCCAGAATGTTGCAGGCTTTGTATGGTTTTTTTAAATTATTATTTTGGAATATTTGCATATACGTCATGGGTGAGACCCAAACCTAAACATAAAATTAATCTACGTTTCCTATACATCCTTAGCACATGACCTGAAAGGTAATTTTATGTGATTTAGATATATGAAGATTTACTTTTACCGATTCGAAAGGTAGCGTTAGAGAGAGGGAGAGGCACAGATCTTCTATCCACTGGTTCACTCCCCAGGTGATTGCCACAGCGGGCGCTGGCCCAGGAGCTTCTTCCTGCTTGCCCGTGTGGGTGCAGGGGCCCAGGCTCTGGGGCCACCTCCTGCTGCTTCCCCAGGTTCGCTAGTACAGAGCTGGATTGGAGGTGGAGCCGCGGGGTTCCAGCCGGCCACCATGTGGGGTGCTGGAGTCCCAGGTGGCGACTCAGCTGCTGTGCCACGGCACTGGCCCCTGTGTGGTATTCTTGGTGCACCTGCATTTTGGCTGTGGACCAGGTGCGGAATTTTCCGCTTGTGACGGCACGTGGTGCTGGAAAAGTCCAGATTTCCAGCATTTCAGATTGCAAACTTTGGAATTAGAGCCGGTGAGCCTGTTCTGCAGTGGCTTGGCTGTTGTCTGGCGTGCCTGCACCGTACCAGCCGTCTTGTGTCCTGGCTTGCGGAGTGGTGCTGCAAACAGGCCGAGGGGAAAGGGAAAGGGGTTTGGAGGGTGCCGACGTCGGGAGTGGCGGAGCCGCCGTCGCCATCCAGGGCTTCCTGGGTGCTGGGGGCGGGCCCCTTGCTCCCTTGCTGGGGGGCGCAGCCCTGGGCCCTTCCTGCCTCACTGCAGCTTTTCCCTGGCAGGTGCTGCACCCTGGCCTGCTCTCAGAGGTGCGTATGGACTTGCTGCTGATGAAGATGGGCAGCCGGGCCCTGGGCCTCCTGCCAGGAATCAGGTGGCTGAGCTTGCCTGAGGTGGTGGAAGAATTCGAGGCGCTCATGGTCCGACAGGTGAACTCCCCTTCCCTCCGCTCGCAGCAGCGCCCGCCACAGTCCTTGCGGGTAGCAGCTGGTGAGTGAATGCTGAAGGAGTGAGCTGTTCCGCAGCAGGTCGAGCTGGGTGGTGTGCTCGGGCGCAGGACACCCACTGGGGAAGCAGTCAAACCTCGGTGGCTTCACGCAGCACGGCTGTGGCTGGCTCGTATCAAAGTTCTGTGCAGGGGAACTGGAGAACGAGCACTCGACGCCACGGTTTTCCAGTGACCCAGTTTCCTCCCAGGTGTGACACTGCCGTGTTCCCTGTGTGTCGCCTGCAGCCAGTGCGGGACGCAGAGAGAGAGAGAGAGGGAGGGAGAGAGAGGCCACGCGGGGTGTCTTGCACCTCGCTTCCTCCCAGGCTGCTGATGGGAGCTGTGATCTCGGGCCCCGTGTGACTGCGAGGGAGCTCGGGAAATGCGCTGTTCCGTGTGCCGGGCCAAGGGAGCCGCTCCTGGTGCAATGCGCAGCGCTGCTGGGCTCCGGGTGAGAGCGGTCGGCGGTCGCGCTCTGTGCCTTGGCTTCTCTTGGCTGAGTAGTGAGGGGCATCTCCTTCCTATTCAGACCCTTGGGACATCTGTGTGTGAGGGCAGACTTGGCAGACACACGCTGGGGGGGCCTGGGGCTCCAGGTGGGCGTCTCCGCTGGCTGCCTGGTGGGCAGGTTTTAGAAGTCCTTGTTCATAGCCTCTGCGTTGAGATTGCAAATCCAGGCGTTCCCTCATTGTGTAGAAAGTCCCTGGTCTGAGCGGCTGTAACAGAATACCACAAACTGGGCAGCTTATACGCAGCGGGAGTTTATTTCCTCTGTTTGCAAAGGAGGTCAGAGATGGGTAGCAGTGGCGGCTCTGGCCTCTGGGGAGGACCCAAGTTCTGGTCTGCAGGTAGTTATTCTTTTGTTGTGTTCTCACATGGTAGAAGAGCTGTAGGTCTCTGGCCTCTTTTTTTTTTTTTTTTTAAGATTTATTTATATATTTGAAAGGCAGAGAAAGAGAGACCTTCCATCCACTGGTTCATTCCCCAAATGGCTGCAATGGCTGGAGTTGGGCTGATCCAAAGCCAGGAACCAGGAGCTTCCTCCAGGTCTCCCACATGGGTGCAGGGGCCCAAGCACTGGGCCATCTTCTACTGCTTTCCCAGGCCATAGCAGAGAGCTGGGTGGGAAGAGGAACAACTGGCACCCACCTGGGACGCCGGCCCTGCAGGCAGTGGCTTCACCCGCTGCGGCACAGCGCCCCCTCTGGCCTCTTTTATAAGGGCACTAATGCCATTAAGAAGGCTGCCCCCAGGGCCGGCGCTGCCCACAACGCTCGTGTCCCATACTGGAGTACTGGTGCAAGTCCCAGCTGCCGCGCTCCCAATCCAGCTTCTTTTTTTCTTTTTAAGATTTATTTTAAGCCGGTGCCCCGGCTCACTAGGCTAATCCTCCGCCTTGCGGCGCCGGCACACCGGGTTCTAGTCCCATTCGGGGTGCCGGATTCTGTCCTGGTTGCCCCTCTTCCAGGCCAGCTCTGCTGTGGCCAGGGAGTGCAGTGGAGGATGGCCCAAGTGCTTGGGCCCTGCAGCCCATGGGAGACCAGGAGAAGCACCTGGCTCCTGCCATCGGATCAGCGCGGTGCGCCGGCTGCAGCGCGCCGGCCATGGTGACCATTGGAGGGTGAACCAATGGCAAAGGAACACCTTTCTCTCTGTCTCTCTCACTATCCACGCTGCCTGTCAAAAAAAAAAAAAGATTTATTTTAAGACAGAGTTACAGAGAAGAGAATCTTCCATCCGCTGGTTCACTTTCCAAATGTCCTCAGCAGCCAGGGGTGGGCCAGGAGCTAGGGAGCTTCATCCCCACCTCTCACATGCCTGCAGGGGTCCAAGCACTCGGGCCATCTTTTACTGCTTTCTCAACTGCATTAGCGGGGAGCTGGAAAGGAAGTGGAGCAACTGGAACTCAAACCTGCACTTGAACCAGTGCCCCTATGGGATGCTGGTGCTGCAGACAGTGGCCACTCCCCAATTCATGTCCTGGCTAATGCACCTGAGAAGGCAGAGGAAGATGGCCCAAATACTTGGGCCCCTGCTCTCCACATGGGAGACCCAGATATGGTTCTGGGCCCCTGGCTTGAGCCTGGACCAGCCCTGGCCATTGTGGCCAATTTGGAAATAAACCAGCAGAAAGATGAATCTTCCTCTCCCACTCTTGGCCTTTTAGATGATTTTTTAAAGAGGGCCCTCCAGGCCGGCACCGCGGCTCACTAGGCTAATCCTCCGCCTAGCGGCGCCAGCACACCGGGTTCTAGTCCCGGTTGGGGCGCCGGATTCTGTCCTGGTTGCCCCTCTTCCAGGCCAGCCCTCTGCTGTGGCCAGGGAGTGCAGTGGAGGATGGCCCAGGTGCTTGGGCCCTGCACCCTATGGGAGACCAGGAAAAGCACCTGGCTCCTGGCTCCTGCCATCGGATCAGCGCGGTGCGCCGGCCGCAGCGCGCCGGCCGCGGCGGCCATTGGAGGGTGAACCAACGGCAAAAGGAAGACCTTTCTCTCTCTGTCTCTCTCTCTCACTGTCCACTCTGCCTGTCAAAAAAAAAAAAAAAAAAAAAAAAAAGAGGGCCCTCCAAGACACTGTGGCAAAAAATAACCTAAATGAAAGATCTCTGTGAGTGAGATCCCAGCGGAAAGAATGGGCCATCAAAGAAGGAGGTACCTTTCTCTGAAGGGAGGAGAGAACTTCCACTTTGCTTACGGCCTTGTCTAAATAAGGTTGGAGTTTGTGACTCAAGAGGCTTCCATAGCCTTTGCAGCTCATGGCGAGAGCCTTGGGTGACCACTGACCTCATAAATAAGAGTGTCAACTGTTAAATCAACAACAGGAGTCACTGTGCACTTACTCCCCATGTAGGACCTCTGTCCTTAATGAGTTGTACTATGAGAATGAACGGTAAAACCAATTTTCAAACAGTACTTTATACTTTGTGTGTCTGTGTGGGTGCAACCTGTTGAAATCTTTACTTAGCATAGAGTTGGTCTTCTGTATATAAAGATAATTAAAAATGAATCTTAATGAAGAATGGGATGGGAGAGGGAGTAGGAGATGGGACGGAAGTGGGGGTGGGAGGGCAGATATGGGGAGAAGAACCGCTATATTCCTAAAGCTGTACCTATGAAATTTGTATTCATTAAATAAAAGCTTTCTTAAAAAGATAACTAAAAAATAAAAAAGAGGGCTGCCCGATCAGAACTTGCTTAGTTCTGTCATTTTAGGGGTTCACATGCCAGTCAGGTTTGGGTGGACTCCGACATCCAGGCCAAGGCGTTGCACTCTGCTCTGAAATAGGGTACCTCAGATAAAAGAGAAAATGGACGCAGAGAAGATTTCTTGTGTTTCAACAACTGCCTTCGTGCTACCGACTCCGGTGCGCCGTGCACCTGAGCTTCGGGTCCCTGTGGAAGCTTGGCGGCCCTCACGTGCTCCCGTCACGTCAGACTGACCCTCTATCTCTTACCCCATTTGCCTTCAAAATCAGCCCTTCCAAGGGCAAGTTCCTGGGCTGGGAGCCTCACAGCTGAGTCTGGGCGCACACTGTGGGTCTCCTTCTGTCTCCTCCCTCTGTTGTGTGTGTGTGTATGAGTGTGTTTTAAAGATTTATTTTATTTACTTGAAAGGCAGAGTTACAGAGGAAGAAACAGAGAGAGAGAGAGGTTTTCCATCCACTGGTTCACTCCCCAGTGGTCTCAACGGCCAGGGTCGGGCCAGGCTGAGCAGGAGCCAGGAGCTTCATCGGCGTCTCCCATGTGGGTGCAGGGGCCCCAGCTCCTTTCCCAGGTGCATGAGCAGGGAGCTGGACTGGAAGAGGAGCAGCTGGGACTCGAACTTGCACTTGACCCTGCACCCATATGGGATACGGCACTGCAGGCGGTGGCCTAACCGGCTACACCACAGCACCCCCACCCCCACCCCGTTCTTTTATAAATTCACATAGAATCACTAAAAACAGTTGGAAGCTATTGTACCGAGAAAACGAATGGGCTTTTCCTGTCGGCAGGGACTGTGTGACAGGCAGTGGGCAGGCTGATGTGTGAACACTAGCAAGTCTCGTGTGCGGGAGGGGCTCCGGGTTCCAGTGGGCTCAGTTGCTGGGGCTCGGGAGAGGACGCGCTCCTTCACTCTCACCCCAGGGTGGAGGCCCCCTCAGCTTGAGCTGAGTCGGGAGAGGTGACCGGGGAGGAGAGGGAGGGAGGCAGAGGGGTGGCAGGGACGTCAGGCCCTCGGACACGCTGGGCATGACACAGAACTGGGCGAGGCCGGGCCTTACCCAGGCAGACGCTTGAGACATCCAGGGCGCCTTGGTAGCCGCGGTGACGGGGAGGGGAACAGACCTGAGGCTCGCCAGGGCTGCAGACTGGAAGGCGCTGGGCCACACGGTGTGGAGGGGACGGGAGCGGGTGTGGGGAGGAGTTCATTCAGGATCTCTGGGCCTCCCCATGGCCTGGATATAGTTGAGGGGTCCGTCTGGGAGTGGTGTTGAGGTCTGGCCTGGAGCCCGAGGTGCTGTCACTAAGAGACACTGGCCGAGGGCGAGGGGGACGTCCAGGGAGCACACAAGCTGGACGTCGGGAGCAGAGGTCTCCCTGTGGCCAGAGGCCCAGGCCCAGGCGGGGCAGGTGGAGAGCTGGGGGAGACTGAGGAGGGTGAAGGGCAGTACCCGGAAGAGGGCAGTTCCAGGGCAGTGGGTCAGCAGCGGGACAGCGCCGGATGCCCAGGGTGGCCAACGGAGGTATTAAAAATGGCCGCTCCCCAGGGCCTGGTAAGAGAGACGCCCTTGGTGAGTTTAGCCCAGGCAGTGTTGGTGCAGGGGGGTGGGTGGCTGCAGTGACATGGCTGCCCAGCAGAAGGAGACGGCCGCAGGGCTGGGCCTGTGGAGGGGCGTGGGGCTGCCCGAGAGGGCTGTGGGGGCCAGGGCAGGGGAGTCGTGGGCTGGGCTAAGAGGGGGGCAGGCAGGCAGCAGCGGAGAACCGGCCCAGGTGTCTGCTGTCTGCAGTGCGGCCTTGGGTTGCAGTGTCTTCTCCCTGGTGGGCTGGCACTGGTGTGGGAGAGCTGTTGGGAAGGCGTGCTGGTTCAAAGCTCCCGGGAGAGCTGGTGGGAGGTGTGGCTGGTGGTGAAGTGCCCGGGAGAGCTGGTGGGAGGTGTGGCTGGTGGCGAAGCGCCCGGCGTTTCGGAGGTGGCGCTCCCGCGGCCAGCCCGGCCCTCACCTTCTCTATCTCTCCAGATCGATCTGCGGTACGAAGCTCAGAACCTGGAACGCTTCCAGCGCAACTTCCGGAACGTGACGTCGGTCAAGTTCCCCACCCCCCTGCACCCGTTTGTCACCAGGGATGTCATGGTGGAAACTTACGAAGTAAGATCCGGCAGCTGGGCCCGGCGGAACCCTGTGCTCACAGCCAGGCCATCGTGGCCGCGCGGTGCCTGTCCGGGAGGGGCGTGAGTGCCTGCAGAGCTGTGGGAGCCTTGGCGTGTGGTGAGCGGCTGAGAGCACTGGACGTGGCCTTCCACTTCCTCAGTCCGGAAGCCTGCTCGGCCGGCCGTGTTGTCAGCTGCTGGCAGAAAGGGGGCTGTCCCAAGAGCAGATGACAGCGTGACTGAGGGCCATGGCCCAGGGCGAGTGCGGGAGAAGCCCTGTGCAGTCTCAGCTGAGCCCTGTTAGAGGGGCAGCCCGGGCTCGCGGCCGCCCGTGTTCCAGCGGGGGCGCCTCAAGCGAGTGCTTTCATTCTCCTATTTGTTGGTCTCCAGGGGTTGCTTTGAAAACGCAGCTCGTTTCCCTTTGCCTCCTTCCCTTTCCTCACTCGTTCATGTCCCCATTGGCCGATTCCCACTCTGGAAGTCACTCTCGCTGCACCTGCTCCCGTCTGGTTCCACCGTATCACAACGCCTCTTCTCTGTCCTTAGCAGAATGGGTGGGCTTCCTTGCTTTTCTTTTTTAAAGACTGATTTATATATTTTGAAAGTCAGAGTTACAGAGGGGGTGGGGGGAGAGAGAGACAGAGAGAGAGAGAGAGAGAGATCTCATCTGCTGGTTCACTCCTCAGGTGTCTGAAGCCAGGAGCCAGGGTCTCCCATGTGGGTGCAGGGGCCCAAGTGTAGTGGGCCATTTCCCACTGCTTTCCCAGGCCATAACAGAGAGCTGGGTTGGAAGTGTAGCAACCAGGACTCGAACCGGCACCCATACGGGATGCTGGCACTGCTGGCGGTGCCGTTATCTGCCATGCCACAGTGCTGGCCCCAACGGTAGGTTTCCTTCCCGATAAGCCTCCGGGACTTGTCCTTTGAGAAGCAAGACAGAAGGGGAATGTAAACAGGTTAAAATCCACGTGTGACTGGCAGATTCCTGCGGTCCTAAGACAGGAGCAGGGCGTTGGACAGGCTGGTGGGTGAAGCGTCCTCCCCCGTCTTCCTAAAGGAGAGCGTGCCCGTGTCCAGTTACCAGCAGGCGGGCACTCCTGTTGACCTGAAGAGGAGGATTGCGCAGCTGGGGCTCAGCATGCTTCTGAAGATGGTGAGTGCGTGGCCAGTGTTGGCTCAGGCCCGGGGCGGGCAGGGCGATGCCTGGGAGCCTGTGTGGCTCGTGGGCTGGGAGGGGCGGCCGGCACTGAGCCATCATGTGGAGAAAGCCTGCTCTGGAGGTCGGCGAGCCTGCCAGAGGTGCTGGGGAGACTCTCAGCAGCGCCATCTCCCAGAGCCTACAGTCAGCCAAACCGCTAAGTGCTGCTTTAATTGTTCAGAGTCTTCCTGGGGCACCTGCCATGTGCCAGGCCCGCGAGCAAGTGCACGGAGCCCGAGAGGAGTGACCGCGAAGCAGGAAAGCAGGGACTGGCACACGGTGTCACGTGGGAGGGGCTGTCTGGCCCAGGGCTCACGCTGCACGCGGCTGCACCCCAGGTGGACGGGCCATCCGTGTGAGGACAGGTGTCTGGCCCAGGGCTCACGCTGCACGCGGCTGCACCCCAGGTGGACGGGCCATCCGTGTGAGGACAGGTGTCTGGCCCAGGGCTCACGCTGCACGCGGCTGCACCCCAGGTGGACGGGCCATCCGTGTGAGGACAGGTGTCTGGCCCAGGGCTCACGCTGCACGCGGCTGCACCCCAGGTGGACGGGCCATCCGTGTGAGGACAGGTGTCTGGCCCAGGGCTCACGCTGCACGCGGCTGCACCCCAGGTGGACGGGCCATCCGTGTGAGGACAGGTGTCTGGCCCAGGGCTCACGCTGCACGCGGCTGCACCCCAGGTGGACGGGCCATCCGTGTGAGGACAGGTGTCTGGCCCAGGGCTCACGCTGCACGCGGCTGCACCCCAGGTGGACGGGCCATCCGTGTGAGGACAGGTGTCTGGCCCAGGGCTCACGCTGCACGCGGCTGCACCCCAGGTGGACGGGCCATCCGTGTGAGGACAGGTGTCTGGCCCAGGGCTCACGCTGCACGCGGCTGCACCGCAGGTGGACGGGCCATCCGAGTGAGGACAGGTGGGCACTCCGGAGGGGACCCTGCGCTGAGCTGCAGAAGAGACTTTGGAGGAGGGCATGGTGACTGCTGAGCTGAAGGAGGCGGGGGGCCGGCTCCCCAAAGGTCCAGTCAGACTTTAAAAAAGCATGCATTATTTACCTTGACTGATGAGGCTTTTTAAAGTATTATTTTGAAACACACGCATACACAGAGAGAGAGACAGACAAAGGGAGAGAGATTTGCCATCCTTCCTTCTGCTGGGTTGTTCCCCAAATGCTTGCAACAGCCAGAGTTGGGAACTCATTTCCAGTCTCCCATGTGGGGGTCACAGGCACCCCTGAACCTGAGCCGTCACCTGCTGCCTCCCAGGGTGCATTAGCAGGTACAGGAACAGAAGTGGGGCTGGGGCTGGAACCCAGGCGCTCCGGTAGGGCGTGTGGGGGTCACAGGCGAGGTCTTAACTGCCGTGTCGGAGGCCTGTCCAGGAGTTTGGACTGCAAGGGTGAGTGAGCTCATTTCAGGTTTTTCTTTCCCCCTTTTTGTAATCAAATGATAAAATTTAGTCAAGCATGCGGATCTAAATTACTGCTCCGTGAATTTTACAAAGCTGAACAGTACCCAAGAGTCTTAGCAGAGGAATGCCCTGAGGAGGAGGACTGTCACGGCAGGTGTGAGCGGGGCCAGGCCTGTCGCTGGGGCTCAGAGCCAGATTTCGATTCTTGGACATTCAGGTCTCTCTGATCTTACAAATGGTTGGAGGGTTCTTTTAAAAAATCAGAATTATATTTTATTAAATAAGTTATATTATTAGGAAAAATGAATTGAGATTTGATTCAAATAGAATATCGCTTCAATTTTTTACATGTGCTATTACTATACAAAGAACACATTTAATGTAGTTCATAGATACAGTTTTTTTTTTAAGATTTATTTTTTATTTATTTGAAAGGCAGAGTTAGAGAGAGAGAGAGAGTGACAGACATCTCCCATCTGCTGGTTCATTCCCCAGTGACCCCCAACAGTCAGGGCTGGGCCAGACCAAAGCCAGGAGCTTCTTCCGGGTCTCCCATGTGGGTGCAGGAGCCCAAACACATAGGGCATCTTCCGCTGCCTTCCCGGGTGCATCAGCAGGGAGCTGGATCAGAAGTGGAGCAGCTGGGAATCAAACTGGTGCCAGAGGGATGACGGTGTCACAGGCCGCGGCTTTACCTGCTGCACCACAGCCCCGATCGATACAGCTCTCGGAGTGTAGTCATGCATCCCCTCCTCTTCCCTCTCTCAGCTTTGTCTTCCCTGCACCTGTACCTGTAGCCCAGGACTCTGGAGGGGCCGCAGCAGAGGGCCTGGCCTGTCGGGGAGTCTCTGTTCCTTACCGGCCAGAAAGGGCTCTCCCCAGGCTGATTTTGCCTGCTGGGGCGCCTCTGGCCGTGTCTGCCGACATTATCATAGCTGCGGGGGCGGGGCTGCTCCTGGCACCTGGTGGCCAGGGCCGGGGGTGCTGCCAGACAGCCCTGCCCTCCCCTAACCATGTGCGGAGAAGCCTGGGCTGTGGTGGGTGCTGCTCTGGGGGCTTCTGTCTCCCGGGGGGTGAGGTTTCTCAGCCCTGGGGTGGGGTGCACAGGCTCCTGGGAGAGGAGCTTGGAAGAGGACAGGAGGTGTGCAATGGCTGCGCTGGGACCGGCAGCTCCCAGGAGACGTGGGCGGGCAGGGTCTGAGCCACGCTGGCCCTGGAGGCTGCAGTGGGCATTTTGCTGGTCTGCCTCACACACTGGTGGTTGGGGGGAGCCTGGAGCCCAGAGCTGGACTTGTCTGGGTTCAAATCTCAGCTGTGCCCCGCGCTGGCCGGGAGCAGGGCTGGGTGTCTGAGACAGATGACTTAGCCTCTGTCCTCGATGTCTCGTCTTTTACAAGGGGACAGCAGTAGCCTTACTGGGTTCCCATGCTGTAAGTGAGGGCGTGGTGGGCCCAAAGTCGTCGTCGTCAGGCGTCCTAGTCACAAGCGGCCTTGCCAGCAGCTAGCACGTAGGGACAAAGAAGGAAGACCCGAGGTTGCCCCAGGGCTGTTCTTCCCCGTGGCCAGGCCACAGGACCAAGGGTTAGGTGGGGAGGGGGGCCCTGCCCAGTGCTGAGAGCCCAGGTAGGCAGCCCCCAGGTGTGGCAGAGAGCAGGAGGGGGAGTGATGAGTGAGTGCGGCATGACCATGGGTGGCAAGGGTGTCCTGGAGGTGAGGGAGGGATTGAGCCAGGTGCTGGGAGCAGGGAGGTGGAGCCTGCAGTTGGACGGCCGCTCGTGGGCCAGGGAGCCTGGAGTGCACAGGCGCAGGCTCAGGGCCACGCCACCTCCCGCTGGACGGCAGCTCGTGGGCCAAGGAGCCTCGGTGAGGTTGTGGGGTCCGGCTGGGCTTCAGTTAAGTCAGCGCAGTGGGCAGGTGACTGTTCCGGGGTGCAGTGGATGGGTGCAGAGCGGGGACTGCGCCAGTGCTCACACTCTGCGTTGGCTGGGAGACGTGCCCGAGCCTGTCCATCAGCAGCTCCCTGCGCCGGCCGGGCCATCCCCTCGTCCCCTGTATGGGACGGCCACCCATGAGAGGCGGATTCCTGCTCACAGGTGCAGCGCAGTGCCTGGGCCCCGTGTGAGGGCCTCAGCGCTGTGTCCTCCTGCCCTGGGAGTGCCCCTCACTGCCAGCCCTGATGGAGGGGACGTCTGGCTCCTAAAGAAATGCGGCCCCACGACGCGGACAGCGCGGAGGTTGGGGGGCTCTGGAATGCGCGGACAGCGCGGGGGTTCGGGGGCTCTGGAATGCGCGGACGGCGCGGAGGTTGGGGGGGGCTCTGGAATGAATAGCTGCTCTTAACTAAAAGAGCAGCAACGCAAATCGTGGAGCAGAAGCCTTTGAAATGCAGTCTGGTTTGCTCTTCACCTGTAGGATGTTTTTTATCTTTTTAAAGATTTATTTATTTATTTGAAAGGCAGAGTTACAGAGATAGAGAAGAGGCAGAGAGAGAGAGAGAGAGAGAGAGTCTTCCATCTGCTGGTTCACCCCCTATTTGGCCGCAACGGCCGGAGCTGCACTGATCTGGAGCCAGGAGCTTCCTCTGGGTCTCCCACGTGGGTGCAGGGGCCCAAGGACCTGGGCCATCCTCTACTGCTTTCCCAGGCCAGAGCAGAGAGCTGGATCAGAAGTGGAGCAGCTGGGGCTAGAACCGGTGCCCATATGGGATGCCAGTGCTTCAGGCCAGGGCGTTAGCCCCTTGCGCCACAGCGCCAGCCCCTGTAAAATTTTTTTCAATCTTTTTTTCCTCTCAAAAATGTCAGCTTGGCTCATCCCTGTACAGATTCTGAATCGCTGTCATCCAACGATGAGGCTTTGTTAAATGTGCTTTTTACCCTCGTGCTTGTGGTCGCCCTGGTGGCTGGGCAGTGCTGTGTGGGGAGGGTGGATGGATCCGAGAACCGCGCCGCCTCTCTTCCCAGATATTTGTGGACAACTTTGTGCACGCGGACCTCCACCCTGGGAACATCCTGGTGCAGGGAGCCCACGGTCGCCCCACGAGCTGGGAGGCACAGCTACAGACGCTGGACATTTGCGACACGCTGGTGGTGGCCGCGATGCCCACCCCGCCCCCACTGCGCCTGGTGCTGCTGGACGCAGGCATCGTGGCCGAGCTGCGCCCCGCCGACCTGCAGAACTTCCGGGCAGTTTTCACGGCCGTGGCCCTGGGGCAGGTGAGGCCTCCCAGAACCACGGGGTCGGGGCTGAGTCTCCGCCCCACGCGGAGCTCCCCAGCCCTGGTCGATCCTGTAAACGCTCCCGCTGAAGCCACTGCGGCGAGAGATGAGGCCCCTGGGTCTCACCCGCTCGCCCGAGCCTGAGGCCAGTCTCAGCAGCTGATGGTGTGCGGTCTCTTTTCCAAACGCTGCGGTGCCCTGGAAGTTCTCTTCCTCCTTCTGCAAGGGTACAGGTGCGCACCAGGGACCGTAGCTTCTTTTTTTTTTTAAAAAAAATTAAGTTTTATCTAAAAATTTATTATTTATTTGAAAGAGTGACAGAGACAGAGGGAGAGACAGCGAGATCTTCCATCCGCTGGTTCATTCCCCAGATGGCCGCAATGACTGGGGCTGGGCCAGGCTGTAGCCAGGAGCCAGGAGCCACATCTGAGTCTCCCACGTGGGTGCAGGGACCCAAGCACTTGGCCCGTCCTCTGCTGCCTTCCCAGATGTGTTAGCAGAGAGCTGGGTTGGAAGTGGAGCAGCCGGGACTCGAACCCTTGAAGGCAGTGGCTTAACCTGCTGGGCCACCTCGCTGGCCCCAGGAACCGTGGCTTCTTGTCCGAGTGCTGGCTGCTTCTGTGCCCTTCCTGCGAGAAGCCGCAGTGCGAATGGGGCCAGGCAGGTTGGACTCTCTGGAGAGGGGCCGCGTGAGGTTCCCGACCTCTGCGTGATTCTGAGGGGCTCAGGGGTTGAGAGAGGAGAAGGGCACAGCAAAGCCCTGGGTCTATTTTTATGATTTATTTATTTGAGACAGAGTTACAGAGAGAGAGAGAGAGAGGGAGAGAGAGAGTGTCTTCCAACCACAGGTTTACCCCACAAATGGCCCAACAGCTGGAGCTGGGCGGATCAGGAGCCAGGAGCTTCTTCCAGGTCTCCCACGCACGTGCAGGGGCCCAGGTGTCTGGGGCATGTCCCACTGCTTTCCCAGGCAGGCAGGGAGCTGGATCGGAGCGGGAGCAGCTGGTACTTGAACCTGCGTCCATATGGGATTCCAGAGCCGGAGGTGGAGGCTGAGCCCATTACGCCACAGCGCCGGCCCCAAAGCCTCTTCTGAGTCAAGTCAAATGCTGTGGCCAGGGCGAAGGAGAAGAAATCCTGCTGGTCTGTGGGGGAGAACATTCTAGCAGGAAGGACCTTGGGGGAAAACCTGCCTTAAAAAACAAGTGTAAGATTCAGGGGGAGGCCCCGCTCAGAACTCCCGGGACAGGGTGCTGAGAGCTGGAGCCTGGGGAGGGGGCCTGCTCAGAGACTCCCGGGACAGGGCGCCTGAGCCTGGGGGGGGGCCCTGCTCAGAGACTCCCGGGTCAGGGTGCTGAGAGCTGGGGCCTGGGGAGGGGGCCCTGCTCAGAGGCCCCGGGTCAGGGTGCTGACTGAGAGCTGGAGCCTGGTGGGGGGGCCTGCTCAGAGACTCCCGGGTCAGGGTGCTGAGAGCTGGGGCCTGGGGAGACCCTGCTCAGAGACTCCCGGGTCAGGGTGCTGAGAGCTGGGGCCTGGGGAGGGGGGCCCTGCTCAGAGACTCCCGGGTCAGGTGCTGAGAGCTGGGGAGGGGGGCCCTGCTCAGAGACTCCCGGGTCAGGTGCTGAGAGCTGGGGCCTGGGGAGGGGGCCCTGCTCAGAGGCCCCGGGTCAGGGTGCTGAGAGCTGGGGCCTGGGGAGGGGGGCCCTGCTCAGAGACTCCCGGGTCAGGGTGCTGGGAGCTGGGGCCTGGGAGGGGGCCTGCTCAGAGACTCCCGGGTCAGGGTGCTGGGAGCTGGGGCCTGGGAGGGGGCCTGCTCAGAGACTCCCGGGTCAGGTGCTGAGAGCTGGGGCCTGGGGAGGGGGGCCCTGCTCAGAGACTCCCGGGTCAGGGTGCTGAGAGCTGGAGCCTGGGGGGGGGGGGGCCTGCTCAGAGACTCCCGGGTCAGGGCGCCTGAGCCTGGGGCCTGGGGAGGGAGGCCCTGCTCAGAGACTCCCGGGTCAGGGTGCTGAGAGCTGGGGAGGCCCTGCTCAGAGACTCCCGGGTCAGGGTGCTGACTGAGAGCTGGAGCCTGGGGGGGGGCCCTGCTCAGAGACTCCCGGGTCAGGGTGCTGAGAGCTGGAGCCTGGGAGGGGGTGCCTGCTTAGAACTCCCGGGTCAGGTGCTGAGAGCTGGGGCCTGGGGAGGGGGCCCTGCTCAGAGACTCCCGGGTCAGGGTGCTGAGAGCTGCAGCCTGGGGATGGGGGCCCTGCTCAGAGACTCCCGGGTCAGGGTGCTGAGAGCTGGGGCCTGGGGAGGGGGCCCTGCTCAGAGGCCCCGGGTCAGGGTGCTGAGAGCTGGGGAGGGGGCCCTGCTCAGAGGCCCCGGGTCAGGGTGCTGAGAGCTGGGGAGGGGGGCCCTGCTCAGAGACTCCCGGGTCAGGTGCTGAGAGCTGGGGAGGGGGCCCTGCTCAGAGGCCCCGGGTCAGGGTGCTGAGAGCTGGGGAGGGGGCCCTGCTCAGAGACTCCCGGGTCAGGGTGCTGAGAGCTGGGGCCTGGGGAGGGGGCCTGCTCAGAGACTCCCGGGTCAGGGTGCTGAGAGCTGGGGCCTGCAGCCCTGGACAAGTGTCCTGGGAGGGCGGATGTTGTGGCACAGCGGGTAAAGCCTCTGCCAGTGATGGCCACTTTACGTCTGATCCAGCGCCCTGCTGACTGCCTGGAAAAAGCAGCAGATGGCCCACGTGCTTGGGCCCCGCCAACCCTTTGGGTGCTTTGGGAGAGCCCTATGAAGCTCCAGGCTCTGGCTTCAGCCTGGCCTGGCCCTGGCCATCGTAGCCATCTGTGGAGTGAACAAGCAAACGGAAGCTTGCTTTCTTGCCCTCTCTCACTCTCTCTCTCTGTTTATATCTCTCGGTCTCTGTCTCTTTCTCTGTGTGATTCAGACTTTCAAAATAAATAAATCTTAAAAGCGTGTCCTGGGGCCAAGGTTAAACCCGAGGCACAGGGAGGGCAGGCTGGGGGCTGAGGTCAGAGGTCATAGCCTGGTTCCTGTGTGTGCTGTGGAGGGGATGGCATCAGTAGTGACCATCATGGTTGGGCTGCATGTTCTGGGAGACCACTAAGGCCTGGGGGGGGGGGGTGCCTGGGGAAGGGAGGTGTGGAGAAGGCAGCTGGGCCACTGAGGCCGGTCAGCTCAGGCAGGACAGCCTCCATCAGAGCCTGGCTGATGTGGCCCGACGGCAGGGCCAGCCTGCGGTGCTGGGTGGGGCACGGGCAGCAGGATGCCGGCTCTGCCCGGTGCCCTGTGTGGTCTTGCAGAGTGTAGGAGACTTGCACACCCTTACCTTGGCCTTGGTGAGCGCAGGCAAGGCCAGCTGAGCGGCAGAGATGTGGGGGACTGTGGCCAGAAGCAGGTGTTGTGAAGAAAACAGGTGCCCACAAGCAGGATGGCGGGAGCCGAGGGCTGGGAGCAGCTGGGACAGACAGAGGTCTGGGCAGGAAGTTCTCGCTTGCCGCCCTGCCGACTCCGCCCATCTCGTTTCTTCTGCATCCCGCAGGGCCGCAGAGTGGCTGAGCTCATCCTGCGTCACGCCCGGGCCAGCGAGTGTGGGGACGTGGAGGGCTTCAAGGCTGAGATGGCCACACTGGTGGCCCAGGCCAGGAAGAACACCATCACGCTGGAAAAGGTGGGCAGCGCGTGGACGGGGCGCGGCCAGGTCTAAGGGAGGCCTCTGAGAGGTGGAGAGGAGTAAGGGACAGGCCTCCTCCTCCCCCGTCTCCCAGGAGGGAGGAGGCTGGGGGAGCAGCAGCAGAACGAGGCCGTGCTCCTGTCTCTCATGAGGCCTCACGCAAGCCCACCTGTATTTTACACAGAGTCCTTTTTTTTTTTAAGGTTTATTTTTATTTATTTGATAGACACAGTTACAGAAAGAGGGAGAGACAGAGAGTCTTCCATCCACTAGTTCACACCCCAAGCAATGGCCAGGGCTGGGCCAGACAGAAGCTAGGAGCCAGGAGCTTCACCCTGGTCTCCCACGTGGGTGCAGGGCCCAAGCACGTGGGCCATCCTCCACTGCCTTCCCGGGCACATCAGCAGGGAGCTGGATTGGAAGTGGGGCAGCTGGGGCTTGAACTGGCGCCCACATGGGATGCCAGCATCACAGGTGGTATCTGCTACCCCACTGTGCCAGTTCTGGCAGACTTACTGTTTCCTCCCCAAGTTCGTGGCCCAGCTCGGCAGGAGCAGGTGATGCGCGAGGAGCGGCCATGGGGTTGCTGCCGTGGCCAGTCGCGTCTGTTCAGAGGGTCAGAGGGGATTTTGTGTGTGGGGTGGGATGGCGTGCAGGGGCCTCCAGGGCTTGTCCTGAGCCCGAGGTGGGGTGGGGGTAGTCCCTCCTGGGGTTTTTCCTCTCGCCCTCCCCGCGTGTGTGGGGCTGAGCGTGTGGGCAGCTCTGGGTTCTGGAAGCCGCCTCAGTCTGCGCTGTGCTGTCTTGTTTTCAGCTTGACGTTTCCAGCCTTCTGTCCAGTGTCTTCAAGCTGCTGATGACCCACAAGGTGAGGCCCCGGTTGGGGGGGGGCGGTGTGCGGCCGTTGGGGTGGGTGCTGAGCCGTTTGGAAGCATCTCTAGCTCATCTGCGTGAGGAATGCCGGTGTGGCTTCCCGACACAGCCGGGCAGGGCCTTTCCTTCTGGGCGGCGCAGTCTGTGGGTCAGGTCTGTGCGGTGCGGCTGCCTGCGGTCGCCGGGCGGGGACAGCTGCGTTAGCATGCTCCTGCGGTCTGGCTGCACGGTGGGTGGTGCTTGGGCTTCGTGTAAGTCGCGCTCGGCTCCTCCCTGAGCGGGGTGGAGTGCTGGGGTCAGCGGGCTGCCTGAAGGGGCGGAGCCTCCCCGGCCTGCTCCCGGCACTGGCTCCTGTGATGGAGTGTGGGTCAGGGCTGAGCTCGTGATCCTGGGGGGCGAGGCCTGGGGGCCTCCTCCAGCGACGGCCTTCCTGTTGGCAGAGCCCAACATGGCAGCAGACAGGGAGCGAGGGCGGGTGCGTGTCGTCTGTGCACCTGGACTCTTCTTCCTCCAGATACCTCCGAGTGAGGATGCAGCCTTGGGGGCCCCCAACTGCAATCCAAACCGTGGCCAGGGAGGAGACGGGGAGCTGTCGTCCGAGGTCCTGCAGTCTGAGGATGGATTGCTAAGGCTCATGCCAGAGAGTCAGAGCGGGGCCATTGCCTGCTCTGCAGCTGCACCCACGTCAGGGCCAGGGTCGTCTCGGGCGGCGTTGTGGTGGGGCAGGGACAGCCCCTGTCCCTCAGGTCCCTGCTGACGCACCGGGGATAGCAGCGGAAGCCGGCCCAGGTGTCCCCAGCTGTTGCGGCCATCTGCGGAGTGAACCAGCGGGGGGAAGTCTCCCTCCCTCTCCCTCTGACTTTAAAACACACACACAAACAAAACAACGAGGACAACAAGGATGCACGGGTCTCTCAGGCCTGCACTCTCCCGGGCTCCCACACCACGCGGGGTGGGGTGTGCTGACGCAGACGGAAGGGCTGCGGCTGGCACACACGGGAATTCCGTTCACCATGGAGCTGCCTGGTGCTTCCCACACTGCGTCTCGGCTTGACCTCAGGGTGGCCCTGCAGGTGGGGAGACGCCTACTGTGCCGTGCGGAGGGGGTTCCCCCAGAGACTGGGGCACAGACAGGTTGACTAGCCAGCTGCCCAGGTGCTGTTGACTGCGTGCCGTGGAGCTGAGGCCTGGACACTTAGCTCTAACTCCAGAGCTGGCTTTGTTGGTGGGGCTTTTTAGTTTTGATGAAAAACTGCCTTCCAAAACGTTTGACAAAGTTCTGTTTTAAAAATGATGTGAGTATCAGCTTAGGCTTGGGAGTGAGCTGTCTTCATCGCTAGGTGCTGCTGGGGAGAAGCAGGTGTGAGTTCTTAGGAGTTCAGCAGGAACAAGGGGCTGAGGCTCACACCCAGTCCCATCCCCCACCTTCTCTGACCTGCACAACCTGCCGGAGCCCACAGGGCCTCCCCGGGGGCCAGATGAGGCCAGGATAACAGTGGTCGAAGCAGTGTGTCCTGTGCTCGCTCTGTGGGCCCTGTGGTGCCCCATCTGCTGCACAATGCCCAGTGGAACTGAGTTTACTCCCCCCGACAGGCCAAGCAGTGTGCCCGTGACCAAACAGGCAGTGCCAGGAGCCCCACTCCCGGTGCCTTTGTTCCCGGCAGCCTCTCTGCTTGTACTCTGCACAGACACTGCTGATATGCGGGGGGGACCCGACCACCCGAGTTCTCCAGATTCGTGCTGCTGCTGCTGCTGTCCCCAGGGTGGAAGAACAGAGAGAAGGCCTGATATAGATGTTATATTCTTTTTTTAAATTATTTGAAAGGCAGAGTGTAAGAGAGGGCAAGACAGAGATCTTCTATCTGCTGGTTCACTCCCCAAGTGGCTGCAAAGGCTGGGGTTGGGTCAGGTTGAAGCCAGGAGCCTGGAACTCTATCTGGGTCTCCCTCCCACGTCGGTGCAGGAGCCCAAGCCCCTGGGCTGTCTTGTACTGCTTTGCCAGGAATCAGAAGTGGAGCAGCCGGCACTCAAACCGGCACCCATATGGGATGCTGGCGTTGCATGTGGAGGCTTAACCCGCTGTGCCATAAGGCCATCCCCTAAGCACTTTATTGGTCACTTAGCTAAAACTACTTGTTATTGAAGTAACACACATATAATAAAAATGTATCTCCCCAGCCATCTCCAAGTACACAGTTCATCAGTGTCAGCTACGTGCATGTAGTTGGGTAACAGATCCCTAGAACGTTTTAATCTTTTTTTTTTTTTTCTTGACAGGCAGAGTTAGACAGTGAGAGAGAGAGACAGAGAGAAAGGTCTTCCTTCCGTTAGTTCACTCCCCTAATGGCCACCACAGCTGGCACTGTGCGCCGATCCAAAGCCAGGAGCCAGGTGCTTCCTCCTGGTCTCCCATGCGGGTGCAGGCGCCCAAGGACTTGGGCCATCCTCCACTGCACTCCCGGGCCACAGCAGAGAGCTGGACTGGAAGAGGGGCAACCGGGACAGAATCCGGTGCCCCAACCGGGACTAGAACCCGGGGTGCCGGCGCCGCAGGCGGAGGATTAGTCAAGTGAGCTGTGGCGCCGGCCAAACGTTTTAATCTTGAAACTGGAGCCCTGTGCCCATTGAACCAATTCCCTCTTCATGGAGCTACCACTTTATCTTCTGTTTCCATAATCTTGCCTCCTCAGCATTCCTCACACAAATGGGATCATACGACATGGCCCCTTTGTATCTGGCTTATTTTATTCAACACAATGTTCTCCAGGTTCATCCATGTTGTCCCGTATGTACTAGTCAGCTCTCCATTCCTTAAAATTACCTGAGGGGCTGGTACTGTGGCATAGCGGGTAATGCCGCCGTCTGCAGTGCCGGCATCCCATATGGGCGCTGGTTTGAGTCCTGGCTGTTCCACTTCTGATCCAGCTCCCTGCTGTGGCCTGGAAAAGCAGCGGAGGATGGCCCAAGTCTTTGGGCCCCTGAACCCTCGTGGGAGACCTGGAAGAAGCAGTTGGCTCCTGGCTTTGGATCAGTGCAGCTCTGGCTGTTGGGTCATTTGGAGAGTGAGTGAATCAGTCGATGGAAGATCTCTTTCTCTCTCTCTCTAACTCTGCCTTTCAAACAAATAAATCTTTTTTTTAAAGATTGATTTTTTTTTATTTGAAAGGCAGAGTTAGAGAGAGAGAAAGGGAGAGGCACAGAGAGATCTTTCTCCCGATTCACTCCACAAATGGCTTTTCGCAATGGCAGGACTTGGGCCAGACCAAAGCCAGCAGCCAGGAGCTTCTTCCAGGTCTCCCATGTGGGTGCAGGGGCCCAAAGACTAGGACCATTTTCCGCTGCTTTCCCAGGTGCGTTAGCAGGGAGCTGGATGGGAAGTGGAGCAGCTGGGACTGTAACTGGCATTCATATAGGATGCTGGTGTTTCAGGCAGTGGCTTAACCCACCGTGCCACAACACTGGCTCCTGATTTTTTTAAAAAATTAAAGTATGTATTTAACAGTAACACAGAGATAACAGTACAATGCATACCGCTCAGCTTCAGAATGAAGCATCCCCAGGAGTAGTGTGTAGGCCCAGGCCCCTCCCCGACTACAGCCTAGTGCCGAGGGCCCCTGTCCCCACTCCTGCCCAGGCTGGAACTGCCCATGCTGCTCCTGGGACCGTGCTGCCCTCTCAGCCATCTTCCAGGCCTCAGCTGGGACAGATGGTTTCCCTGTGAGCCAGCCTTCCATTTTCTGACCCAGTGTCTGAGTTTAAATCCTGCCTCTGTTCATTCTCACTAAGTGGCTTTTTTTTTTTTTTTTAAAGATTTATTTTGTCTATTTGAAAGGAAGAGTTGAGGCCGATGCTATGGTGTAGTGGGTAAAGCCGCAGCCTGTGGCGCTGGCATTCCATATGGGCACTGGTGCGAGACGTGGGTGCTCCACTTCTAATTCGACTCCCTACTAATGCGCCTGGGAAAGCTGCAGAAGACGGCCTACGTGCTTGGGCCCCTGCACCCACCTGGGAGACCCAGGAGAAGCTCCTGGCCCCTGGATTCCATCTGGCCCAGTCCTGGCTATTGCAGCCATCTGGGGAGTGAACCAGCAGATGGAAGATTTCTCTCTCTCTCTAACTCTGCCCTTCAAATCAATCAATCAATCAATCTTTTTTTTTTTTTTTAAAGGTAGAGTTACAGGGAGAGGGAGAAGGAAGGGAGGGAGGGAGAGAGAGAGAGAGAGAGAGAGAGAGAGAGAGAGAGATAAATGAATCTTTCCATCCACTGGCCCACTTCCCAGATGGCCACAAGCGGCTGGAACTGGGCCAGTCTGGAGCCAGGAGCCAGGAGCCTCTTCTGGGTCTCTTGTACGGGTGCAGGAGCCCAAGGATTTCTGGGCCATCTCTCCTGCTTTCCTAGGCACATTTAGCAGAGAGCTGGATCAGAAGTGGAGCAGCTGGGACTCAGATGGCCTTACGGGATGCTGGCGTCACAGGTGGCAGCTTTGCCCGCTGTGCCATGATGCCAGCCCCAGGCCACTTACCCTCCCTGAGCTGTGGCTTCCTCCCCTACAGAGTAAGGGTAGCGAGTGCCTTGGAGAGTAGTTGAGCATTCCAGATAGATTCCTGCCGAGAGCAGCCCGAGTCCAGTGCTCTGCATGACTGAGCAAAGTCAAGTCTGCGAGGACTGAAGAGGGCTGCTCTGGATTTGGAATGACGACACCCATCTAGGTTTGTTGTTTCTGCTGTAGCTGTGGAATGTCCGCTTGATTATTTCTAAGCCACACACAGACCCCTAGAAAGGCACACTTTGCGTCTCAGGCTGTTTCCTTACGTTCTGCGGATGAGACGGTGCACGGTTAGGCTCACGTGGTGGGACTGGACGTCAAGAGTGCACAGTGCCATGATCCAGGAGCGTCGTCCCCACGTCTGGGGGCTGCAGCAGGAAACCCCGTTTTCTGTTTCAGGTGAAGCTTGAGAGCAACTTCGCCTCGATTGTGTTTGCCATTATGGTGTTGGAGGGGCTCGGCCGCTCGCTGGACCCCAAGCTGGACATCCTGGAGGCAGCAAGGCCTTTCCTTCTCAGAGGGCCAGTGTCGTCCCCTGACGGTGGCGGGGGTGTGCTGCGAGCTGCATGGGGGAGCTGAGGGCTGCTCCCAGGGGCCTCTCTGGCTGCTGGAACGTTTAGCTTTAGGGCACCGGGAGGGCACAGCAGCCGTGATTTGATTTCGGGGTCTGTTTGGAAAGCTGGGGTTACCTGGGGAGAACGAGGCGGGAAGGGCCCCGTCACTCCGTGTGCAGGGTGGGCCCGGTGCCAGGGACACTCTTCATGGGAGCACTCTCTGGAGAGGAATGCAGTCACGTCCTCCCGTTTTCCCTTCGTACTCGTCTTCACTCCCTAGTCACCGTTGGTAGTGCTTGATTCTCATTTTTAGGCTAAAAACTGTCATAAAATCCTGTAGACCTGTGGTTTGAGGATTTCCCCTCATTGGTAAAAGGTTGACAGTACACAGACGTGCACACACGGTGCTACCACTACTAGCAAATCTCTCAAGGGAAAACACACTCTTAAAGAAAATCTCATGTACTTCAAAGTATCTTGTTGATAGTTTAATATCTTGATGACTTCTTGCTAAAGCTTGTTACCAAAGCTTCACCAAGTAAAACAATGACTTTTTTTTTTTTTTTTTGACAGGCAGAGTGGACAGAGAGAGAGAGAGACAGAGAGAAAGGTCTTCCTTTGTCGTTGGTTCACCCTCCAATGGCCACCGCGGCCGGCACGCTGCGGCCGGCGCACCGCGCTGATCCGATGGCAGGACCCAGGTGCTTCTCCTGGTCTCCCATGGGGTGCAGGGCTCAAGCACTTGGGCCATCCTCCACTGCACTCCCTGGCCACAGCAGAGGGCTGGCCTGGAAGAGGGGCAACTGGGACAGAATCCGGCGTCCCAACAGGGACTAGAACCCAGTGTGCCGGCGCCGCAAGGCGGAGGATTAGCCTAGTGAGCCGCAGCGTCGGCCAGAACAATGATTTTTAAAAGTATTTATTTGAGGCTGGCATTTCCACTTGCGATGCCAGTATTTCATATGGGTGCCGATTTGGGTCCCGACTGTTCCACTTCCTATCTAGCTCCCTGCTGATGGCCTGAGAGGGCAGCAGAATGTGGGAGACCAGATGAAGCTCCTGGCTCTTGGCTTCAGCTTGGCTGGGCCCTGGCTGTTGTGGCCATCTTGGGAGTGAGCCAGTGCATGGAAGCCCTCTCTGTCTCCCTGTCTCTGTGTGTCACTCTGCCTTTCAAATAAATACAATAAATCCTAAAAAACCCAAAGATTTATTTATTTATTTGAAAGGCAGAGTGACAGCAGAGAGGGAGACAGATCTTCCATCTGCTGGTTCACTCCCCAGTGGCCACCATGGCTGGGGCTGGGCCAGGCGGAAGCCAGGAGTCAGGAGCTCCATCTGGGTCTCTCACGTGGGTAGCAGGGAGCTGGGTTACAAGTGGAGGAGCCATGGGGCCGGCTCTGTGGTGCAGTAGGTTAATCCTCTACCTGCAGCACCAGCATCCCATATGGGCACCGGTTCTAATCCCAGCTGCTCCTCTTCCAGTCCAGCTCTCTGCTATGGCCTGGGAAAGCAGTGGAAGATGGACCAAGTGCTTGGGCCCCTGCACCCGCATGGGAGACCCTGAAGAAGCTCCTGGCTCCTGGCTTCGGATCAGCCCAGCTCCAGTCGTTGTGGCCATCTGGGAAGTGAACCAGTGGATGGAAGACCTTTTTCTCTGTCTCTCCCTGTCCCTGTCTGTAACTCTACCTCTCAAATAAAAAAAAAAAAAATCTTTAAACAAGTGGAGGAGCTAGGACTTGAACCCTGCTTCCATATGAGAAGCTGGTGTAGCAGGTACAGTTTAGCCTCCTGCACCATAGAGCAGGCTCCCAAAGCGATGATTAGTGTGGCTGACAGACAGACAGGAGCAGACTGAGCTCTGTTCCCTGGGACTTCAACGCTGTTGCTGACTGCGGTTTCTCTGCGTCAGTGGGTTAATTTTGGTTAACTTGCAGTTGCCATGACCGGTATATCCTCTTCTCCAAGAGCTTGAGGCCCGAAGCAGCACCCAGTGGCGCCTGTGCTGTGATGTGGGCAGGGGCAGCTGCTTGCTGCCCCTCGCTGTGCCCACCCGTGGACTGTCGTCTACAGATGCTGTGACATGTGGCTGGCTGACAGGACTGCCGGATTCCAGGGCCAGTAGAGTGGGCACTAGTGAAGCTTAATTTCTTATGTCTTTACATGAAAAAACCCACATTTTATCCCTGCACCCCAGGGATTGCCTTGCGTGTCTTGGAGACCTCCGCTGTCAGCGGTCGATGGGAAGTTAAGCTGTTTGCTCTCCAAAGTCCTGCGCTGACCACTGGACGAGATTCGTCCGCTCTTCCTTCGTCAGGATGAAGTTCATTTCTTTTAAAGTTTTTATTTATTTGAGAGCAGATAGACACAGAGCCTCCTTCCCAGGCTCACTCTCCAGATGCCCAAAGTAGTCTGGAGTGAGGGAGGCTTGGGGTTGGGAGCCCAGAACTCGGGCTGGGTCTCCCACGTGGGTCGCAGGGACTCACGCACTTGAGCCATCACCTGCTGGCTCCCAGGTGCACCAGCAGGAGCCTGCGTAAAAGCCATCCAGAGCTCAGTGGTTTAAAACAGCAGCACCGCCGCTCCGAGTTTCTGTGCCTCGGACATCTGCGTGCGGGTTAGCTGGGTCCTGCAGCTCAGGTCTTCCTGGCCAGGGTCTCTTGAGGCTGGGGTGTGTGTGGTACAGTGGTCAGCCGCCTCTTGGGACTCCCACGTCCCATGCTGGAGTGCCCAGGTTCATTGTCCGGTCCACAACTCTGGAAGGGAGCAGCTGACGGCTCAAGTGCTTGGATCCCTGCTGCTCTCACGGGAGACCCAGGTGGGGCTCCGGGCTCCTGGCTTTGACTTTGCTCTGTGCTGAGGACATCTGGGGAGTGAGCCAGTGGATGGAAGATCTCACCTTCTCTCTCTGCCTTTCAAATATAGGAATAAATAAATAACTTTTAAAAAGGAAAAAAGTGGGGCTGGTGTTGTGATGTGGCTGGAAAGTCACCACCTGTGATACTGGCATCCCATAGGGGTCCCAGTTTGTGTCCCTGCTGATGGCCTGGGAAAGCAGCAGAAGACGGCCCAAGCGTTTGGGCCCCTGCCACCCATGGGGGAGACCTGGGAGAAGCTCCTGGTTTCCACCTGGCCCAGCCACGGCCGCTGCAGCTGCTTGGGGAGCGAACCTGCAGGTGGAAACCCTCTCTTTCTCTCTGCCTCTGCTTCTCTATAACTCTGCCTTTCAAATAAATAAATCTTTAAAAAATAATCAAAACTAAACTAAACTTCATTTATGAAGTTACTGCCTTAGGGGAAGGCCGCTTGCCTGGGTATAAGTGGACAGAGTGACAGCACGGCATTTCTCCCGAAGCGAGATCATGGTTCAGTTCCCTCTTCCTGCCAAGGCTCTCGGGGCAGAGAGATCAAGTCGGCCCGGCCAGGGAGAAAGTGGGAACAGCTTCCCTTCTTCTCGCTGTGTCGTGTTTCCGGCTGTGGAGAGGCTCCTGACGGGGCTGCTCAGCTGCTCTCATACTGTCACACTGGGAGCCTGATTTGCAGTGAGAAGCCGAGCGCCCGGTGCCGGATCCGGGGATCCCTTCCCTCGCCTTCGGCAGTGTGGTGTCAGGCGGGGTGCCCTTCTGATAGCCAGCAGCCCACAGAAGGCAGGGACGGATGCCTGCCCTTGGAGTTCTGAGAGCAGGTGTGGAAGACAAGGGCGTCCGCTGTCCCAGTCACACAGTTTAATGATGGCATACGAAGAACCCAGAATGTGTGTTGCAAGGTTAAAGCCAAGGACGGACAGGTGTTCTACACAGATCCACACTGCTGATTGGGAACCCACTGTGGCCCAGTGGGGTGAGCCCACCCCCGTGTCTGGGGGCCCACAGCCCTTACTGGGTGCTCCCTGCTAATGTGCCTGAGAGGCAGCAGATAACGGCTCACCCACTTGGATTCCTGCCACCCAGATGGCATTGTGGGCTCCTGACTCAGTCCAGACCAGTCCTGGCTGGTGGCCATGCGGGGAGTGAACCAGCAGATGGAAGGTATCTTGCTCTCTGTTACTCTGCCTTGCAAATAAACACACCTTAAAACAAAAAAAGAGTAAGGCTGGTGTTGTGGCGAAGCAGGTAAAGCTGCTGCCTGGGGCAACGGCATCCCATATGAGCGCCAGTATCCCGCAGGGGCGCCGGTTCAAGTCCCTACTGCGCTACTTCCACTCCAGCTCCCGGGAATGCACCTGGGAAAGCAGCAGAGGATGGCCCGCGTGCCTGGGCCCCCGCACCCACGTGGGAGGCTTGGAGGAAGCTCCCGGCTCCTGGCTGTTGCAGCTGTTGGGGGAGTGAACCAGCAGATGGAAGATCTCTTTTTCAAGTAAATGAATAAATCTTAAGAAAAAAAGAATAGAAATAAAGCAAGCATTAAAGGCCGGGGAGGAAGAGGGGCAGGGTGCTGCATCTCTTCGGCACCGGGAAAGGAAGGGATAAGCATCTCTGAGGACTTACTGTGGGCCAAGCGACACCGTGGCTCGCAGGCGAAGGCTCTGACCATCGATGCCCGGAGAGCTGAGCCGAGTCACCCGCAGCCGACCGGCAGAGCTGAGTTTTATCTCGGGTCTCCACGTTCCGAGTTGCATGCTCTTTTTAAACTGTGCCTTTTCTGTGGCTCCCTTTGCTGGAAGCAAGGCAGCCACGTAGCTTGGGCAGTGGTCTCCCTGCAGTGAGGGGTCGCCCATCCTCCCGGTCCATGCATTCATCGCCAGTGGATTTTACGTCGCCAGAGACGGTCACTAGTTAAGGGTCGCCCAGCAGGTGCATATCGACTGCAGCAAACGGTGGGAGCTCTCCTCTAATTTCTATGCCACACCCAAGTCAGAAGGGCGGGAGGACGGGGGCGAGGGCAGAGGTCAACCAAGAAGCTGTCCCGGAGGGCCCGGGGTGGCTCCCAGCCCCAGCTCTGCGTGGGTTTACTTTCCTATCACAGAGGCCACAGGGGAGGTGACTCAAGTCTTAGTCTAGATCCATACTTCTCTGCCCGAGTACCCTGGTTTTCAGACTTGTGAGCGGAGAGGGAAACCGCATGGCGCCGTCAGCAGGTCCATTTCAGAATGAGGTTGGCAGGCTGTCTCCAAGGCTCTGGGAGAACCCGTAATCCACACGGCAGACCCGAGGCATTGTGGGGGGAGTCCAGAGAAGCCTGGGTCTAGGAGTGAACAGAGCATTAGTACGAGACGACATCCAGGAATCCAGCGCTGGCCACGGTCAAGGAATTAGAAACAGGTGATGCGGGCCCCGTGGTCCCGCCCAGACTCGACCCGCGTGTCTAGGGTGAGTTCAGACGCTACCAGTCCAGGATCTAAAGGCGGGGCCCGCGGTGCTGGATACTCAAGTCTGCCTCTGCAGAACAGAACGAAGACTTAAGGACAGCATCGTGAGCCCCCTGGGAGACTGCCCGGGCTGCTCTGGGAAAGGCAGGTGCAGGCATGGAGCGCCGCAGCGCAGGGGCGCCGAGTCACCACGCGGCCCCCAGCCTCCCTCCGGGGGCCCGGCTTCTCCCAGCTGACGCCTGAGCCTCCCCACAAAGCACCCGCCCGTGAGACGGCACCCCGAAACCGCCCGCTCCCAGAGGGGGCGTGGCTGGCAGCCGCTTCGAGAGTGGAGCGCCGGCGGCCCTCCTCAGCTTCCGTCGCGCGACACCGCCCACATCCGGCGGGCGCCGCAGGAAGTGACGTGCTCGGGGCGGGCGGGCTTCCGGAGGCGGGCAACATGGCGGCGCTGACCCGGCTGGCCTCTGTCCTTCGCTTCGCAGGCCCTCTCTTCAGAGCGGCGGGAGGCAGTGGAATCCGTCAGTGAGTGGAGGGTTCGGGTGGGGGCTTCTTCTCCTCCAGGGAAGCGCCGGTCCGCGGACGCCCTCACCTTGAGACCCGGCGCCCGGGCCTGCGCGTGCGCGACGCCGCACCTCGGGGCTCTGCAGGATCGGGCCCGGGCTGGCCGGCTTCGAGGCCCGCCTCTGCCACCCTCCAGCTGTGAGGCTTGGAAACGTCCAGTTTCCTCGCCCTTCTGCTGGGGACAGCCAGTGTCCGTGTCGCTAAATGAGTGACCGTCCCCCAGAGTGTTGAAAACAGTTCCTGCCGCCTAGTAAGGACTGTCGGCAGGAGGGCAGGGGAGGGGACACGCGGGCCGTTCGTCTGTCCCCGGGGGCTGGCGGCGCTGGCGGCGAGCTGGGGGGACCTGGAGGGACCTGGAGGGACCGAGCCCCGGGCAGGGGAGGGGACACGCGGGCCGTTCGTCTGTCCCCGGGGGCTGGCGGCGCTGACGGCGAGCCGGGGGGACCTGGAGGGACCGAGCCCCGGGCGGGGGAGGGGACACGCGGGCCGTTCGTCTGTCCCCGGGGGCTGGCGGCGCTGACGGCGAGCTGGGGGGACCTGGAGGGACCGAGCCCCGGGCGGGGGAGGGGACACGCGGGCGGGGCCGTTCGTCTGTCCCCGGGGGCTGGCGGCGAGCTGGGGGGACCTGGAGGGACCGAGCTCCGGGCAGGGGAGGGGACACGCGGGCCGTTCGTCTGTCCCCGGGGGCTGGCGGCGCTGACGGCGAGCCGGGGACCTGGAGGGACCTGGAGGGACCGAGCCCCGGGCAGGGGAGGACGCGTGGAATCGGTGGGAGACGCGCTGGGCTGGACTGGGCTGCGCTCGAGGACCAGGGCTTTTATTCTACTAAAGCAGGAAAGGAGCAGGGTCTGATCTCTGCCGGCCCCTCCCCACGTGACTGCCACGGCCGGGGCCGGGCCAGACCGGCGCCAGGATCCCGGCACGTGGGTGACAGCGACCCAAGTCCCGGAGCCATCGCCTGAGTCTGCTGGGGAGTGCGCTGGCGGTGTGGGGGTCACCTGCTGCCTGGGGCGGGGGCGGCACCGCGGGGCCACCTACCTGGGGCGGGGAGGGGGTCACCTACTGCCTGGGGAGGGGGCGGCACAGCGGGGCCACCTACCTGGGGTGGGGGGGGCGGCACAGCGGGGTCACCTACTGCCTGGGGAGGGGGCGGCACCGCGGGGTCACCTATCTGGGGCGGGGAGGGGGTCACCTGCTGCCTGGGGTGGGGTGGGGCGGCACAGTGGGGTCACCTGCTTTCTGGGGCGGGGAGGGGGCGGCACAGCGGGGTCACCTGCTTTCTGGGGCGGGGAGGGGGCGGCACAGCGGGGTCACCTGCTTTCTGGGGCGGGGAGGGGGCGGCACAGCGGGGTCACCTGCTTTCTGGGGCGGGAGGGGGCGGCACAGCGGGGTCACCTGCTGCCTGGGGTGGGGGGGGGGCGGCACAGCGGGGGCCCTGCTGCTTTCTGGGGCGGGAGGGGGCGGCACAGCGGGGTCACCTGCTGCCTGGGGTGGGGGGGGCGGCACAGCGGGGGCCCTGCTGCTTTCTGGGGCGGGAGGGGGCGGCACAGCGGGGGCCCTGCTGCTTTCTGGGGCGGGAGGGGGCGGCACAGCGGGGTCACCTGCTTTCTGGGGCGGGGAGGGGGCGGCACAGCGGGGGCCCTGCTGCTTTCTGGGGCGGGAGGGGGCGGCACAGCGGGGGCCCTGCTGCTTTCTGGGGCGGGAGGGGGCGGCACAGCGGGGTCACCTGCTGCTTTCTGGGGCGGGAGGGGGCGGCACAGCGGGGTCACCTGCTTTCTGGGGCGGGAGGGGGCGGCACAGCGGGGGCCCTGCTGCTTTCTGGGGCGGGAGGGGGCGGCACAGCGGGGGCCCTGCTGCTTTCTGGGGCGGGAGGGGGCGGCACAGCGGGGTCACCTGCTTTCTGGGGCGGGGAGGGGGCGGCACAGCGGGGTCACCTGCTGCCTGGGGTGGGGGGGGGCGGCACAGCGGGGGCCCTGCTGCTTTCTGGGGCGGGAGGGGGCGGCACAGCGGGGTCACCTGCTGCTTTCTGGGGCGGGGAGGGGGCGGCACAGCGGGGGCCCTGCTGCTTTCTGGGGCGGGAGGGGGCGGCACAGCGGGGGCCCTGCTGCTTTCTGGGGCGGGAGGGGGCGGCACAGCGGGGTCACCTGCTGCTTTCTGGGGCGGGGAGGGGGCGGCACAGCGGGGGCCCTGCTGCTTTCTGGGGCGGGGAGGGGGCGGCACAGCGGGGGCCCTGCTGCTTTCTGGGGTGGGGGGGGTGGCACATCGGGGTCACCTGCTGCCTGGGGTGGGGGGGCGGCACAGTGGGGGCCCCTGCTGCTTTCTGGGGCGGGGAGGGGGCGGCACAGTGGGGGCCCTGCTGCTTTCTGGGGCGGGGTGGGGGCGGCACAGCGGGGGCCCTGCTGCTTTCTGGGGCGGGAGGGGGCGGCACAGCCGGGCCCCTGCTGCCCCACCAGGGCGCTGATTTGAGCGCTGACTGCTCTGCTTCTTGCCGGTGTGTCTGGGGAGCAGTGGGCCCTGCAGCCGGCCTGGGAGACCTGGACGGAGTATCTGGCCCGGCTTCTGCCTGGCTCAGCTATGGCTGCTGCGGGCGTTGGGGATGAACCCGTGGATGGAAGACTCTGTCTGTCTGCCTTTTAAACAAATAAATAAATCTTTAAAAAATTATAAAAAAGTTCATATAAAGAGTGTATTAGGAGAAAGCTGCATAATTTCAACTTTGTATACGTGGAATAGACGTCTTAGTCTTCACAGACGCTTTGAAGTCCACTCAGGTCTCTGGGACTTCTTCCCTCAGTTCCTGACGGCACCCCGGCCAGGGTCACCTCTGTTCTGGGCCTGGGATGTGTGCCGCCCCGTTCCAGGCCTGACCGTGCAGACGGCGTCCTGGCAGCAAACGCCCATCTGCTCCGGCCCCAGGCTTCCATCCCTCATGCTCCCGGGACTGCGGGCTGGCGTTTCTTCAGGGAGCGAGCGGATTCCTGGCCGTGGGCCGCACCTGCTCTGTGCCCCACACCGTACTGTCCGGGCAGCAGCGCAGGGCTCCTGGCGCGCAGCGCTTCGTGCTTGCTGAATCCCCAGGCTTCCTTTGCACTTGGATTTCTGTCCTTGGTAAATTTCTTTCTTTTCTTTTTGTTTGGTAAAACATTAATCTATTTGAAGGCCAGAGTGACAGAGAGGGAGCGAGAAGGAGCGCGCACATGGGAGATAAATGGGTGTCTTCCACTTGCTAGTCACCCTCAAAATGGCCACAAAGCCCAGGCCTGGCCGAGGTCAAAGCCAGGAGCCTGGAACTCCATCCAGGTCTCTGACGCGCTGGCTTGGACCAAGCGCTCAGGCCAGCTTCTGCTTTCCCAGGCACGTGAGCAGGGGGTTGGGTCAGAAGCCAAGCAGCCAGGATTCTAACTGGTGTTGCACAGTGGGATGCTGGCGTTGCGGGTGGTGGCCCGGCCACTGCAGCACGACGCTGGCCCTCAACTTGCTTTCTTTTGTGCCAGTGATGTTTGAAAAAAATCAGCAAAAGAAAAATTTCACGCAGTATCGTTCCTTCAGTTCGGAGGGTTGTTCAGTGTAGCTAGTCTGGCTCAGTGCAGCGACGGCCTGGTGTGGAACACTGGTAGGAGGTTGTTCAGTGTAGCTGGTTGTTCCTGGTGTGGAACACAGGTAGGAGGTTGTTCATGTAGCTGGTTGTTCCTGGTGTGGAACACAGGTAGGAGGTTGTTCATGTAGCTGGTTGTTCCTGGTGTGGAACACGGGTAGGAGGTTGTTCAGTGTGGCTGGTTGTTCCTGGTGTGGAACACAGGTAGGAGGTTGTTCAGTGTGGCTAGTTTTTCCTGGTGTGGAACACTGGTAGGAGGTTGTTCATGTAGCTGGTTGTTCCTGGTGTGGAACACAGGTAGGAGGTTGTTCATGTAGCTGGTTGTTCCTGGTGTGGAACACAGGTAGGAGGTTGTTCATGTAGCTGGGTGTTCCTGGTGTGGAACACAGGTAGGAGGTTGTTCATGTAGCTGGGTGTTCCTGGTGTGGAACACGGGTAGGAGGTTGTTCAGTGTGGCTGGTTGTTCCTGGTGTGGAACACAGGTAGGAGGTTGTTCAGTGTGGCTGGTTGTTCCTGGTGTGGAACACAGGTAGGAGGGTGTTCATGTAGCTGGGTGTTCCTGGTGTGGAACACGGGTAGGAGGGTGTTCATGTAGCTGGGTGTTCCTGGTGTGGAACACGGGTAGGAGGTTGTTCATGTAGCTGGTTGTTCCTTGTGTGGAACACAGGTAGCTAGGAGTTTGGTGCCTCCCTGTTCTATGATTGCAGTTGTTATGTCATCTCTTTCTTTTCTTCTTTTTTTTTTGATATTTATTTATATATTTGAAAGGCAGAGTTACAGAGAGGCAGAAGCAGAGAGAGAGAGGGAGGTCTTCCATCCACTGGTTCACTCCCCAGATGACCACAATGGCTGGAATTGTGCTGATCGCAAGCCAGGAGCCAGGAGCTTCTTCCGGATCCCCCACGTGGGTGTAGGGACCCAAGGACTTGGGCCATCTTCTGCTGCTTTCCCAGGCCATAGTAGAGAGCTGGATCGGAAGAGGAGCAGCCAGGACTCGAACTGGCACCCACATGGGATGCCGGCGCTTCAGGCGGCAGCTTTACCCGCTACACCACAGCACAGGCCCCTCTTCCCTTTCTTTCAATGGCATCTTCAAATCTTTGTCCAGAAAGACTTCCACCTTACAGTCAGTGGCCAATTTCAGATCACGGTTACAACAGAATGTCACCTTGGCGGTCCTGAAATGCTGGCATGGGTTTGAAGTGTAGTCCTAGAATTACTTAGATCTAAATCAGCTTTACTAATGGGCCCTTATACCCAGATGTGTGTTAAAGCATGGGCGTGTGCTGCAGTGTAGTAGGTTAAGCCTCCACTGTGGTGCCGGCATCCCCTATGGGCACTGGTTCGAGTCTGGGCTGCTCCACTTCTGATCCAGCTCTCTGCTGTGGCCTGGGAACGCAGTAGCAGATGGCCCAAGTGCTTGGGCCCCTGCACCCACGTGGGAGACCTGGTAGAAGCTCCTGGCTCCTGGCTTTGGAACGGCGCAGCTCCGGCCATTGTGGCCATTTGTGGAGTGAACCAGCAGTTGGAAGACTTCTCTCTGTTTGCCTCTAGAACTCCACCTTTCAAAAATAATAAATGTTATAAAAAAAAGTGTAAAAAAAATCCCTTCACCAAAACCTCTGAGGCCAGCCTCCCAAAATACATTCATATTTCTGGTGCAAAATCATGAATATTTCCTAACTGAAAACTCTGATTAGCCTCATCCAGCCAATTTTTGTGGCTACATATTTAAAGCAAGCTCAAGGAAAAATTCGTTATCTCAAGGGCGTGTGAACTTTTTCCTATCCTGTTGGTGGTTCATGGAGGTCAGCTCTAGTTTCTGGGCTGTGGCCAGGTTGAAGGTAGCTCTGCGGCCTGCGACCGCTGCTGACAGCTCGCTCTCTCGCAGTGCCAGCGGCGGAGTGCACATCGAGCCCCAGTACAGACAGTTTCCCCAGCTGACCAGGTCCCAGGTGATCAGGGGCGAGGTCTTCAGCGCAACCATGTGGTTTTGGATTCTCTGGCGCTTTTGGCATGACTCCGACGCTGTGCTGGTAAGTGGAGGAGAATGGTTGGTGTGCTGTGGGGAGGGGCGGGGCAGAGATCTGGCTTAGCCTCTGTGTCTGTCTGTCTGTCTGTCTGTAAACCTTCCGTCTGGCTGTGTCCTTTCACCCTGTGCTGTCCATGGTGGTTTGGTGAACATGTTGTCTCTGACGTTTCTGTATGAGGATGTACACTGAAGTGGTCTACATCCTACGTTCCTGTTAGGTTGCAGTATTTGGAGGGAGACTAGAAACTAGTAATGCCTTTACCTTCCAAGGTAGAGGTCGATGGTAGGTAAATTTCACACTTGAATTCCTTTACACGGGGAATGTGGGCCGGCAGCTGTGGCCAGGTTGGCTGTGAGTTCACTTGTCTCGAGGAGGGAAGTTCACTGTTGGTGACCGCTTCATTCGCCCCAACCTTGCCTGTGTCCTGTTTATCATGGATTCCGTTTGCTGCAGCATTGCACCACTAGGACACTGAAATTGTTCCTGTGAATTTCAGTCCTTTGCGTTTGCTTCTGGATTGGAGCAGATACTGGATGGGAGCGAAACCCCAGGCTGCTTTCCCATCCCCAGGACTGCCCAGGTGGTCGAGAACCGGTAGCATCCTCACTGTCCGAAACACCTGATTTCACTGTGGCCCAACTGGCAGGAGGATCCGAAGATGGCATTAGAAGACTTTCTTGTGGTACAAAAAATGCGAATTCCATGCGAAGTGTCTTCATAATACGCATTTCATGTACTTTTTAGAGACTCCTCATTACTTGGATTTCAAAAATTTTTGTTATCCAAACAAACTTTTAATTCCACTTTCCATGATTTTTCTTTTTTTAAGATTTCTTTTTTTGAAAGGCAGAGTTATGGAGAGAAAGAGAGAGAGAAGAAGAGAGAGATCTTGGATCTGTTGGTTCACTCCCAAAGTGTGACGGCTAGGGCTGGGCGGGGCTGAAGCCAGGCCCAAAACTCCATCTGTGTCTCTCTTGTGAGTGGCAGGGCCCCAAGCACTTGGGCCGTCTTCTGCTGCCTTTCCAGGCGCATTAGCAGGAAGCTGGATTGGAAGTGGAGCAGCTGGGGCTCGAACTGGCACCCGTATGGGATACTGGCATTGTAGGCAGAGGCGTAACCTGCCGCGCCATCACTCTAGCCCCTAGTTGTCCATGACCTTTTTGAAGTACTCTCGTACAGGGGTGTTAGGTGTGAGATGGTGATGCAGCCAGATGTGTCCGTGGTCAGGGCTAAAGATGCCGCAGTACCCAGAGGCCCCCAGGCCCCACAGCGGGAAGGAGGACGGTCTGAAGCACTGAGCTTTGCCAGGACTCCAAGACATGCCAAGATACGGTGTCGCTGCGGTTGTTGCCTCTTCTCCCGCCCTCCATCCAGACGTACCACTGTCTTGGCTGCTGGCACTTCCGCGGTAGGAAGGCTGTGGGCTCTAGACCGTGGGCCGTGTGCACAGACTGCAGAGCAGCTGGGCTGTCAGGTGAAGCAGAATTGTCCCTGTGGGATGTCAAAGGCCGTGTGTGTGGTGTGCGCTTAGCACAGTGTTTCTTGCAACGTTTCCTTCAAACTTAGTTTACAAAGTGTGCGTGCTGACTTTTCTCCTTTGAAATGGCTGTCACCAGGGGCACTTCCCGTATCCAGACCCCGCCCAGTGGACAGATGAGGAGTTGGGCATCCTTCCTGACGATGAGGACTGATGTGCCCACTCAGCGCTTCCCAGGTGAGCCTGCCCCGCGTTCCCGTGTGCAGAGTCGTTTACTTATTGGAGAGGCTGAGTGAGAGAGAGAGAGAATGTTAGTTTTCCGTCGCTGGTTCACGCCCCAAATGTCGGCAGCAGCAGGGCGGGGCCAGCTGGAGCCGGGAGCGCCCTCCGGGTCTCTGAGGTGAGCGGCCGGGGCCGTCCTCCAGCAGGGAGCTGAGCGCTCAGCGCTGGGCTGCAGGCTCCCCGTGGGAGCACAGCCTGCCATCCTTTGACATCTGCCCCCCGCCCCATTCCCACTGCAGAAGGCGATTGGCTTCTGTGAGACGGGGTGGGAGGGAGGGAGGGAGGGAGGGAGGGAGTCAGCTCATCTGCTGGCTCACTCCCCAGCTGCCTGCAGTGGCAAGGGCTGGGCCAGGCTACAGCCAGGACTGGGAACTTAACCTGGGTGTCCCAGGTGGGCTAGCACCTGCTGGCTCCCAGGGTGCACACGAGCAGGAACTGGACTCAGAGCCAGGCGTTCCAGTGTGGAATGTGAGTGAGTATCCCAAGCAGTTTTTTAACCACTGGGCCAAACACCTTCCCTACTCCCACTTTTTAAGAAGTCCCATTTGTGGCCAGCGCTGTGGCTCACTTGGCTAATCCTCCGCCTGCAGTGCCGGCACCCCGGGTTCTAGTCCCGGTTGGGGTGCCAGATTCTGTCCTGGTTGCTCCTCTTCCAGTCCAGCTCTCTGCTGTGGCCCGGGAGGGCAATGGAGGATGGCCCAGGTGCTTGGACCCTGCACCTGCATGGGAGACTGGGCGGAAGCACCTGGCTCCTGGCTTTGGATCGGTGCAGCCCGCCAGCCGTAGCGGCCATTTGGGGAGTGAACCAATGGAAGGAAGATCTTTCTCTCTCTCTCTCTTTGTCTAACTCTGCCTGTCAAAACAAAACAAAACAAAACAAAAAAGTCCCATTTGCCTTCTTGTCATAAACACGCTTTGACCTTGCTTTTAGGATGGGCTTGAAGAAGCCACATAGAATGAAGCGGAATTAAGCATGTCATGTGTTTAGTTTCTTCTTCAGTATTTTTGCATTTACAGCCCGCTCGTCTCGTCTTCTTATCATTGTCTGTTTACAAGTAATTCTGGGGTGGGCGCTGTGGAACAGCAGGTTAGGCTGCCACTTGGGATGGCTGCTCTTGGTTCCCCTGAGCTTCCTGCTGCTGTGTCCTGGGAGGCAGCAGGTGACGAGTCGTGTGGTTGGGAGACCTGGTGGAGCGCCGGGCTTCTGGCTTTGGCTTGGCCTGGCTGTGCCGTTGCAGCCGTTTGGGGGTGTGAACCAGTGCATGGAAGATCTCTCTCATCCTGCCTCTCCCTCTAACTCTGCCTTTCAAGTAAATAAAATCTTAAAAAAAAGAATGGGATGCTGATGTCGAAGGCTGTGGCTACACCATAACGCCAGCCCCGCAAGCAACTCCGACAGATGTGAAGACCAGGTCTGTGTCACGCCCAGGGTGCAGTGACGAGGCGGCTGACAGTGTGGCTGCAGGACTCGTGTCCTGCCCTCCAGCGGCAGTGTGCTCAGCACTCCTGGATGGATCTTCATCTGCTGGCTCACTGCCCACATGGCCGCCACCGCTGGGGCTGGGCCAGGATGAAGCAGGCGCTCCTTCCGGGGCTCCCACGCGGGTGCAGGAGCCCAAGCACTTGGGCCATCCTCCACTGCCTTCCCAGGCACGGTGGTGGTGGTGGTGGGGGCTGGGTCAGAAGTGGAGCAGTCAGAACTCTAACTGGCGCCCATATGGGACGCTGGCGCGGCAGGTGGCGGCTTGACCCACTGCGCAGTGCCAGGGTCGGAAATTACTTCTGGAAGCGGTGAAGGACTATGGCCCTTTCATTTCCCAGGTCAGGAAGTCAGGAGTTAAATTTCTCAAAAAGGAAGGTTTAGAATTCCCTGTCCCCACACAATCCTCAGGGGTCCAGCATTCTAATTTAACATGTTTTTAAATTAATCTTTGCACTTGATTAATTGGCCATTATTCAAAAATGCCTTGAAAATTCTTATAGGAAAAGAAGCATTAAATGATTATTGTGTTTCTTTTTTTTTTTTTTTTTTTGATAGGCAGAGTGGACAGTGAGAGAGAGAGACAGAGAGAGAAAGGTCTTCCTTTTGCCGTTGGTTCACCCTCCAATGGCCGCCGCTGCAGCCGGCGCACCGCGCTGATCCGATGGCAGGAGCCAGGATCCAGGTGCTTTTCCTGGTCTCCCATGGGGTGCAGGGCCCAAGCACCTGGGCCATCCTCCACTGCACTCCCTGGCCACAGCAGAGAGCTGGCCTGGAAGAGGGGCAACCGGGACAGAATCCGGCGCCCCGACCGGGACTAGAACCCGGTGTGCCGGCGCCGCAAGGTGGAGGATTAGCCTATTGAGCCACGGCGCCGGCTGATTATTGTGTTTCTATTAAGTCATGCTATTAGTATCGTAATTTACTGTTAATATTTTTATTTTTATTAGTAATGTTTATTAGTATTATAATTTTTAAAAGATTTATTTATTTGAAGGAGAGGAGAGACGGAGAGAGGTCCTCTGTCCACTGGCTCACTCCCCAAATGGCCATAACAGCTGGGGCTGGGCCAGGCTGAAGCCAGGAGCCTGGATCGTCTTCCAGGTCTCCTAGGGGAGTGAGGGGCCCAAGCACTTGGGCCATCTTCTGCTTTCCCAGGCCGTAGCAGGGAGCTGGATCAGAAGCGGGAACACCAGGACCCTGCTGGGCCCACACTGGATGCCAGCATTGCAGGCAGTGGCTAACCCGCTGGTGCTGGCCCCTGTCGTGATCATTTTAATTAGAAGGCAGCTCATTGGCCTGAAATACCGGTAATTGGCTTGGGTCTCTGAGGGGGGAAAGGGGAGGTGGAGCTAAGTCACCACGGGGCAGGTGGCTACGCTGCTTTTCTTACTTATCTCCAGCTTGGCTTAGGTGCCGCCCGGAGTCCTAGTCCTTCCCGGGCCTCCTCCTCCGGCTGTTGAGTCTGCAGCAGGCGGCCCGGCGTCCGCACATAGGCGCTGGCGTTCTGTGTCGCTGACCGAACTGGGAGCCCTTCAGGGTGGGCTGCGCTGGCGGGCTCCTCACCTGATCCCTGGATCAGACTGATGGATGGGAGTGAGTGAGAACATGCTCAACGCTGCCTCTTCGTGTTCCCACAGGAGCCGGTGAGAGCCGCAGGAAGCATGGACTTCATGTCGCACATTAAGTTGTAAATTAAAGCGTTTGCTCACACAGGAGGAACTGAGTTGTGACTGTTTCTGATGGTGCGGCTGCCCTGTGCGTTGTGTGCTGTGCTCGGTGGTGTCGAGCCTCCAGCTGCCCTGTAGGGACCCCGGCACGTAGACAGGTGTGTGCTGCCTGTATCGGTGAGGACATCGAGGGGCAAGGAGACGCAGGTGCTTGCTTCGGAACTGGTGAGGTTGGGTCGACTCCAGCGCCCACACAGAAGGAACTACAGGGCCATCCTGCTGCGTGCGTCGTCGGGACGTTGGCAGATGGGGGCACTCTTGCCCCGAGAGGGGAGAGTCCAGTGCAGTCCGTTCATTATCTCCTGTGGGCTGGGCACTGTTGAGTGGCCACTCATGGAACTCAAATCTCACTCCTACCTAGGAATTATCATTGCCAAAGGAATGGGCGACAAGAGTGAAATAGGACTTTTCAGTCTTTCCAAAATTTGTTCCGAAGCCCTGGCCCTACTCTGCAGCATCACAGTTCTGAGCGGCAGAGAGAATTTTCCACTGTCCGCGGATCGTCTCTGGTGGAAGTTAACTGGGGGACCTGGCCAGACGCATTCCTCATTCTGACTTGGGTTTTGACCGCCCAGGTACTGGAGACACAGTACAGAAGTGACTGTGAGGTTCTCTTCTCTGATTTTCAGAGCAGGCACCGAGCGAGGGTGATGAGCGCGGGAAGGGAGTCTCGCGGGCGAGGCGGGTGTGGCGCGTGTGGGCTGCAGCTTGGGCGGGGCTGAGGGAAGAGCTCTGGAGACGAGGGGCAGCGCTGAGGCAGAGCGGAGCTGGTGGCAGGGCGGGCTGGGCAGCGGGCAGAGCGCCTTCTGGAGCTGCCTGCTGGCGGGTGCAGCGCCCACCCGGGGCCTGGCGCCAGCCTCCCGCGTCTGCCCGTTTCATGGCGCCTGGGGCTCAGGCCCAGCGGTGAGCGATCGGTTCTAGCAGAGGTTGCTGTGTATGAAACACAGGCGCAGAGTGGCTTCAGCGGGTGAGGGGTGGGCTCTGACGTTGGGGTCCGGCGCAGCTTTAGGTTGAGTTTAGGCTTTAGACGAGGCTGTGCCCCGTGGGAGCCTGGTTTTTGGGTCTGCAGTCGGCTTTTCATTCTGTTCAGGTGTCAGAATGGGCCCCACGGCAGCAAAGGCTGAAGCAAGTGTGACCCCCCCCCCCCCCCCCGCAGTCCTGTGTCTGTCTCAGGACGCTGGAGACACCCCCGGGTTTTGTATTTATTCACCTAAGGATGAGCCGGCAGCCCACAGAGATACTGTAAAAAGACCCTTTAGAACTTGGTACATTTAAAAAAATATTTATTTATTTGAAAGGCATAGCTGTAGAGAGAGAGGGAGAAAGTGATCTTCCATCCACTGGTTCACTTTCCAGATGTTTGCAACAGCAGTGGCTGGGCTGGGCCAGGCCAGCGGCAAGAGCCAGGAGCTTCATGTGGGTCCCACGTGGGAGAAGCGGCCCAAGCCCACGCGCCGTCTTCAGCTGCTTTCCCAGGTGCATTAGAAGGGAGCCGGACTGGAAGAGGAGCAGCCAGGACTCGAACCAGCGCCCGTGTGGGATGCCAGCACTGCAGGCAGTGGCTTTACCTGCTATACCACAGCACGGGCCCCAGTGAAGTTTTTGGAAAGAATACAGTCTGTGACTGAACTCAACCAGGAGAACTGGCTCTTTCTCTTGAATCAGTTTAAAAAATAGCATTCTCTTGAAAGAGTGAATCATTTTTTCCAGGCTTGGGCCATGAAACCATTGTGAACTGATGTAGACTATTGTTCCCAGCCTATATTGGGCACAATATAGGGAAAATACTTCAGTGGGAGAGGGGTTTCAAAGAGATGTATTCAAAGAGCTGTTAGGTCCATTTGACTGATGGTGGTGGATGTGTGTAGTTGAAGGAGGCAACAGCAGAAACGTACTCGGGGCCATGTCAGCACTTGATGTGTGTGGATTCATGTTTCTCACATTATTTCTCTTTTTTAGACAGAAGTTGAGGAATGGATGGGTTAGGCGATTTGCCAAGCTCACGCTGGTGAAGTAGGAAAGCTGAGTTTTATCCAAATCCAAGAGAAATCAGGTTATCTGAGAGCGTAGCATAGTGTAAATGTCGGTCACAGTCCCTTAGAGTTAATTTTAGGTGAATTTGCACATACACACACACACGCGCGTGCGTATGTTTAACCAAACCAAGGTTTGTCAAACAGTACTTACTTATGGTGCACACTGAGAATTTTGTTTTATTCGGTTTTGTATCCTTAAGAGAACAGCCACTTAGTATCTCCTACTTTACTCCCCACTGCCCGAGTCCAGCTTGCTGGATCTGACACCTGGCTCTGCTCCTTACTAGGCCTGAGAGTTTGGGCAAATTATTTAAGTTCTCCTGTATCTGTTTCCTCATTTGTAAGGTGGATTAAACAGATGAAAAGAACTAACATGCAAAGCTTCTAAAGCTGTGCCTGCTGGAAGGAAAGACTACGTGGAAGCAGCTGTCATTTCTAGGCCATTAGGTGTAGCCGAGGTTCCTGATGGCCCCGGAGTATCCGCCTGATCTTTCTAGCAGAGCCCCCGTGTGCAGAAGACTACACAGAGCCACTCCTCGCTTTGCCACAAAGCAAGCCGACACACACACCACTGGCCGCGTGTTGCCCTCCTCCCCGTGTGAGCTGGCGTGGAGGAGATTCAGGGTGTGGCTGGAGGGAGATGTGCGCTTGCCAGTGGAAAGGTAGCTGGGGCGGGCTTCGTGATGGCAACAGAGGACGCCCTGTCAGTCTTCAGCACATTCACAGCTTTGCTCGTTCTCTCCCGATCCTTTAATGGGAGTAACGTAAGTGTGCCCTCGAGGCACTGTGTTAGGAACACCTCTTCTCTGCCTGGTGTTAAGACGGACGCCATCTTGGCCCTAGAACTGTTCTGTAGAGGCCTGTTGTCTGCGGCTGCCCTCACGTCGGGAGCAGTCGTGAGCCCAGCGTGCGTTGTCATGGACATGGGAGCTGCCCACGCCAGTGCATGTGTGTGCTCAGCTGGACCTTGGCCTTCTGTCCCAGCTACTAGGGGCGGCTTACCTGATTAGTGAAGGGGTGACCAAGCACAACTTCCATGTCTGTCCAAATTCCCACAGCCTTCATGACTGCAACAAAATGACACGTATGAGAATGACAAGACATTTGTGGGAAAACGGAATTAAAAGAGTTTACTGGGGCTGGTGCTGTGGCACAGTGGGTTAAGCTACCATCGACAGTGCCAGCATCCCATCTAGGCACCCTTTTGAGTCCCATTCCCTGATAATGGCCTGGGAAAGCAGTGGAAGATGGCCCAAGTCCTTGTCCCCCTGCACTCAAGTGGGAGACCTGGAAGCAGCTCTTGGTTCCTGGCTGTGGCCTGGCCCATCTCTGGCCGTTGCGGCCATTTGGGGAGTGACCCAGTGGATGGGAGAGCTCTCTCTGTGTTAACTCTTGCAGAGCTGGGACTCTGATAGGGAGTGCAGATACCCCAGACGCCCAGCTGTCCCCCCTGCACACGGGCCTTGTCTGGACTTGAGAGAGGGATGGAACGCACGGCGCTGTCTCATGTCTGGCTACACAGGCCTAGGCAGTCCCGTCCCATCTTTCAGGGCCTCTGCTCTAAGGTCTGAGTGGGAGAACTATAGATCCAGACAGTAGATCCAATGGTTACAGACCTGGGTAAAAGTATCTAAAGGTCTTTATCATAGAACTTCACAGCTAAAGCGCCCGTAATTCCAGGCTCGGTTTTAAGGGAAGCCAGTGCATCTCTTAGTCAGGCCATGGTCACTCAGCTTTGGCTGTGTGTAAAGTCCCTTGGGAAGTGGATTTCCTGAATGTTTATTAGTCGTTCCGCACGCACACCTAGGTGCTGACGGTGGCGTCTGGCGGCAGGGCAGGAGGCCGAGGCCAGGCTCTGGGGACTTCCCGATCCTTGACTGCTCAGGCTCGGCGTTTGCAGGGGAAGTTTTCAGACTGCTCACTTCTTTCCTGGAAACCTCGCCCAGTCACTGATAGACATGGTCAAGGAGTTTCTCCAAACATTAATTAGCTAAACCACATGCACGAAACTCACTGGGGTAACCACCATAAAAAAAAAAAAAATTAGAGGACCTAGTGCATTCTTACTTTCCAACAGACGGGGGTGTGTGCGTTTTATGTTCCTAGAGAGATTGCACTGGTGTTAGGAAGTCTGAAGGTCAAGTTTCACAGATGAACTCTAGAAATGACTGAACTAGGTAGGGTTCCCACTGCCACCTGTGCAGGGACGCCGAGGACAGTGGTCACGACGCTGAAATGCTGGAGGGTCCCTGCAACACGGCCCAGTCGGGCAGCACGTGTGTCCATGAGCACCAGCCGGGATACGGACAGCTGAGCTTCTTGCCCCGATGAAACAAGACGCACACTCTCAGTCCTTCCAGATTGCTCTGTTTCTGACCTGAACAGCGCTAGAAAAACCACCTTGATGAGCCGTGTCCATGCAGTCAGTCTTTATTATAGCAGGTTCGCATATTCACATCAAGTACATAGAACTTTTTTGCCTTTTATATAATACAGAGTTTTTAAATAACTTTACACAGAAATAAATGTCTTCAATCTGATTTCAGCTATCTTTATTTAATTCTCCATGCTTTCTATCCAAACTGAACAATATTTTCCATTGTACAAATTTACATGAGAAAAACTCCAAAGTACAAATGAAGGGACCTGAGCAGGAAAGAGAACCAAAGGATCAAGAAGTGGGTGTGGGGAAGAATTTTTAAAAAAAGGCAAAGGTTCAAGCAAACATTGAGGATTAAGGGACAAGAAGGAGACATTATCCATTTGACTGAAAATAAATGTCTTTTTTATGAATTGAAAAATAAGCTTTAAAAATAGTTACTCCATTGTAATTTTTGCAAAGCAGGTATAAGAGAGGTCTGTGGACAAGTAAAAAGTCCCCACCCTGTCACTGGGCACACCTCGGACTGCAGGAGAACCCGTGCAGTGTCTGCGTGGAACTGACCGGAACAGAACCTGAACCTTTGGCAGTAAGGAGAGGAATGTGAGAGTGGCGGGCTGCAGGGCGCGGGGCGGGAGCTCCCAGCACCGCACACAGGAAGCAGTTCCCTTCTCTCCCTGGCAGGAGACGCGTCCTCAATCCACGTACACGAAACGGGAGGACGTTTCCTCTTTCTTGGTCTAAACCAAACCACAGAGCAAGCACAACTACGGAGCAGAGTTCAGAGACAGACGCTGCCGTGGGAAGGGCCACCCCCGTCAGTCGCACGTCCTACCCTAGGAGCAGTCGCCGCTGAGGGAAGCAGATGCACACCCAGGCGTGGAGCCACCACCGATGCCGTCACTGACATGGAGGAGGCCCGCGAGGCCGCCGTGGGCATGGCAGGGGGCCCAGTGAGCGCGTTTTCAAATGAAGGCAGGAGAAGGGCACCGTGCGTGTGTGCACACACACACCCTCACACACACACCCGTGTATGTAAACTAACCACATGAAGAGAAATAAGACAGGAAGGTGTCACTTAGGTTGGTGATCAACAGGAATAAGAAGGCGTGTGCTCGCACAGCTGGTGTGAATCAGCTATGGAACATACACAGATGCTGCTGGAAGGGATGATTTCTTTTTTTAAAACCGTTCACAGCTTAGAATGAAAAGCACACTTATTGCACTCTTACATTTTAGGTAATTGTAGAGAACCCCCCCCCCCATTGGTTTTGCCCTATCCTCAGACTCACTCCCGCCCCTCCCGTCGTGGTCCACGTTCTCTGCATTTGTGCCTAGTCTCTCTGCTGCTGATGCTAGTCTGCCATTTCCTGTGCAACTCACACAAAAGGCTGAACACACAAATGCAACAGTAACTTGCAAAACCAAAGAGGGACTGAGCAGTTTAGCCCACTCCCATTCCCAGCCCCGTGAGCAGCCTCTTCAGCTGCCGGCTGCCCAGCACGGGGCCGCAGGTGAGCGCTCAGCCTGCTGGGCAAAGCAGAGGGTTTGTACACACAGACTTTCTCACATGAACACGAATAAACATTTCCGTTCTGTTTTCAGAGTATTTCAATCTACAGAATTCCTGTAAGAAATGCACCACAAAAAGGATACACTGGCTGTGTCCTCATGCAGAACTAGTTGTACTCGGAATAGCTAAATAAAGTAAACACTAATGAAACTGATCTAATAATGTAACTAAATGTCAGGGTGAGGCTGTGCACACTGACCTAAGGAACCTACTCACTTTACCAGGTTGCAAGTGCTGCTATGGTGTTTCTTAAAGCATTGGTAACAGTTCCTTAGCAGCCTTGGTAGGAACAGTGAATCCCCCCTTCCACAATTAGGAACAAAATGAAGATAAAGAAGATGTAACAGAAATTAGGATTCAACTCCCACCTGTCTCTGCCCAAGAGAATGAAAATAGGTGATCTGAAAACAGCAGCAGCAAGCGGTCTACTGTGCTGACCTAAGGATCCTAGGATGACTGTTTCCCCAGAGCTGGCAGCGTGGACCATGCGACACTGGCTGCGTCACTCTGCTCTGGCTAACCTACAGGCCCTCACCTCTGACCTCTGGGCGCAGAGCTGCGACTGCCCTCAGCCGGGGCTCATTCCGCTCCCTCGGGCATCAGCAGTATCTCAGGAAGACACTGCAGGATGCTGGAGACCACAGGCTGACGTTCATGAGGGATGAAACAAGACACCAGAAGCACACCGTGGAGCATGGCCAGTTTTACCCTGGCCAGCCAGGTCGCTCTCAGTTCCAGACTCAGTGCACCAGGGCAGGCGCGTAGCACAGTCCAGCCTCACTAGCAGACGAGTCCTGGGAGGCAAGTTCCCATTTCAGACCTTGAAAATCAGTGTCTAGGTTGGCAGCAGTGCTCTGGAAACTGATCCCATCAAATGCTGTCCTGTGATTTAATTTCTCCCTTTTCACTAATTTAACACACAATTGCTGCCCAGCATGCAATACTTCAACCCTAAACTAGAGCAGTTTCTTAAAACGTCTCTCAAACGTTTGTTATATAAAAGGCCCATGCTTTCAAGAACCTATGGGAATACAAAAGTTTCTCTAGAAAGTCACAGAACTATAATTTCAACTTAGTTGCTCTATGTGATAAATATTTCTATTATGTACTTTAAAAAAATAATTTTATTCACTGAAAATTTACCTGTGTGTCCTCATTTTTTAAATGTGGTTTTGGCTATAAACTCTTCAGTGCATTTATCTTTGCAGTCTAAATTGCACGCTTAAAAAAATACTAACACAGCTGAGTTAAACCAGAGTGGCTGCTCTCTTCATGTATCACTGATTTCTGCTAAGAGTTTAGCTTTGTTATTGCATCATGAAGGCACAGTAAGATCATTTGGCAAATTCTCAAGGTATCCTAGAGCCTTCCACCATGTCTATGTAAGACTGCGGAACTATCTGCTGCTCAGACTCCGTCAACCTTCCCTCTCTGGCTTCCGTCTGCCTGCAGCCTGGTGACTGGCACCTGCGTCTCCAGGCGCTGCTGTTCCGGCGCTCACATTGCCAGCTGGGATAGAGAAGGGGAGCCATTGCACCCTCTGAGCTGGGCGGTCTCTGAGCGCTGTGGCTAGCTCAGGAAGCTGTGCTGTCATGCCAAACCTACTGGGAATTAAAAGCTGGCTCACCTTAGCGAAGTGATACCCTAACAACTTCGGTTCATGCAGAAGATTACGGTTAGCACTCTGAGGCTACCCCTAAGCAGGTGCCGGCACCACTTTCAGCAGCACTCGGACACAGCATCTCTGCGTCAATGTACAATGCCCTTAGGACAGAATGGGAGTGCTCAAGATGCAAGTGCGCACGGAGGTCACCATCTCCAGTCTCCCCCGTCCTCAGCTCCTGCTCCTCGCCTTTCAAGATACAGAGCTATCATAGCCTCATCCGAAGGAGCTAGTTTCTCAAGAGGTCGTCTGAACCCTGCGACGTGTTTCACCCTGGAGCTGGACGGCGAGGGGCGAGGGGCGAGGGGCGAGGGGCGAGGGGCTGGCCGGGCCGGCGAGAGAGGCGGCGGTTGTGCAGCATCTCCGGCAGGGCCCGACCAGCGCCGAGCAACACGGTGCGCACACGAGCCGGTGCGCCCCGAGGACGCCTCCGCACGCAGGTCTTGCCCCATTTGACATCGCGCGCTCTGTTCTCCGACGCAGTTAGTTACCACGCATGGGGCTTACACGGGGCATCGGCTTCAGGACGCCCCCGAGTCCTTCCAGATCTCATACCAGGGATGGCACGTTCAGGAACCAGAACTGATGGCTAGACAGAATCTTCCTTTAGCGTGTACCTATGTACAATGATCACATCGGATTTTTAAGTCCACAAGTCCTATAAACTACTTTTGAGGGGCAATATTATTTCAGTGGCAAAGGACTAGGTTAGAAGCATTCCTTTAGAGCTCCTCTCACCCTATCACAAGTCGGATTCCCTAGAGAAGGCTCAGCAGCCACTTGCAGAAACGGGAGTAACAGTTACCGCGCTACAAGACGACGGGTGGAGTTACCGCCCTACAAGACGATCGGAGCAGCAGCCACAGTCTACACAAACGACTCATAAAGTGCTTCGCACACATGAGGACTTCTTCCTCGTGTTTTCTTAGGAGCTCAGCAAGTCTGTCTGTAGTTTAAGCATCAAAAAAATAAAGCAAATCTAACTCAAAAGAGACCCCTTTTCATGTCACTTAAATAAAAAGTAAAGAAAAAAACTATTTGATGGAAAAACGGGAAAACCTCTCAATCCCTGAGCCAGGCTTCCGGGCACAGCTTCATTTGATGTCAAGTCTCCTCCCTCATTCAGATGATAGCACCCACTCGGAAATGAAAGGGAAGAAAACAGCATCTCACCCTACTCTTGTCTAGAAAATGCAACGCAAAGCTTCCTCCTCAGCTGAGTTCTAAGTTCTGAGCCAACCTTGGCCAAGGGAACACAGCCACGTCTAAAAGCATCCACACAGACACATTTAACAAAGCATGCCCAGCGCCTTTCAGAGGCCGCAATGCGTGCGGAGGTCCACGGTCACTCCAGCTTCGCAGTTTGTGAATTCTGTAAGACACTGCTCTGCTCACGTAAGACTTAAACACACACCGCTTTTCCAAAAAGGTTAACAAGTTTCCAAGTTCCGTGAACAACCTTTCTCAAGTCCATGAAATTCTGAGTGACCTTCTACCCAACACAGGTATGTTAGCAAAATCACTTACTGGGAGCGAGGAGGCTGCAATACGACAGCTGGACCAGGAGTTACGGTCTGCAACCACGAAACAGCATCTCTCTGTCCCGGTGCAGGTTCTTGGCTGCCGCTTAGCTGGGCCAGCTCCATCTGCTAACTCCTGTAAGAGACCCTAGACTCCTGAGACAGGAGGTATCTGTCCCTCAAGTAGCCACAGTCACTTTCTTTGCTACTACTCAGATTTATACTACCCTTCAATAAAGGTCAAGGGAAGCTATAGATAGATCATACATTTTCTTCATTTGTGCAAAGTTTAGAAAAATTAGGTTCTTAATACCACATGAGCTTTTTCTGTAAAAGCAACTGATGAGGCTCCACATACTCTCCCTTGGTGCCAATATTCTCAAATTTGCTGGTCTCTGCCTGTGGAACTCAGGTGCCTAATTACCCAACCTTTTGAAGACCAGGCTTGGGAAAAACAGGAGGAGAATGAATGGAGACACCACCATTTTTATTTTAGATTGCATATTCTAGAAAAAAAAAAAAAGACTAGGAAAGAAGATGTAGGATGTAGTGTAGGAATAAGTTGGAAGAAACAATGAGATTATTAGCAAAGATATTAGTGTGGATCCAGCAAGTATCATTAATTTAAAAATTATAAATATTTGTCATTATGCTAAGACTCCCCATACTTAGAGAAAAGGATAATGATCTTTCTTTAAATGTTGTTTATATAACAAAAATACAATTTTCAGCACATTACAATTCTCATGGGAAGTGTTTTTATTCCAATTCAATTAAATTTGAGATTTTCTTTTTAATAAAAATAGAAGAAACTCAGAAATTAAAACCTGTATCTTACATTTAAATTACACAAATTTATCACATTCAAAACTGTTATTAAGCAGTTTTGCAGGCTTTTAAATTAGTTATTGCCCCTGGCATTTTATGCTCTGGACAAGGTAGCCACGTAAGTACTTGGTGACTGGAAGAGCGCAGGAGAAGACACAAACTGAATTGTCCTGAGAATCTGCTACGTCGTGCAGGAGAAACGTCCCCCGCCACCTGCATTGCTGGACCCACTGAGAGCACGCGCCCTGCAGCCTGCGTGGTTAGGCGGCCCCTCCGTGAGGTCAGGGAGAAGATGCAGCATCCCATTTCCCTCTGCCCAGACCCCCGCTCCTGGTCACCTCCCCCCTGGCTCCCCCTGCCACCCCCAGGACTGGACGCGCCCCACACAGGACCGGCATGCTGCACTTCTGTTCCGTCCCTCAGCAGTGAACCGGGACAGCTCGGGGAGGAGCTCCACAGCAAGCTCCCAGAGCAGGCAAGAGGATGCCGCGTGGTGACGGAACTGCCCTGCCAGAGGCTCGGCCGCGCGTCCACCCGGCGGTCACAGGCAAGTGGGCCGGCAGGTCTTCCCAGTCTCCCAAGCTGCAGCAGCACCTTCCATCAGCCTGACTGTCAAAAGGCCAGGGCTCGGGGTCCTCCTCTTCGTCTGGGAGTGGGCACGTGGTATTTGTGTTGAAGAAACACTGGCAGCAGAGGTGTCTGGATCCTAAAACATTCTTCCCTCTTTTCTTGAATAGGAAACTCCACTCTGTTCCACACAGCTTATGCATTGGAAATCTGATATCTTTAAAAAAGGATTTGAGGAACAGAACTGTGTTTTGATGTTAACAAATTTTACGAACACAAGACTTAAGAATTAAGAGTAGATGCTGCCATGATGGTGTGGCTACTTGAAGGCTGCAAATTCTCCTGTAGAGGGAGGACAAAAGCTAATTTTAAAAAAGTTATCTCAACCTAGAGACACAGAAAAGCCTCATCCGAACCTTACTGAAAGACAACTAGTTACGTATCACAAACCCAGCTACACTCCACTGGCTGCGAAGCAAGACCGGCTTATGCTCATGGAAGAACCCAGGTGTGTGGAAGCAGTATGCACAATACCGCTCAGCAGCACCAACTACTCTCTGAGATAATCTCCCGGCTGGGTCTTGCGTGGAAAATGACTCAAAATAGTAACGTCTAGCCGCACAATATTTTGCCCTCATAATTACTCATTCATTTTCATCTAGCATATTACATTATTATAATGCCACTCGTCAGGAAGAGAGAAGTCGGAATCAACCTCATTTTGCTAGATAAAATTAACATGTCAAATGATTTGTCTGCCACCAAAAAAAATTAGCCACTTAGCAGAACTCTCAGTACAAGGCGTTCCTTAATCGCAGAAGTCCCTCTGAGGTGGCATACTGCACGGGCTTACTGATCTGGGGACTGCGTGACATTATGTTCCACCTCCCATTTGTGCACAGCTTCCACTCGGAACTGAAGGCCAGCTCCAGTCATGAGAGACTCAGTTAGTTTCTGGGAGCTGGTCAGTAACTAAGTACCAGAATCTGGTCAGCCATAACATCATTTTTTTTCTTTCTTATTCAGTGATAGTTTATTGGTCCTTAGCATTACACCCCAACTGCCAAGGTAAATTCATATACACAACTGCAGGCAGAAACGTGCAAGGTGCTATGCAAGTACACGGAAGGCTACTTTCACACATTTAACTTGCTCTCTGAACAGCAGCTTCTGCAAGGCTAAGCAGTCACTTATGTGCACACACTGTTTACCTGAGGAGTAACTTACCCGGTTTCTGACTGCTATTAGATTCTACCTGGTTGCTTGAAAATGTTGGAATGTCCCAATAAACCACAGATCACTAGTGACTGGCTGATGGGACCCTCCGATGTGCAAGCTGGTAACGTGAGAACCGAGTGCCTGCTCTGTGCCAGGCGCCTCACTGCAGTTTATACAAACTAGCAACTGATTCTCCTAGTGATCCTAATGAGGCAGAGACCAGGACTTCTCTTAGTTCACAGATGAGCAGGCTGAGGTTCAGAACAGCAAGGAACCTGCCCACTTAACACAGCTGGAAAACCGCAGAGGCAGAGGCAGACCAGGTGCCGGCTCTACCCAGGTTCTGACAGCTGACAGCCTCTCAGCAATCTTCAGTGATTAGTATTTGTTTACCACTGTAAATACAACTACATATTGGAATGAAGATACTCTCTCCATCCAAGGAGTCCTTTAAACAATTAGCCAAGGTATTTTGAAACAAAATACCAGGAAGAATAAAAGAATCACTACTTTACTCTTACAGTTAAAAGGATTGGGGAGTCTGGCACTGATTATTTAAAAAAAAAATTATTAGGACCTTGGAAAGTAGTACATTTAGACTACACCCTCCGGAAGCTTCTTGGCAAACAGACTCGAGAAATGCACACTCCCCCCACTGCTGATGCTGAGTCGTCATGATGCTAAGATTGCTACCTCAGCGATTTAACACATTCCTCTGGACTGGTTTGCTATTCTTATGAATAATCACTGCATCTACTTAGAATCCAAATCCCACAGAAGGAAGACAGTGTTAAATAACATCTGCATATTAGGAATATTTATAAAAATATTATATAATCTATTAAGTGAGTACTGTATTAATGGAAAATAAAACCTAAGCCAAATTTTATATATACTAAAAATATTTAGGCCTTCAGACAATACTTCCTATTCATTATAACTACACATTCTATTATGTTGAAGAGTGTTCTTAGAATATAAGCCTTAAAAATAAAAACAAACGGCCGGCGCCGCGGCTCAACAGGCTAATCCTTACCGCCTTGCGGCGCCGGCACACAGGGTTCTAGTCCCGGTAGGGGCACCGGATTCTGTCCTGGTTGCCCCTCTTCCAGGCCAGCTCTCTGCTGTGGCCAGGGAGTGCAGTGGAGGATGGCCCAAGTGCTTGGGCCCTGCACCCCATGGGAGACCAGGAGAAGCACCTGGCTCCTGGCTTCGGATCAGCATGGTGCGCCGGCTGCGGCGGCCATTGGAGGGTGAACCAACGGCAAAGGAAGACCTTTCTCTCTGTCTCTCTCTCTCACTGTCCACTCTGCCTGTCAGAAAAAAAAATTTAAAAAAAATTAGAAAAAAAAAAGAAGAAAATCTTAACAAACTCCAAATCAAAGCAGACACTAAAGGTCAATCTACTAAAAGTCTTCTGCTTCTAATGGAATCAAATCTTTTCATAACCGACTTTGAGTTCAAGAAAAAAATAAGAAGAGACTAAGAATCGATCAAGTAGAACTCTTTCTGTAGGTGTCTCCCCAATCAGAGAGAATATAAATGAAAAGATGTGGATAACAAGCGACAGATCTGCTTTTGGGAAAAAAAAAAATCTCCTTGTTTTTTTCTGGCTTATCTGTAAATCTAATTTTCCTATTCCACCTACAATTCATTATTTGAAAAGGCGAATCTCCATGTGTGAAGTTACTTGATATGAAATACCTACATCTTGTGACATTTTGAAAATCTCACTATTAATTTGCTAACAGAAAATTTAACTAGAGTCCAATATGAAATATTTTCTCCCTCTCTTTTCAGGCTGAGGAAAACCTAAGGTCTCTCTTCCATCTGACTTTATTCATGAAAAGGCAGAGAACGTTTGGGAGGACTTTAAAGAATGAGACCTTGTGATTTGGACTCCTGAAATGCTATAGTTTTTTTTTTTTTTAAGCTAAAGACATTAACTAGTTTAAAACCTTACCAATTACCCTCTAATCCAGAATAAAATGTATTTTAATGGCCATTAAGTATAAATAATTTGATACAATTTTTAGATAAGATATGCTATGAAAAATCTAAAAGGTTATTTCTTACGCAAATAAAACAGGTTGTAGAAATGCTTACTAATGCAGCAAACTCTCGATCAAATAGGACTATAATTGATAAAAGGTTTTAGTCATGAAATACCTATTTCAGAATTTTTTAAAGGATCATTTCCTTCAGTTGAAAGTGATTCAGTTGAGGGAAACAGTTATTTACCCCGGGGTGTCAAACAGCTAACATCGCAGAGGCTGTTTTCATTACTGGTTCAGGATTTCAACCACCAGTACGACATTTTAATACCTGGAAATAAATGCGCCTGAGACACTGAGTGAGTCCGTGATCCCTAACTAACAGAGGACAAGTCTCACTTCCTATCAATGACTAGCCAGACTTTTAAAACATAAGGCAGTTTGTAAAAAGGTTGCTTCCTGAAGGAAATACATAATAATAAAAAGAGGGCTCAGGCTCTAGGAAAGCAGCAGTGAGTCACAAAACAAGTGTTCATTTCAATTACCTCATCAAAGAGATTATCTCTACATATGGTCATGAAAATTTGGTTTTCTTTATTTGGAGAGTATATTTAAAATCAGTATAGAACAAAAAACGTAACAAATGACAACAAGGACGCTGACCAAAAGGGAAGCTGATTTAATCTCAATGCTTCCTGTTTCTCCAGACACATGTTTACCTAAACAGCTCACCTGCCATATTTTTCCTGTTCTCCCACTAACATTTCCAGTGGGGCCATTTTGGAAGGGAGAAGAGAATTACCATGCGACCCTGGAGGCACAGTGTGTGTCTATGGGGCGGCAGAGAGTCTCTGGGCAGCTCCACACCATGCGACCCCTGGAGGCACAGTGTGTGTCTATGGGGTGGCACAGTCTCTGGGCGGCTCCACACCATGCGACCCTGGAGGCACAGTGTGTGTCTATGGGGTGGCACAGTCTCTGGGCGGCTCCACACCATGTGACGCCTGGAGGCACAGTGTGTGTCTATGGGGTGGCACAGTCTCTGGGCGGCTCCACACCATGCGACCCCTGGAGGCACAGTGTGTGTCTATGGGGCGGCACAGTCTCTGGGCAGCTCCACACCATGCGACCCCTGGAGGCACAGTGTGTGTCTATGGGGCGGCAGAGAGTCTCTGGGCAGCTCCACACCATGTGACCCCTGGAGGCACAGTGTGTGTCTATGGGGTGGCACAGTCTCTGGGCAGCTGCAAGAGCTCAGGAATGCCCCCTGGGAAAGGCAGAGAGGAACAGAGGGAGATGCAGACGGCAGGACTGGGAAGGGTGATGCTGGGAGCGAATGATGGAAGATCACAGGCAGGCAGGTGTGTACTGGGGCCACAGGAAGAGCTCCGTCTACAACAGTCCCGCCACCCTGTGCTTCAGAATGCCAAACCCCCTTTGAACACTGCACAGACAAAGTCAATGTTGTGAAGACTTTGTCAGCTACATGCTTATTTGTGAATAAATAAAATCCCTCTAATAACTTAAATGTGTCTTCAACGTCACTGGAGGGTTTTGAGATCATGCACCTTGATGTCTTCCAGTATGTGATTCCGACAGCCCTTTCTTATTCTCGTTTTTCAAATGATGAGAAATGTCCTTTTTCATTATTTTACCTAAATTCAAAGTCATGAATCAATCTGTAAAATCATGGTGGCATTACTTACCTTGAGCCACCAACTGAAAAGGTGTATCATGATTATTAACAAGTGGTTTTTCTGGATGAAATTTAAGCAAATAAAGGAAGTGTTTCAGCATTCTGTTTATAAAATCTCCCCAAATGTCTTCTTTATTAACTTCAAAGCATGGCATTTATGCAGATATTGTCTGTCTGCTGGAAAAACCGTGAATGGTCAGCTGTATTTAAGTCATCCTCAATCCACAGTGAGTGAATGAAGATGTAGTTAACAGGGCAGCTCTGGGTCCTGGACAGACTAGGAAGCAGGGACAGCAAACTGCTTTCCTGCTGCTTCAGAACACACTGACTGACACCTTTTAGTCTTTTTTTAAAAAACAAAACAAAACAAAAACAAGAAAGTGTAGGCATTAGAAAGCATTAACCGGCCGGTGCCGCAGCTCACTTGGCTAATCCCCCACCTGCAGTGCCGGCACACCGGGTTCTAGTCCCGGTTGCTCCTCTTCCAGTCCAGCTCTCTGCTGTGGCCCGGGAGGGCAGTGGAGGATGGCTCACGTGCTTGGGCCCTGCACCCGCATGGGAGACCAGGAGGAAGCACCTGGCTCCTGGCTTCAGATCGGCACACTGCACCGGCCGTGGCAGCCATTTTGGGGGTGAACCAACAGAAAAAGGAAGACCTTTCTCTCTGTTTCTCTCTTTCACTGTCTAACTCTGCCTGTCAAAATAATAATAATAATAAGTAAAAGAAAGAAAGAAAGAAAGAAAGAAAGAAAGAAAGAAAGAAAGAAAGAAAGAGAGAGAAAGAAAGAAAGAGAGAGAAAGAAAGAAAGAAGCATGAACCAACACTTTACACCATGGAATAATAACACAACAAAAGAACTGTATTCACTCATCATAAGTAGTCTTGCTGGGAAAGATTATAAAGGGGACAGAAATCTTGTGAGACACCACGATATGGTGATTGCTAAAATGTGTCCCGTGAGAAGTAAGTAACAGCTTACAGTCACCCAGAGGAAAACAACCCTAACAGTTTTCACAGAATTCTGTGAAGATTGGGGTGGGAGAATGTGGGAGAGAGATCAGAGGGCTCTTTTGTTTGTGAGATATCCTTACTATATAAAGAAACACTATCTAAAAGAACTCTGCTTTATAACATTTTTCGCATTAAAAACCCAAAGGCAAACCACTTTACTCATGTCCAACATGCCACTTCTCAGTAACATCTCTGGTCATTTGCACCCTCAATTTATAAAAAGAAATTTAGTCTCTCACTTCATAGAAATAAAGCACATCCGAAATTTCTTTCTAAACTGTAGTAAAAAGGCATGGTTATAGAGAAAACTTTACAAATGCAATTAGGATGATTCAACCCGAGGGACGTCCTGGACCAGATCTGCGCCGTTAGTCTGATGCAGCACGGGCTAAGCCAGTGTCAGCCTCCACCTGCAACCACACGCACGGCTCAAGTCCTCTGGAGCACTGATGAGTGAGAGCTCACAACAGAAGCTGCGTGAGTCAAGTCAAATGCAATAATTAGAATAGCCAAGTGAATGAAACAAACGTGGGACAGGAATTACAGCCTCTGGAAGAGGCGCTGCCACTTTTTAGCAATATCTGTGTATTTTTACCTGTGGTTGTTGAAAATCCAATCTTAGGAATGAATTTTAGATTGGGAAATAAACACCTCCAGTCTTTAAGCCACAAGTGTTCTTTGGTTCACCTTTTTTAAAAAAAAAACACATCCTACTCCATTTAACATACAAGCAAACATGCGTTCATGTATTTTTCTTTTGTTGTTACCCTCCTGTAATCTCTCACTCATTTAATTTGTTTCAGTGGACAGCAAACGCACCATATCCCCCTGCCTGGATGGGTGTTTTTGGAGAAGCACAAGCATATAGACTAAAATCCTCTGTCTGGAAACCAGCCCGATTCAAGGAGGGTTCTGATGCACTGCGGTGGATTTTTGGCAATGAGCGGGCCAGCAGCTCAATGGAGGCGAGAATCTACCAAAAAAAAAAAAAAAAAAAAAAAAGACATTAAAAAAAAGAAAATATGACACAAATCTTCAAGAACTCCATTATATTTTATAAGAAAGCATCTGAAATCTTACAGTGTTTTCAATCTCATAAATACCTGCAAATCATTTAAAGACACTTTATTATTTTTCCTGAAGAACAAAAGAAAGCTACCAAGTGACTACAGCTTTTGTTTCTATAAATTATATGAGGTACATAACTCATAATTAACTAAATTTATATTTTAGACCATTTGCCAGTCTTGGAGCTGTAAATACAAAAATTCAAAACCTATACTTAATTTGCCATAAACCACAAGTCCTACTTGGGAAGATGGAGTATAATTTTTGTATGACTATCTCTAAAGAAATTTGGCATAATTAAAAGTAGGACACCCAGTGACCCAAACTGCTAGTGGCACATGAATGAGAAGTGACAGGTGACAACCTAAGAGTGAAGACAGAAAAACTCGACAAGTAGGCAGCAATACATGAAGCATAGAAATGTACAAATGTGAAGAGACAAGGAAACGGGCTCTGGCCTTTGAGGGTGTTCAGCATGATGGTGCATGCTCATAACCATGGGGCATCTGTATGAAGGCCCTGGCACGACGCCTGGCACACATAACAGTCAACACAACTTTAGCAATCTTTACTATTATTATTGTTATCCTGAGCTAGCAAAACCTTTAACAGTTAAACTATAATCTTTATAATGATTAGTGTAAGAAAAGCAACAAAGTAAGTGATGTTAGACAAATTTTAAAATTCCAAGCCTAACAGGAATACAAAAACAGTGTAAGACTCATAAGTCCTACCCTCCACGGGTAACCGCAGTTAGACTACCTTCTTGTAGGCCCTTCCTAAGCATAACCACACGCACGTGAAGACAGAGCTCTCCTCACACCTTCTGACGTGGCGTCGTACCACACCTATTTTACTGCACTGCTTTCATCTTCCCTCATTAACATCCATGCCCTATATAGAGCTATCTTGTTTGAAAGTCAGAGTTACACAGAGAGAGAAGGAGAGGCAGGGAGAGAGAGGTCTTCCATACACTGGTTCACTTCCCAGTGGGAGCCAGGAGCTTCCTCCAGGTCTTCCCATGTAGGTGCAGGGGCCCAAAGACTTGGGCATCTTCTCCTGCTTTCCCAGGCCATAGCAGAGAGCCGGATTGGAAGTGGAGCAGCCGGGACTTGAACTGGTGCCCATATGGGATGCCGGCAATGCAGGCGGTGGCTTTATTTGCTACACCACAGCACTGGCCCCTATACAGCTATCTTAATCTTTTTCTCTGTAATTTTCCCCATTATAGTAAACATTCTTGTGTGTATATACGAATACTTAGGGAAGTAGGTTCTGCAGCAAGTTTTTTTTTGGAGTATTTTAGATCTATAGATTCCACCACTTCCTTCCAAAAAATAACTTACATTCCCATCTATATTGTTAAAATTTTCAAAAAGAATGCTCTTTCCTTCTCTCAACACTGTTCTTAATTCTGGATACTGCCAAATTGACAGACAAAAATCAAAACATACCTCACTGTGGTGTGCCTTTGTATTTTACTGAGCCAATGAAGTCTTCACATCTTTCCCCAAGTTGTCTCACTATCTGTATTTCTTTTGTGAATACCCTGCTAATATCTTTTGTTTTCTTTTTGAGTGATCTGCAGGAGTCCTTTGTATAACTATTACTTTTTTCATATACTCTACAATTATTTTTCTATTTTCATTTACAATATATACATTTAAAGTGTTACTGCAGCCATATATGTTAATCTTTTCCTCTGTAACTTCTGGACTTTGCCTCTTGCTTAGGAAAACCTTTCTATCTTATTACTATGAACAATTTCATATTTTATAGTTATGCTTTTACATACAGATCTGTAGCCATTTAAGATTTATGTGGCACAGCGTTGTTTTTGTGTGAAAAGGTAATGAAAATGTGAAAACAGGGGGCCAGCATTGTGGCTTAGGAGGTTAAACCTCTGCCTGCAGTGGCTGACATCTCATATGGGCGCCGGTTCTAGTCCCGGCTGCTCCACTTCCGATCCAGCTCTCTGCTATGGCCTGGGAAAGCAGTAGAAGATGGCCAGGAGCTCCTGGCTCCTGGCTTCAAATCAGCCCAGCTGCAGCCATTTGGGTAGTGAACCAGTGAATGGAAGACCTCTCTCTCTGTCTCTCTCTTTCAAATAAATAAATAGATAAATAAATCTTTTTTAAAAAGGTGAAAATAATTCCTAAAAGTAGTGGCCTCTAATAATGTACACATGCATTTTATGTGATGGATGAAATGTTACACTGAGAAGCCTGAGCATTTTTTTCCTTCCATATAATTTTATTTTTAAATTTTTTTTTTTTTTTGACAGGCAGAGTGGACAGTGAGAGAGAGAGACAGAGAGAAAGGGCTTCCTTTGCCGTTGGTTCACCCTCCAACGGCCGCCGCGGCCGGCGCACCGCGCTGATCCGATGGCAGGAGCCAGGAGCCAGGTGCTTTTCCTGGTCTCCCATGGGGTGCAGGACCCAAGCACCTGGGCCATCCTCCACTGCACTCCCTGGCCACAGCAGAGGGCTGGCCTGGAAGAGGGGCAACCGAGACAGAATCCGGCGCCCCGACTGGGACTAGAACCCGGTGTGCCGGCGCCGCTAGGCGGAGGATTAGCCTAGTGAGCCGCGGCGCCGGCCTTATTTTTAAATTTTTAAAAAAATATTTATTTATTTGAAAGTCAGAGTTACACAGAGAGGAAAGGTAGGTAGGTAGGTAGGTAGGTAGGTAGGGAGAGAGAGAGAGAGAGAGAGAGAGAGAGAGGTCTTCCTTCCGATGGGTCACTCCCCAGTTGGCCGCAACAATCTGAAGCCAGGAGCTTCTTCCGGGTCTCCCATGTGGGTGTAGGGCCCCAAGGACTTGGGCCATCTTCCACTGCTTTCCTGGGTCATAGCAGAGAGCTGGATCAGAAGTGGAGCAGCCGGGTCTTGAACCAGCACCCATATGGGATGCTGGTGCTTCAGGCCAGGGCATTAACCCGCTGTGCCACAGCGCCAACCCTATCCTTTCATATCATTTTAAAAAGTAGGCTTAAGTGTCGCTCCCCCTCTTCGTGGAGGAACGACACTAAACCCTGCCTAGACTTCATATCCGAGTCACGGCACCATTGTGTCGCTTCCCCTCTTCGTGGAGGAACGACACAGGACCCTGCGCTGTTCTTTCATCTGCTCGGCCCTCCCCGGGTTTGCTGCTGGTTCTTCCCGGGTTGGCTACTGTCCCTTCCACCTCCGTGGAAGGGCGGTTCCCCCTGCCACTTTCCCCACTTCCGCGGGGGAGCGGCACACCACCGGCCGGCTCTCTTGGGGGCTGCTCAGATGTTATCCGGATGTTCCCGTTAGATGTTCCTGGTGCATGTTGTCTCTCTCCTCCTTTATAGTCCTCTTCCACCAATCCCAACTCTGCTACCCACACGCCGAGTACGCTGCTCTCCTCCAATCAGGAGCAGGTCCTGCTGTTTATTGGCTGAACTGGAGGCAGCTGTGTAGAAGCTGTTGCCTCCTCTCCCAGCGCCATATTGTGGGAGAGCAGATGCATAGAATAAGTCTTAATTCCAGTAACAGTCTAGTCCGAGTTGCTCCCAGTTGCTCCCCACACTTAAGGATGTAATTGCAGTGACAGCAACCCTGATGAATAAGAAACCCTCGCGCCTCAGTGCAGGGTCCTGCTGACAGTGGTCAGCAATGCTGGTCTTTCACCCTGGTAGTCTTAAACCAGAGGTCCTCTGCGGTAAACACACCACAACCACAAAACCCAGTATGTGGACACATGCAGGTGCTTGGAAGACACACACTATTGATTTCACTTCCATGAACTTTTTGAAGCTCCTTCATATACTTCTTCTGAGGTAGCCCCTTGAGAGATTTGTTAAAATCATCAATTCTATCTTCTTTAATTCTTTAGAGAAGAATAAAAGCTTTTTGATAAAAAACAAGGATCAGTGAAGCTTCATCCTGTAATAGTGACTTTTTAAATAAAGAGTTACTTATTATTTATTTTGAAAGTTACAGAAAAAGAGGGGGAGACAGAGATCATCCATCCATTGGCTCACTCCCCAGGTGGCCACAATGGCTAGGGCTGGGCCAGGCAGAAGCCAGGAGCTTCATCTGGGTCTCCAAAGTGGGTGCTGGGGCCCAAGCACTTGGGCTGTCCTCCACTGTTTTTCCCAGGCCATTAACAGGGAGCTGGATCTGAAGTGGAGCAGCTGGGACACGAACTGGTAAACGTATGGGATGCTGGTGTCACAGGCAGTGGTTTTACGTGCTAAGCCATGGTACTGGCTCCTGTAACAGTGCCTTAGTGACAGAAAATCACTGAGGGTTCCAAAGGCGCACTGCTGAAATCCTGCCAGCAGCCTTACTAGCAAAGTCAGCACTTCCCCTCTGAGATCGTAACTTACCTAGGTTTATTTTTTCGGTGTTACCAGGGACTTCCTAACCATCAGAAAACAGTGAATTTATACTACAGCATGCACTATAGCAGTTCAGTTCTCTGCGAGGCTTGTCAGAGATTGTTAGCTGGGGCTGGATTATCAGTGGAACAGCTGGGACTCCGGTTGCCGACCCAGCTCCCTCATGCACCTGGAGAAGCAGCAGATGCTGGCTCAAGTGGCTGGACCCTGCACCCACGTGGGAGACCTGGATGGAGTTTCACGCTCCTGATTTTGGCCTGGCCCAGTCCCAACTACTGTGGCCATTTAGGGAATAAACTAGTGGAAGGAAGATCTCTCTCTCTCTCTCTCTCCCTCTCTGTAACTCTGCCGTTCAAATAAATAAAATAAATCTTAAAGAAAAAAATTGGGGGCTGGTGTTGTGGCATAATAGGTAAAACTGCCTACAACACTGGCATCCCATATGGGTACTGGCTCAAGTCCCAACTACTCCACTTCTGATCCAGCTCCCTGCTAATGCACCTGGGAAAGCAGTGAGAGATGTCCAAGTCCTTGGGCTACTGTACCAACATGGGAGACCTGGAAGAAGCTCCTGGCTCTTGGCTTCAGTCTGGCCCAGCTCTGACCATTAAGGCCATTTGGGGAGTGAACAACTGGATGGAATATTTCCATGTCTCTCCCTCTTTCTAACAGTGCCTTTCAAATGAAAAAATAAAAGGGCCCGGTGCTGCGGTGCAGTAAGTCAATCCTCAGCCTGAGGCGCCAGCATCCCATGTGGGTGCTGGTTCTAGTTCTAGCTAATCCTCTTCCGACCAGCTCTCTGTTATGGCCTGGGAAAGCAGAAGATGGCCCAAGTGCTTGAGCCCCAGAACACACGTGGGAGACCAGGAAGAAACTCCTGGTTCCTGGCTTCAGCTCAGCTCAGCTCTGGCCATTGTGGCCTTCTGGGGAGTGAACCAGGGTATAGAACACCTTTCTCTCTCTCCCTTTCACTGTCTATAACTCTACCTCTCAAATAAATAAAAAATCTTTAAAAAACCAACAACAAAAATAAAACAAAATGTGGAAAAGGGCTCTGAAACCAAAGTTTCAAAAATTGCTGGACAAATACAAGCCTCTGAGTTTTGTATTGGGATCCCAAATTTCTTTCTTTTTTTTTTTTAATATTTTATTAGTTATTTGAGAGGCAGAGTTACTGACAGAGGGACAGACAGAGAGGAAAGTTTTCCACGTGCTGGTTCACTCCCCAAATGGCCACAATGGCTGGAGCTGGGTCCATCTGAATCCAGGAGCTTCTTGTAGGCCTCCCGTGAGGCTACAGGTGCCCAGGCACTTGGGCCATCTTATGCTGCTTTCCCAGGCCATAGCAGAGAGCTGAAGTGGAAGAGGAGCAGCTGGGACATGAATCAGCACCCATATGGGATGCCGGCGCTGCAGGCAGAGGTTTATCCCACTGTGCCACAGCGCTGGCCCCTCTAACTTTAATAAAATTATTTTCTTGTGCTTAGTTATCTGAAGTCTGTACATAATACAATTACATGGATCCCAAACCCATGAATTATAAACTATTCCTGAACAAGTGTTTGAAAATCGGCCCTGAACGTCAGTCTCATTTCCTAGGTGCTCTGAAGCTTTTCCTTACTTGGGGAAAGAGTGGTCTCTCATCTCTTTTCTTTTTGAGGCACTCTGCCATTAATCTCTTCATGGCTTTCGGACAGTTACTCCGTACCTTACTGAGGTCTGGAGACAGGTAGCCACGTCCCACCATAAAAATGATCTGGAGAGAAAAACAGAAGCAAATCACAGAAGTTTGCATGTAACTTAAAATACATAAACACTGAAAATTCAACACGCAAAGTCCGAGATTTGTACTTTTCTGTATGCGTATTACGCTTCAATAACGCTGGATCCCCACCTCACAGGCTGTGGGCACTGGGCTGATCCCAGGACTTTGGCAAAGGCCTGCTCTATCTTGTCTCTACATCCCCAGCCCATTTTCCCACTCACTGCGTGATGATCTGATAGTGTCTCTTCTGAAAACAACAACAAAAGCTACTGAAGACTTATTACTGAGTACTTTAAGTCCCTTGAATACGTGCGGCAGTACCAGAAAGCCAGCCTTAAAAACGCAGTTGTTCTGCTGTATGCGAAGCCTTTTGTTGGAGAAACTCGGATGAGGTATCTGATCTCCTCCAGAGAGGCTGAAACTACTGACAACTAAAGTAAAACGTTCCTTTTTCAAAAGTGCTCTTTTTAATAAAAAGTCTTGCCTTCCATGAGCAGCGTTTCATAATTCTTCTAGTTTCTGAATTTTCTAATTTTTGGTTCCTTTGAGAGTAGGCAGAGGAGGATGTTGGGTATCTTGGGATTCAGGGGGGAGAGGACCTGAGAGCAAAGGTTTTGATCTCAGAGGAAACAGGTTTAACAGGGCAGACTTTACTTGCTATTTTGTACTATCAGACCTGAGGTAAGGCTTTGATCTCAGGGTGGTCTTTCTTTATAGTACAGGATAAAAGGATGATGGTTAGAAAATGCAGTTTTCTTCTATACTACCTTCTATACTACCAGGTAGTCAAAACATTATTTTAATGAAAGACAGCAACCTTAGAATTATTTTTTTAAAATATATTTATTTATTTATTTGAAAGAGTTACAAAGAGACAGAGAGAGGGAGAGACAGAGCGCTCTCCCATCAGATGGCTGCAGCAGCCAGAGCTGGGCCAGGCTGAAGCCAGGAGCCAGGATTTTCATCCTGGTATCCATGTGGGTGGCAGGGGCCTAAACACCCAAGCAATCTTCCACTGCTTTTTCCAGACCATTAGCAGGGAGCTGAATGGGAAGTGGAACAGGTGGGACAGGAACTGGTGACCATATGGGATGTGGGTCTCAGGTGGTGTTTCACCTGCTACACCACAATGCCGGTCCCACTCATCTCAGAAATCTAGGAGCAACCTGGAATAATCCCTTGGAGCAACAGGTGATAACGATTAGAAGAAGGTAAAGCATTTCTGAAGTTGAAGTGTGCTGTCACACTGGACAGCAGTTTAGATATTCTTACCTGGCTATCAACAGAAAAGATATAAAAACCATGGGACCCTTGGATTACAGATGTCATCTAAGCTTAAACTCAAAATAATTCTACAAGTAAGTATCAAATTCCTTTTACAGATAAGGAATCCAAAGTTCAAATTAGGTAACTTGGCCAAGATAATATAGCTAAGCAACAAAGAGGAATTTGGAGAAGACCCGATCCGTAGGGTGACACTATAGGGAGGCGGGCCTGCTGGGAGGCCCTTAGGTCACTGTGGACATACTCTCCAAAGGCAGTTCTCTTGTGACCTCTCTAGATCTCATAGAAGTGTCATCACAAAACCCCTCACCTACTCTCTGCTCTTAGCTTGAGATTTGAATGCTCAGTCTGACATGAGCTCCTGCCATTGCAGTCTACACCATAGGTTGATGTAGCCAAACAGAGGTTGCCACATCTGCACTTAACCTATCTGGACTTTCAGTCTCCCAAACTGCTAGTGAGATAAACCTGTTATGTTTATCAAGTCAGCTGCATCAGGTATTTTGTGGTCGTCATGCAATGCTGCTTGCAACCACTTGTACACTGATTCTGCTCCTGCTCTTCCTGCAGTGCCCTCCCAGGCCCTGGTCTGCAGCTGTCAGAGATCCAGGGGAATCAAGGCCCAACCGACGGAAAAGTGGTACCATCCTTCCCAGCAGGTATGGTGACATTTACCACCTTATACGGCTATCACCGTCTACGAATAAGGATCTCACCTGTGCTCCCCGTGACTACAGCTACTCACAGAGCAGAGCAGCTATCTCATAGACGTGTATTTAAGCATTCGTTTTTCTTCTTTTATTTATTTATTTATTTTTAATTTTTTAAAAATTTTTTGACATGCAGAGTGGACAGTAAGAGAGAGAGAGACAGAGAGAAAGGTCTTCTTTTGCCGTTGGTTCACCCTCCAATGGCTGCCGTGGCTGGCGTACCGCGCTGATCCGATGGCAGGAGCCAGGTGCTTCTCCTGGTCTCCCATGGGGTGCAGGGCCCAAGCACTTGGGCCATCCTCCACTGCACTCCCTGGCCACAGCAGAGAGCTGGTCTGGAAGAGGGGCAACCGGGACAGAATCTGGCGCCCTGACTGGGACTAGAACCTGGTGTGCCGGCGCCGCAAGGTGGAGGATTAGCCTAGTGAGCTGCGGCACCGGCCCGTTTTTCTTTTAAAAGCTGTACTACCCTGCCTCTGGACATAAGAGGTTTTCAATGTTTAACAATTCAATTAGGTGAAATATACATTTTTACTGATTAACCATGTCATATGTCTGTAGTCTGCAAACTAGCGTGAAGTATGCTAGGGTTCCATGAAGATTCTACCAGAAATATACAGACATGGTTGTTTTAAGGGAATTAATTTCTATATCAACTACCCTACACCCTCCTAAAAAACTGATTTGCCCGAGGACCTCTCAAGTGGAAATATAAAGCTTACCTTTCTTCCTCATCTCCCTGTAGTTAATGCCCCACTCTCACATTAGAGTAAAGGCGTACCTTTTACGCATATGGAATCTAACTGTACTACACATTCTGGACTGCCAAATCCAGGTGGGAATCAAAGCGATATTTCCAAATACTGGTATCCAACTGGGATCTAATAAATGGGTACAAGTCCCTTTATAAGACAGTTGGTTTCAAATCAACAAAATTAACTGAATTGTCAGTTGGCCATTCAAATAATTTTTATTTGAAAGGCAGAGTGACGGAGGAAGAGGAAGAGGGGGAGAGAGGTTTCTTTCAGCTGTTGGTTCACTCCCTGAATGATCACTATAGCCAGGGCTTGGATGAGGCTGAAGTCAGGAGCCTAGAACTTCACCTCTGGCTTTCCAGGGGGTGGCAGGGGCCCAAGGACTAGAGCCATCTTTTTGCTGCTGCTTTTCCCAGGTATGTTAGCAGACAGATCTGAAGCGGAGCAGCCGGGACTTAAATAGGTGCCCCTATAAAATGCTGGTGTCACAAGTAGGGGCTTACCCCACTGTGTCACAATACTGGCCCCAGAATAATTTTTATTTTTTATTTATTTATTTTTTAAGATTTATTTATTTGAAAGTCAAGAGTTACAGAGAGAGAGAGAGAAAGAGAGAGCGTGCGAGAGAGAGGCAGAGAGCGAAAGGTCTTCCATCCACTGGTTCACTCCCCAATTGCCTGTAATGGCTGGAGCTGCGTCGATGCGAAGCCAGGAGCTGGGAGCTTCTTCTGGTCTCCCACGTGGTTGCAGGCGTCCAAGGACTTGGGCATCTTCTACTGCTTTCCCAGGCCATAGCAGAGAGCTGGATTGGAAGTGGAGCAGCTGGGACTTGAAACAGCACCCATATGGAGGGCCAGCACTACAGGAGGTGGCTTTACCTGATATGTGCCAGCCCCCCAAAATAATTTGTAATGACAAGTTACTATGTAGTTTTTGGTATATTTTAGGAATGAGATCAAGGGGCTGGCGTTGTGGCGTAGTGGGTAAAGCTACCGCCTGTGACAACGGCATTCCACATGGGAGCTAGTTCCAGTCCTGGCTGCTCCATTTCCGATCCAGCTCCATGCTGATGTGCACAGGAAGGCAGCAGAGGATGCCCGAGTGCTTGGACCCTGCACCTACATGAGAAACCACGAAGAAGCTCCCAACCCTGGCTTTGGACCAGGCCAGTTCCAGCCATTACGGTCATTTGGGGAGTGAACCAGGGGAAGGAAGCTCTCTCTCTATCTCTTCCTCTCTCTAACTCTGCCTTTAAATAAATAAATATATATTTTTAAAAAGTGAAGGAATGAGTCCAAATGATTGAGTAATATGGTTGGTGTACAGTCAGGAATTAACCTTGCTCAAAGAGAAGGCTGGCTTTTGTCCTTGGCTCCTGGGATGTAAATGCTAAGCACTTGTAATATCTTGCTTTATTAGAGTGCTTATCTGGGCACCCTAGGCCATGCCAGAAAGTCTATGCTTACAACGTGATTTAGAGAGAGGGCTTCGGTCATCCGAATCAGCTTGACCCCGGAGGAGCTGGGAACTAAGGTCAGCCACATCCACAGTCAACCACGCCTATGAGGCCGAGCCCCAGTAGTCATTCCAGACTGCAAGGCTGACGTGAGCGGCTCCTGCCGGCACACTCCCTCTGAACTACCACATGCTGCCGCTGCTGGGAGAACCGCGCGCCTCCACAGCTCCACTGGGAGGGGTGAACGCAAGATCACAGGAACTCCTCTGATTCTGCCCCCTCCACCGCCTTCCATTGGCTGATTTTAATCTGTAGTCTTTCCCTGTATAACTGTAACTGTGGGTCTAACAGCTTTTAGTGAATCTTATGTTGGTTTTAGCAAGTTTCCAATAAGTCCTGTTAGTGAATCCTTGAACCTGTGTGTGGTCTGTAACAAAAACCCTCACTTTCCTGTCTAATTATGAGTGACACTTCCTGGTAGGGGCGGGAGTCTGGCAGAGCAGCTAAGACACTGTGTGGGACACCCACCTCCCACATTGTGGCACCAGGGCAGGTCCTAGCTCTGCCTCTAGCTTCCCTCTAATGTGAACCTTGAAAGACATCAGTGATGGCTCAAGCACACGGGCCCTGCTACCCATGTGGGAAAGCAGACTTAGTCCCCAGTTTTTGGCTGTGGCTTGGCCTAGCTCCAGCTCTTGTGAGCATTTGGGAAGTGAACCAGAGAGGATGGAAGATTTTTCTGTCTCTGCCCCCACATCCCCTCCCACCCCTGTCTCTCAAATAAATGAAAAATACAAATAAGGTTTCCCGGTATTTATATCTTCAAAAATAAAATAATGGAAAGGACTGATATTAACAAGCCTTAGCTTGTTCTAGCAGAAAAGTCATATTTATCCGAGATATATAAACCAATTGAAGGGAAAAGAAAGGTCTCATGTCATTTACTTAGATATATATTTCCAACAAAATTTTTCCTTCAAAAAAGAAGAAAAAAAGGCCGGCGCCGCGGCTCACTAGGCTAATCCTCCGCCTAGCGGCGCCGGCACACCGGGTTCTAGTCCCGGTCAGGGTGCCGGATTCTGTCCCGGTTGCCCCTCTTCCAGGCCAGCCCTCTGCTGTGGCCAGGGAGTGCAGTGGAGGATGGCCCAGGTGCTTGGGCCCTGCACCCCATGGGAGACCAGGAAAAGCACCTGGCTCCTGGCTCCTGCCATCGGATCAGCGCGGTGCGCTGGCCGCAGCGCGCTGGCCGCGGCGGCCATTGGAGGGTGAACCAACGGCAAAGGAAGACCTTTCTCTCTGTCTCTCTCTCTCACTGTCCACTCTGCCTGTCAAAAAAAAAAAAAAAAAATTCCTGTTTCTATTAAAACTCATGTTATTTTAATTAGAATGTCTTATAATATTAACAATAGCATAATTGAGAATTTTTTAAAAAAGATTTATTTATGTACTTGAAAGTCAGAATTACAGAAATAGAGAAGGAAAGGCAGAGAGAGAGGGGTCTTCCATCCGCTGGTTCACTCCCCAACAGGCCGCAACGGCTGGAGCTGCGCCAATCTGAAGCCAGGAGTCAGGAGCCAGGTCTCCCATGTGAGTGCAGGGGCCCAAGGACCTGGGCCATCTTTGACTGCTTTCCTAGGCCATAGCAGAGAGTTGGATTGGAAGTGGAGCAGCCGAGATTCAAACTGGCGCCCAGATGGGATGTTGGCACTGCAGACAGTGGATTTACCCACTATGCTGCAGTGCTGGCACCGAGAATTTTTTAAATTAACTATCAGGGCCTAGTCACAGGAAATTTTTAAAAATTCTGAACTTTATAGATATTTCTTGTAGAAATTTGACTTGGATAATCAATAAAATCCTTCATAGCATAAAAACATGGTAGGGGCTGGTCCTGTGGCACCGTGGGTTAATCTGCTGTTTGCAATGTCTGCATCCCCTCTAGCTCCCTGACACTGAACACAGAAAGCAGAGGATGATGGCCCAAGTGCTAGGGCCTCTGCCACTCTCACAGGCTCCAGCCTGGCCCAGCCTCAGCTGTTACGGCCAATTCGGGGAGTGAAATGGTGTTGGAAGATCTGCTCACTCTCTGTCACTCTGCTTTTCAAATAAATAAAAATAAACAAATCTTTAAAAAACATGGTATATTAAGATAAAATTCTGGGTGGAAAATATAATAATATTTGCAGAGAAAAAAGGAACCATGTGAAACTTCCTAAAATTAATGAAGAGATTTTGTATTTTTTATTTAGTTATTTATTTATTTTGACAGGCAGAGTTAGACAGTGAGAGAGAGACAGAAAGAAAAGTCTTCCTTCCATTGGTTCACCCCCCAAATGGCTGCCATGGCCGGCACACCGTGCTGATCTGAAGCCAGGAGCCAGGTGCTTCTCCTGGTCTCCCATGGGGTGCAGGGCCCAAGCACTTGGGCCATCCTCCACTGCCCTCCCGGGCCACAGCAGAGAGCTGGACTGGAAGAGGAGCAACTGGGACAGAATCCGGCGCCCTGACCGGGACTAGAACCCGGGATGCTGGTGCCACTGGCGGAGGATCAGCCTAATGAGCCGTGGCACCGGCTGAGATTTTGTATTTTTAAAAATGAATGATCACTGGTATCAAATCTCTATAGTATAGTTTTCAGACTTTGCTGGATATATTTTAAGTTTTTATTCATTTATTTGAGAGGCAGGGAGACAGAGAGCTCCCCAAATGTTCACAACAGTTGCTCTGTGAACCTTGGAGCCAGTAACTCAATCCTCGTCTCCCACATGGGTTGCAGGAATCCAGTTACTTAAGCCACTGCCTCCAAGGGTCTCCAATAATGGAAAGCTGGGCTCCATCACCACTGCCTACCAGGGTCCAAATAAACAGAAGGCTGGAAGCGAGAACCTAGTAAGCGGGGCAGCAAATGACGGTACAGTTCTGTGGGCGTCAGCACCCTACCCAGGCCAGTGCCTGTCAATGGACACGTTTTAAGAGGAACAGAGTAGTCTACTTATAAAGGTTAACAGAGTATACTAAAAATCACATTGTTTTGTAATTACTGAAAAGTTTACACAAAAATGTTGAGATGCCAATTAAAAAATGTACAAGGAAGCACACAGTTTTTCAAAGTTCTCTCAGGAAGAATGTAAAAAAAAAGCCCACAAACTGTCATATTTTATATGCCTCACAGAATTTAGTTGGTGCAGAGCATAAAGCAGATAACACTCTTCCATGAGCATCTATTAGACTGGGTGTGGGGGACTGACTGTGCAGAACCAGCAGAAAGGAAAAAGGCTGTAATTCATGATAGAACACGCACACAGCTCAGACGCCACAAAATCTAAACCTTGTCTTAAAAATCTGGGACTGGGGGCCGGCGCCGCGGCTCACTAGGCTAATCCTCCACCTAGCGGCACTGGCACACCGGGTTCTAGTCCCGGTCGGGGCACCGGATTCTGTCCCGGTTGCCCCTCTTCCAGGCCAGCTCTCTGCTGTGGCCCGGGAGTGCAGTGGAGGATGGCCCAAGTGCTTGGGCCCTGCACCCCATGGGAGACCAGGAGAAGCACCTGGCTCCTGCCTTCAGATCAAGTGTGGTGCGCTGGCTGCTGCCAGCTGTGGCGGCCATTGGAGGGTGAACCAATGGCAAAAGGAAGACCTTTCTCTCTCTCTCTCTCACTATCCACTCTGTCAAAAAAAAAAAAAAAAAAAAAAAAAAAAAAAAAAAAAAATCTGGGACTGGGGCCGGCGCTGTGGTGGAGTGGGTAAAACCACCGCCTGTAGTGCCAGGATCCCATATGGGTGCCAGTTTGAGTCCTGGCTGCTTCACTTCCGATCCAGCTCTCTGTTATGGCCTGGGAAAGCAGTGGAAGATGGCCCAAGTCGTTGGGCCCCTGCACCTACATTGGAGACCCGGAAGAATCTCCTGGCTCTTGGCTTTAGATAGGTACAGTTCCGGCCATTGCGGCCAACCGGAGAGTAAACCAGCAGATGGAAGACCTCTCTGTTTCTCCTTCTCTCTCTGTGTAACTCTGACTTTCAAATAAAAAAAAAAAATCTTAAAAAAAAAATATGCACTGGTTCTTAATCTGAACTGAGCACTCCTGGCACCCCCAACCTTTCATTTTCTTCTGTTACTGAAGCATGTGTTGGCTTATTCTCAACATCACCTCCTGCTAGACTCACTGAGAGTGGATTCTGTATTTAATTCTTGGAATCTCTCTCTATTCCACAGTGCCTTTTTTTTTTAAGGTTTTAAAAACACTTTCTAGTAAATAACTGCCTATTGGGAAGACAGTGATACTCATTGTTTCTTGTTTCTTAGGATCTTGTCAGGAGTCCAGCACCAATGCTCTGAGAAGGACCAAGCAGCGTGTAGAGAGGTCCTCAGGCAGAGACCCACGTGGAGAGGAATCCAGGCCCTAACCCTTGGTCCTCACTGAGCTTCCACGTGCCAGCTTGCACTGACTTGCCAGATTCAGGAATGTGTCATTTTGGAAGTAGGTGATTTTAACACCATTCAAGCTACTCTAATTAACACAATGTGAAATGAAATAATTATAAACCTTCCTAAGAACAGCCTAAACTGTAGCTTCACAAGTTGTTTTGGGTAGTTTGTTATACAGCAATAATAACTGGAATGTAGTTGAAACGATAAACGTTATTATTTTCTTCTAAGATGACAGCGTACTTTTGCTCCAAGAAAAGAGAAGCCATGACAAAAAGTCAACATACGTAGCTTAAATGAGCACAGTACAAAACCCCGCTTAGTAGAGAAGCTGTAATGCAAGAGGGAAGAATAGAGTGATTAGAGAGGAAAGTGGAATGATAAAGAGGGGAAAAATGATAAAGTAATTTCTCTGACTTTCAGCAGTAGAGTAAGTTAGGTAAAAAGGAATACCACTATGCAAAGTCCAACTTTCAATGAGCTAAGAGACCTATTTCAAGAAAGAATCTGATCTTTAGAACTGGAAGAAATTCTTTAGTCCAATCTTTTATTTAAAACAATTATTTTTTATTTGAAAGGCATCAAGAATGTGGGGAGAAGGAGGAGGAAGGAGGGAGAGGAAGAGGGACAGAGAGAGAGAGACAGAGAAAGAGACACACACACAGATACACACAGACACACACACACAGATCTATCTCTGCCAATTCACTCTCCAAATGCCCCAAACAGGATGAGGCTGAGCTAAAGCAGGAGCCTGGAACTCAATCTGGGACTCCTACTTGGGTGGCAGGGACCCAAGTACTTGAGCCCCCACCTTCTGCCTTCCAGGGTACCCATTAGCAGGAAGCTGGATTAAAGTGGAGGATCTGGGACTTAATATGGCGTCGTGGATGCTGCAATAACTGTTGCATCAAAAGTCTGTCCCCAATCTCTTTTATTTTTGTAATTGAGGAGAGAAAAAACATACACAGAGAGGTAAGGTGCCTAGATCATGCAGGTCTTGAGTCCAAGGCCTGCCACTGCATCACACTGCATTGCCGGAGTCCTGCTTTGAACTTACAGGCAGAACCTACCTCCTCAGACTATGGGTGTCAGAGTGTAGGCGAATGGTACTTACACTGCGTGTAAAGAATCAGCTGTCTCATTTCCCGTGAAAAACAATGTTCCTGGATTCCTAAATGGAAGTCTAATCTGAAAACCATGGAGATCAATGTATAACAGAAAACAAAAGAAAACGCCAATCAAAGAATGGGGTAGAACAATACTTGGGGTTACTTCATTAAAGAAGAGTGATGTTATCCATTCAAAATGGGGAGTTCCACGAAAAGTAGCCATCTGAAGAAAGCAAACTGGAATGTAATATAGTGGTGTGGGGGTAGCAGAAAGAGTGCATTACCCTTTCACCTCCTCATTCTTCATCAAACACTGAAGCTGATGTCACACTGGCAAATTCCAGAGGCTCTAGCTACACTACTAGAAAGAATTAACTAGTAAAGGCCTTACCCTTCTGTTGGTCACTCACTCACTTCTCTCATGGAGAGTAAGCCCTTGCCACATCAATTTATTATACTCCCATGAAGGACAAAGCACCTAAAATGCCAAGAAGTGGGTGAGTGAGTACAGAACTCTGGGTTGTTTTTATCCATAATTTGGAGGTAATAATACTTGTTTCCAAACCACAATCATATTAAAATAAACTTAATCACAAACATGGATTTTTATCCAGCTCTTACAACATAAAGGTTTAATAATTTGTAGTTTTTATGATAAATCAACTAAAATTAACATTACTAGCCATCTTCCAGAGAAGTAATATGCGTAAGAGAAGTGAACATGGCACAGGGTATTATGCTGGATGGCCCAATTACTGTGACTGTAAAAGGCAGAGCACACGAAACTTACACGTAAGAGAAAACTTTGCAATTTAGACTGCCATCATAAACTTTATCAATTTGTCTAAATCTGTGACAAAGTGCAAGCTCTTAACTGTGGCTTTTAGCTAATATTTTTGTCTACCGTGATTAAAATTTCATGCAGGCTTAAGACATCCTATCACCACAACCAAAGCCATGTTGTTTAATACTCAAAAATCAAAACTAAACATTCTAATGCTACAGGAAGAATAAAAGCTTAGTTTTATGATTAAATGGGAGAACACGTAGTTACTTTTTTAAATCCTCAAAACACAGAATATTAAGACCAAAATCACACGAGTAGGATCTAGTGATTACTAAGCATACACAGAGTTCAGGAAAATGTAGGTTCCTTCTCTGATATCACAGGGCAGTTGACAGGAGAAAAGCCTCTCAGAGCTATCAACAGAAAGCCTGAGACTTGAGATTCTGACCAACAGAAACACACTGCTTATATCAAGTAACACATCTATACACAAAATCTATCATGTCATTCATTGGAAAAGTTACGATGAAACACAGAAAGTTCATATTTTCATTTTCTATTCTGTAGACTGGCAATCTCAACTTTGGCATGTATCAAAGTCATCTGAGAAGCAATGAGAATGCAGGTACTAGGGTAGGTGAGGTGGCACAGAGGTTAAGCAGCCACTCGGGAGCCCTGCATCCCATTAGCAGAGTGCTCTGGGGGTCTGAAGCCTGGCTCTGCTTCTGACCTGGTTTCCTCCTAATGAGCTCCCTGGGAGGCAGCAGATGAGGCTCAAGTATTTGGTTCCTTGCCACCCATGTGGGAGACCCTGAAGGAGTTCTGGGCTCCTGCTAACTGGCTATTATAGGCATGTAGGGAGTGAACCAGCAGATGGAAGGTATCTTTCTCTCTTTGCTTTTCAAAGAAAAAAACCCAAAAAAGAATGTAGCTACTTGGGCCGCATCCCACTGAATCAGAAATTTTTCCAATATCTCCACTGTTTTTTTTTTTTTTTTTTTTAAAGATTTATTTATTTATTTGAAAGGCAGAGATAGAGAGAGAAAGGTCTTCCATGCTCTGATTCATTCCCCAAACGGCCACAACAGCCAGAGCTGGGCCAATATGAAGCCTGGAACCAGGAGCTTCTTCTGGGTCTCCCAAGTGGGTGCAGCAGCCCAAGGACTTGGGCCATCTTCTACTACTTTCCCAGGCCACAGCAGAGAGCTGGATGGGAAGTGGAGCACCTGGAACTCGGACTGGCACCCATCTAAAATGCCAGCACTGCAGGTGGTGGCTTTACCCACTATGCCACGACACAGACCCCAGTATCTCCACTGTTAAACAAATTTCCCAGGTGATTCCAATTCAAACCACAGTCTATTTTCGAATTACAGTTTATATGAACAACTATTGTTTTCTAATATATTAACAGTGTAACTGCTGTACTTTCTCTCTCCACACAAACACACACTTACCTTTCAAAATGCTGAGGTATCCGAGGCAATCTCAGTAAAGGTAACTCACTTTCCTTGGCCAGCTGTAAAAGCCTAACTGAATGTAATGTGGCAGAGACAGAAAAGGCAAACAGCTTCATGAGGCTATTTTGTAAGGGACAGAGAACAGCAGTCCAGGAAGGAAAGACGTAAACTGTTGTCTTTGGGGCTGGTGTTGTGGCATGGCAGGGTAACCCGCTGCCTGTGACACCGACATCCCATATAGGTGCTGGTTTGAGTCTGGGTGCTCCATTTCCGATCCAGCTCCCTGCTAATGTGTCTAGGAAGGCAGCAGAAGATGGCCCCAGTGCTCGGGATCCTGACACCCACGTGGGAGACCTGGATGGAGTGCCAGGCTCCTGAGTTTTGGGCTGGCTCAGCCTTGGCCATCTGGGGAGTGACTCAGTGGATGGAAGATCTGTATTCTGCCTTTCAAATCAATTAATCAACCTTTAAAAAACCAAAAACAAAAACTACTTTCTTAAACAACCCCAAGAGATAGTAAATATTTACCTGGTCCCTGTTGTTGATGTTTGAGTAAGGTAACTGCCCAGTCATCAATTCATACAGAACAATCCCAAATGCATATACATCTGACTGAAAGCTATATGGGTTTTTGTCTTGCATTCTGATTACTTCTGGTGCCTGTTAGGACATAAAAAGAGAAACATGCTTGTTTATTCTTTAACTGAGTAAAAACAGAAAACAAACTACTGTAATTCCCACAGCAATGCTTTTACCATAAAAAATCCATCTAGTATGTAGTTAAATCTCTTATTAAGGGTCAAAGAAACAAAAAGATTAAGAAAAAGGAAGGAAAAAACCTCTATAAAAGAAACCTCTATAGGCCGGTCCTGCGGCCCAATAGGCTAATCCTCCGCCTGTGGCACCAGCACCCCGGGTTCTAGTCCCGGTCGGGGTGCCAGATTCTTTCCCGGTTGCCCCTCTTCCAGGCCAGCTCTCTGCTGTGGCCCGGGAGTGCAGTGGAGGATGGCCCAAGTGCTTGGGCCCTGCACCCGCATGGGAGACCAGGAGAAGCACCTGGGTCCTGGCTTTGGATCAGCGAGGTACGCTGGCCGCAGCAGCCATTGGAGGGTGAACCAACAGTAAAGGAAGACCTTTCTCTCTTTCACTGTCCACTCTGCCTGTCAAAAAAAAAAAAAAAAAAAACACAAAAAACAAAAAACAAAAAAACAAAAAAAACCCACAAAAAATCTCTATAAACTCTGAATGAGGCAGTTTTAGCTGAGACTCCGTAATCAAGCATTAAAATTTCATAATTTAATCTCTCTCTTTTTGTACAAAATAACCATCATTGGCATTTGAATTCTTCCCATGATATACCCTATCAGAATCAATTATCATTTCCTATTCCTGACTCAGGAAACAGTAGATCTATATTTATAAAATTATAAAATATGGGGAAACAGTACAAGTACTGTAGTAACTGTCTCAGAATTGAAGTCTCAGAATTTCCTTAGTACAAATGATTTCCGTTACCTGAAGGTACCACAGAAAATAACGGTAAAATTTCAAGACTGATAAACTCAAATCCCCTCCCCCCCGCCATGGGATAAACGTGCTATGGATGCTTCACCAACAAAAGCAATAGACAGCATATTTAGTGGCAGATGGTACAGAAGATCTTTTGACTGCTGCTTTTTGGGCAAAGAAGCAGACCACCTCGTATCTGCTACATTTTTACACATATCAGTCACTGCACTGCATAATTAGTTTCTTATTCACATGAAATGCAATAAATGGTTGGTTAAAAATTAGTTTAAAAGATTTCTTCTTTCACTTTGCATTTTCTGTATTGTTTCATTTGGAAGGAAATAAAGAAACTGAAGGGTTACTAATGAAAATTTTGCGCAAACATCAGATTTGCTAGCAACAGCAGTACTAACTGCAAAGTGGCACAAGCACAGGGCCGGGCTCCCGGCTGCTGGTGCAGAAAGGCAGCTGTCTCACACGCAGAGGCAGTGTGTCACCCGCCACAGATGCAGACGAGAATCACCTGGGACGCCTCTGCGCTTCTCAGTGCCCAGACGACATTCTAATCCAATTAACATCCCATCAGACCGAGTGGGATCCAAACATCACTGGCCCTTAAAGCTCCCAAGTGACTCGAATGTCCAGTCACTGAGGGAAGGTCTGCGGGAGATCCTGAAGAGAGCAAAGGTTGGCTGGAAGGAAGGTGGCACATACTCGCTTTCGTCATTTATGTCACTGACACTTGCTTTTGGTAATAAGTGCAAAATATACCACACAGAATTGAAGTAACAAGCGAGTCGGAGTATGAGAGGCTGACGATTAGGATGAAGACACAAATTGCAAAGCCCAAGTCAATTCTTGTGACAGAGTGTAAGTCAGTTGAAGATCTGTCTTTTTAAAAATTTTACTTTCATTTCATTGTAGTTAGATGGCTTGATAAAAAGTTGCATGTCATCTATTTATAAGAAATGCTCGACTACTGTTAGTTTTAGTGGTTTAATTTGTAAAAATTTCCACAAAGGCTTCTTTCTCCTCTAATAAAACAAAGTGCATTGTAGGTAATTCAGGGGACCCCATAACTTTAGTTCTGACCAAATGGTTTTAGTTCTCTCCTCGTCTGTGGACATTCTGTATTTGTTTCTGAAGATAATATCAATAAGGATGATTTATTTAACAGTGAAGTGCTTTACTGGCTATTCTTTTGCTTTAAAACTCATGGTAATGGACTAAAGTATGATCTCATCTATCCAAGTACAAACAAAATAGTAATTGGAAGGAAATATATAACTTCATGTTACACACACACACACACACACACACACACTAATTGCTTAATGTTTTCGAAAAAGTAAGGACAAACCTGGAGACTGGAATTGGCCTTTCTCACATTAATTACAATAAACACACCTTTAAAACATGTGACAACTGCTTCTTCATAATTTTAGCTTTTGTAATTTCAGCACCTAAGACCTGATTTTCCCTATCTTCTTAGGAGACACTACCATATATGCCACAAGTATGTGCCTTAAAGGTGCTTGAGATTCAGATTACAATGATTAATTAGCCTTTATCAGGTGAAGACAGTAAACTTAAAAATCTAGTGAACTAAAATTATTGAATCTCAGAAACAGGACGGGCATTAAATTAGGCACTAGTCCAACTCAACACTTCAGACAGAATCCGAGGTTGTCAAGCAACCTGCCAGCTAAGAGGGACAAGGTCACTGTCAAGACCCACATCTTCTCTTGCACCTCGCCACTGCCCTTTCTTCCATTTATGTCCTAGGAAATCACAGCTCAATTTAGCCCTGGGTTTACCTTGATGAGCTCCGGATTCTACCCTGGAATTCTCTTCTTGGGGACTGCTACCTAAAACTCAGGGCATTTGGGCAAATGTGGCTTCAAAAGCTCTTGTAACTTTTTGTTTCCAGCAGGGCATTCCAAAAGCCTTACCGTGGATCAAATCATTTAAAGTTTAAATCACATTGCGACTTTTCAGACACCCTGTATTCAGCTTATAGCTGTAGTTTTCAAACATTTTGGTCTCAGAACTCCTTTTCACTACTAAAAATTACTGATAATTCCAAGAGCTTTTGTTTACAGGGATTATTTCTGTGAATATGATACTAAAACTTAACCGAGAAGCTTAAAATATTTATTCATTCAAATATTACAGGGGCTGGCGCCATGGCTCACTTGGCTATTCCTCCGCCTGTGGCACTGGCATCCTATATGGGTGCCGGGTTCTAGCCCTGGCTGCTCCTCTTCCAGTCCAGCTCTCTGCTGTGGCCCGGGAGGGCAGTGGAGGATGGCCCAAGTGCTTGGGCCTCTGCGCCTGCATGGAGACCAGAAAGAAGCACCTGACTCCCAGCTTTGGATCAGCGCAGCGCCAGCCGTGGCGGCCATTTGGGGGGGTGAACTAACGGAAGGAAGACCTTTTTGTCTCTCTCTCACTGTCTATAACTACCTGTCAAATAAACAAATAAAAAATTAAATTAAAAAAATTAAATATTACAATAATCATTACATGGTAACCCAGATCACCAATTTTTAATGAAAAATGTATTTTAGAAAAACAAAAACAAAAAAACATTTAGTGGGACAGTATGGCTATTCTCTTTAAGGTCTGGCTTAAGAGCAGAAGGCTAGGTTCTCGTATTTGCTTCTGCATTTAATCTACAGCGAATGTGTTGTTTCTGGCTGAAGGAAATGAAGGAACTCTGATCTCATGGAGGAAAGACCTTCTGAACCTTCTGAAAAGATCTCAGCAACTCCGGAGGACCATGGGCTTCCAAAACGGCTCCTCTGTCCCGGCCACACCATCCTGACCGCGGCTGTGGCTCCCGGGACTGCCGCGTACAAGTCCCGGCTCCTCTTTCCACCAGGCAGAAGCAGGAACAAAGCAAGCAAGCACAGCTACGCAAGCAGCACACGGCTGGCATGCTCAACGTCTCGCTTCCACTTCTTCTTTTCTGTGTTTGCTTTCACAGCTGCCCCGCGATCAGGAGATTCCTTTCAGTCTCAGGAAAGTAACTTTCCAATTTAGGCTTATGTAACAACGTGACACAGCCTCTCTGTTAAAAGCAGTTGTTTCAGCAAAACCTCTGTAATAATGGCTGCAGACCGCACTGGCTTTAAATGCGTATTTGTTTTTTCAAATAGGGTACACAGAACGATTGGAACACAAATTATTTTAAACAGATAATTCTGAAGAAAACTTAAACACTGTTTATAAAATGGAATTTTCTCTTTAAATACATCGAAACTGGCTAGATAATATTCTTTTTAAAAATAAACAACTTAAAACCTATTTTATATAAAAATAATAGCACTTATGTCTATGAATACTGGGAGCTATGAAAATACTTTTAAGTCAATGACTTCCTAGTAACTCAGAACATTTAGGGGCCAACAATTTAATCAATGGAGAAGTAGCCTCAATTCTTACCATCCACAAAATGGATCCAGACAATTGTTCAAACTGATGGGACCCACTCCATCGAGATTTCACTGTGGCTAGACCAAAATCACCTATTTTTACTGTGAGGTCTTCATGAAGAAATATATCTGAGGTGTAGTGAGTAAAGGAAAACAACAGGTCTCAATTTCCTAATACAGCGAGCATTATGAAGAGTTCAGGTAAGAGGTCCACTTTCTGTGATTCTGTAATACGATATCTTTTAAAAATTGCAGTACTTAAAATCAATAAATATGTTTTAAACAATAATTAGTTCTATTTAGTTGATAAGATCTACTCTTATGAATTCTGGGGACTTGGTATGTTATGAGGATGAGGTGAGACGCTTTCCTAAGCTTATGGGATCTCCTGAAATTCCCTATTTGATTTAGTCACGGAGGCCCAAAGATCCTTCGGCATAGCTGGAAAAGCTCTAGGGATTCTTCATTTGAACAATGACATCAATAAACAGGACCTGAGCCTGGGCTTTTAGGGAAGAAGAAACTCATGTCTCTCTCATACAATTTCGAGTCTTCAGTAAAATCTCAAATACCACTGAGAAAATTCAGAGGGCTAAAAGAAGATCAGTTTTGCAGTGGTGATAGCCTACAAGTGATCAATCAAAAAGGTCTAATATATTATAAAGTCTTTTGACAGATTTTCTTGTAATGCTTGATCACTTAGAAATCAAAAGCTGGTTGTAGTATCCTGCTCCACAATATTCTCATGCAAACTGATTTACTAATTCTATTTACAGTTTATTGAACTTAGCACGAAAACTTTTTACATAATGTGAAGATAAAATGCAGAAGAAAAAGTCAGGATGTTTTCAAACTTCGCAGAAATTTCAGGAAGGATACTATTACTCTTGAGGTCTCTGTGGATGATTGACTTGGCGTGTAAGTAACTGAAAAACAAAACATCGTTTTAACCTGAGTAGGGCTAAAGGACTCTGACCTCAAAATCTATAGAACATATTTAGGGGTATAAAGACTTATTGAGATTCTTGATACAACTGAAAACTGTACATTGTGATAACATCTTTACATAATTTTAAAAGACTGTAAATGAATTTAGGATTACAGAACATACTACTGTAACAGTACAGCCAAATCTTATCTGCTATTACCAGATTGTATCTTTGACTAGTTACCAATACAAACCTTTCACTCCAGGCGAACTTAGGTATCCACATTCTTTAAATATATCGTGATGTTAAATCCCACCTCTGTCACTGTGTCCCTTAGCCAAAATTAGCCTTCATTCTATTTTCCATTTATCTCATACTCTTCCTTTAAGAATGAACACAACTCTAACTCCTGAGTGACATTTTCCCATAAGTAATCCAACTGAAAGTGACCTTTCACTGTTCGTCTGATACAGTGTTATCCTAGCAGCAGCTTGATTCATGTGTCTTTTCAAGCACCAGCGTTTGGTCCCTATTCAGGACATAAACCCCACTAGAATATGGAAGTTTGATTAATAAACTAAAATTGCTTTTAAAGGTGGTTTCATATATTCTTGAAATCACGAAGAGCAAACTAATGGCCACAGCGGTTTTATGTCAAACTTAATGGTAAGTCTGAATCGTCTCCACTGCCTCCAAAGGCTGCTTTAGTTATACTCACGGGGAAAAGTCTGTACAGTTTATTTCACTTTATCCCCAGTGCCTAGTACAGAGCCTGGCACGCGCATAAGTATTCACCACGCGTCTCTGAATCAAGTACAACGAGATGACTTAATGTCCTAGCGTCAAGGTTCTTCTTCTTTTAATACTGGAGAGAACAGACGTATGAGACTTCTGAAAGCTGACAATGAGCATTAGAAATAAGCTGTGCGTTAAAACAAGAATTTCTAATCCAAATCCAAATTGTATAATGAACAGTTAAAAACTAAAGATCTGTAAATAATACATTATCCTTATTTTCCCATCTTCATTTAACCTTCCTCCTTCTCCCAGAAAAAGATTTTTAAGACAGACGTTTCATTTCAAATTACTATTTATCCAAAGTTACCCCTTCTTTTCCAACTCCTCTCTGACATCACACTGTTTATTTCCTTCACAGCATTTACCACGATCTAAAACTATCTCTGAATGAATTCAGGCCCCATGTTCTCCCACCACGGTACGCTTTCAGTCTTCCACGGAACGAAAATGGGATGTCAGGCAAAGTTTCATCTGCTTTAAAGTTCGGCAGTGATACAAACAGGTAACAACAACAGGTGATGATAAGTGAGTCCCAGTCTCATTTTTCAAGATGAGAAGATCTAATTTCCGTCAGAAAAGGGGAGGGCCAGTCCTGTGGTGTAGCAGGTTAAGCCACTACCTACAGTGCCAGCATCCCATATGGGCGCTGGTTCGAGTCCTGGCTGCTCCCACTTTTGATCCAGCTGCCTGCCAGTGTGCCTGGGAGGGCAGTGGTACATGGCCCATGTGCTTGGGTCCTCCTACCCACGTGGGAGACCTGGATGAAGTTCCTGGCTAATGGCTTCAGCCTGGCCCTGACTCAGCCCTGACTGTTGTGGCCATTTTGGGAGTGAACCAGCAGATGGAAGATCTCTCTCTGCCTCTCCCCTGCAATTCTTTCAAATAAATAATCTTTTTTTTTTTTTTTTAAGATAAAAGGGGATGAAGAGGGTCTTTTATCCTGTAGTACAAAAACACAGAAACAAAACAAATGGGAGGCATGTAAAAATAGGGGGACATGATAAAGTCAAAAGAAGGGAAGGTCAAGGTATTCTTGACAGATGGTGTCACTTCTTCAACAAACTTAATTCAAAGATACACAGCAAGAATAGAGGAGACAGAAACATAACAGAAGGGTTGAAAGAGAAAATTTTGGCCAGGAATATACAAGGGTAATCAACAAGATATAAATGTGACTGCTGAGCTAATGATACAACTAGATCAGAAGTTAGATACTGTAAACCGACTACAGGCCAGAACTGCATGTAGCTGCAACTTGAAACACCACCCCCATATATATATTTGTGTGATCCTTTATAGTTTACAAGCTATTTCCCTATTTTTATCTCATTTAGTAATTCTCTTTCTGTAACACTTCTGTTAACAAAAACAACAAAGAGTAGAAGTCCAGGTCTTTATGACGGAAGATGGCAAGGAAAGGGTGCTCTATACTTCCAGCTAGAAAAATGAGGTGAGCATCAAATTCCAATCTCTGCATAATATGAGTGACTGCTACCCTAAATAATTCTATACTGGCTGAAATTAAAATAGGATTTCATGAGCACTAAGGAGATCCCAAAACCCTCCAGATACCTGGCTGGAGATGGGAACAAGAATAAAAACTACTTTGCTACAACTGATACTGCAAAGCTACAAAGGTCTATTATTTAGGATAATTAGACTGGACTTCCTTCATACCACTTTAAGGTATTAGGGACAATGTTACAGGTTTACAACAGCACTAAGGAAAGAACAAACATACTAACAACTAAATGAAAGGCTGGCTCTGTGGTGTAGCGGGTAAACGTGCCACCTGCATTCCATATGGGTGCAGGTTCAAGTCCTGGCTGCTCCCACTTCCAATCCAGCTTCCTGATAATGCACCTGGGAAAAAAGCAGTGGAAAAGTGGCCCCAGTGTTGGGCCCTTGCACCCATATGGGAGCTGTGGAAGAAGCTCCTGGTTCCTGACTTCAGGTTGGCCCAGCTCTGGCAACTGCAGCCATCTGGGGAGTGCACCAACAGATGGAGGATCTCTCTCTCTCTCTCTGTCTCTCCCTCTCTCTGCAACGCAGCCTTTCAAATAAATAAATAAATAAATAAATGAATAAACCTTTAAAAAAAACTAAATGAACATCACATTCTCTGGTCTTTCTGAAGAAAAGTGTCCACTTATAAGCCATTTACTCTTTAAAAAAACTTATTAACTAAATCGAGAGGCAGAACTCCCAGACACTGGTTCATTACCCGAATATCCACACCAGCTACAGCCAGGCAGCCAGGAACTTAGTCCAGGTCTGTCACGTGAGTGGCAGGGACTCAACTACTTGCCTCTCAGGGGTTGCATTACCAAGAAACTTGACTGAGGAGCCAGAGTTGGCACTGAAATCAGGTACTCTGATATGGAACACAAGTGTCTGAACTGGACAGGCTAAATGCCTGTTCTGGTAGTAATTTTATTATAAAGCCACAATATCATCTAGGAAAATTTGTTCTAACTATTTCTTTTAAATTCTTATCCAAGATACAGTTTTTTTTTAACATCCTGTTTAGAGCATACTTTGATGTCCAAACTGAATACTTCAGATTTGATCTGACCTACTCATAGTGAGATTCTTATCTTCACCCTCCTTGTGGTAGGCATAACATTTTAATTTTTTTAAAGATTTAATTTATTTAATTGAGAGGTAGAATTTCAGACTAAATTCTATTCTTTCTTGAATTATTCACTTCCTTCCTCTTAAAAATCAAATTTATTGAGGCATAATTTACATACAATATACTTTAAATGTCTAATGTGTTCTTAAATACACCTGTATAATGGTCAGCTACAATCAAGATAAAGAATATCCATCAGTCCAAAGTTTCTTCATCTATTTTTGCAATTACTAATATTCCCATAGGCTCAGGCAACCACTGCTAATGATGTCAGCACATACTAGTTTGACCTTTCTAGAACTTTGTATACATACAGTCGTATGGTGTCTTTTGCTCAATAGGATTCTGAGATCCCCTTCTTGGCTGTATGCAGTGTTCCAGGGCAGGTTGTTCCTGACTTTTGGCAACCATGCATAACACATTCATGTACAAATCGTTGTCAGCCCATGTTTCCTTTCTCTTGGGTATTTAGGTAGGATTAGAACTGTTAATGTGTTGAGTTTAACTTTAAAGAAAATGTCAGTTTGTTTCCCAAAATGGCCACATCACTTAGGATCCTTAGGAGAGCTCAGTTGCCTTGATGCTTGCTGCCACGTGGTGCCTGTGGTTCTGGTTACAGGTGTTCCAGTAAGGATGCAGTGCTACCTCGTGGCATCTTGCTCTTCCCTAATGTCGAATGATGTTTGAACACCTTTGCATGTGCTTATTTGCTGTTGGTATATCTTCTTTAATCCAGTGTTCAAATCTTCTACCAGTTCTTTTCATTGGGTGCTATGTTTTCTTACTGAGTTGTAAGAATTCTTCATTTGTGTGGGATACAAATATTTTTATCAGATAATATGTTTTAGAAACAAGTCTATGGCTTGTCTTTTCATTTTCTTAACAGTATCTTTCAGAGAGCAACAGTTTTGAATTTTCAGGAAGTCCAATTTATTTTATTTTTTTTCTTTTATGGTCCTTGTTTTCTGTGTCACAAGAAAACATCTTTAGGTTACAAAGATTTTCTAGGTTTCTAGTAGACATTTTAGATTTTTAAATCTTAGGTCTTTGATCCATTTCAAGTTAATTTTTAGTCTATGTCACAGAAAGGTTAATTTTTTTTCCCTATATGGATATCCAGTTGTTCCAGCAATACAAAAAGTGTATTTCCCTGAACTGCCCTGGCACCTCAGTCAAACTCAAATTTGACCACAGATTCGCCAATCTATTTCTAAGATTTCTATTCTGTTTCATGGATATATATATATGTATCTATCCTCGTGCCAATACCACAGTATTGATTACGTGGTTTTTATAAAGAGTTCTGAAATCTCACAGTAGAAATCCTTCAATTATTCTTTCTCAAATTTGTCTTTTATTTATTTATTTATTTATTTATTTTTGACAGAGTGGACAGTGAGAGAGAGACAGAGAGAGAAAGGTCTTCCTTTGCCGTTGGTTCACCCTCCAATGGCCGCCGCTGCAGCCGGCGCACCGCGCTGATCCGATGGCAGGAGCCAGGATCCAGGTGCTTTTCCTGGTCTCCCATGGGGTGCAGGGCCCAAGCACCTGGGCCATCCTCCACTGCACTCCCTGGCCATAGCAGAGAGCTGGCCTGGAAGAGGGGCAACCGGGACAGAATCCGGCGCCCCGACCGGGACTAGAACCCGGTGTTCCGGCGCCGCAAGGTGGAGGATTAGCCTATTGAGCCACGGCGCCGGCCTAAATTTGTCTTTATTATAAATTTCTAGCCACTGCATTTCCATACAAATTTTAGGGTTAGCCTAACCTATTTTTTTTAAAGATTTATTTATTTATTTGAAAGTCAGAGTTAGACACAGAGGACAGGCAGAGAGAGAGAGGTCTTCCACCTACTGGTTCAGTCCCCAATTGGCTGTACTTGCTGGAGCTGTGCTGATCCAAAGCCAGGAGCCAAGATCTCCTTCCAGGTCTCTCATGTGGGTGCAGGGGCCCAAGGACTTGGGCATCTTCTACTGCTTTCCCAGGCCACAGCAGAGAGCTGCATTGGAAGTGGAGCAGCCGGGACTTGAAGCGGTGCCTACGCAGGATGCGGCGGCTTTACCTGCTATGCCACAGTGCCAGCCCCAGCCTGACCTATCGGCGGCTTTACCTGCTATGCCACAGCGCCAGCCCCAGCCTGACCTATCTCTAAATAGAAGTCTGCCATTGTGATTGCACTGACTCTGGAGATAAATGTGGGAAGCAGTAACACTGAATCCTTCTTCCCCTCCTGGCCAGACTGTGCATTTATTACACAACTCCCCAACAAGGCCTTATTTTTTCATTTCAATATCCTATTCTGCAGCTTCCTTGGCTCTTTTTGCCCGGCTACCAATCTGCTGGGCACTGGTGCAGCCACGTGGAGACAGGCAGAAGCCTTGAAGTTCTTCTCCTAGTGACGAACCTGGCTTTCTCCTTCTTGTGCATGCTGGGTGGCATTACTGCCACTGGCCGACTCCAGTTCCTCCGCACAGCTGTCGCCCTTCGTGGGGGCCGAGGGCTTCAGGGGAAGGGGATGAACTTGCAGTGGTACTCCTTCAGCTGCTGAATGTTCGCCTGAAGCCATCTCAGGTCCACGCCACCTTCTTATGGATGCCAGCTACCCTCAACTACTCCAGGGTGAAGCCATGGATGGCACGCACCTTCCCACGCTATCTCACTGCTGGTCAGTGCACGACGGCCGTATGGGCCCTGATGGGGACCCCAGGCGATGTGGCAGGCCAGGCCTGTGCCTATGGATCTTACTTCCTAGCTAGTTGAACCACAGGGCCATGCGCCATGGCCAGGCCTTGTGAAAGTGTGGCTTCAGGATCATGCCATTCCAGATGGGTGCTGTGGCTGTCTGCTACTCTACTGGAGAACCAATATTGAACTTTTTTTTTTTTTTTAAGATTTATTTATTTTATTTGAAAGGTAGAGTTACAGAGAGGAACAGGAAGAGGAAGAGAGACACACACACACACACACACACACACACACAGAGATATCTTCCATCTGCTGGTTCATTCCCCAGATGGCTGGCTTCTTCTGGGTCTCCCACGCGGGTGCAGGGGCCCATGGACTTGGGCCATCTTCAACTGCTTTTCCAGGCCATAGCAGAGAGATGGATCAAAAGTGGAACAGCTGGGACTCCAATTGGCACCCACATGGGATGCTGGCACTGCAGGCAGGGGCTTTACCCGCTATGCCACAGTGCTGGCCCAAATACTGAACTTTTAACACGTGAAAACAGTATTTTGTGGGCTCGCATTGGGGCACAGAAGGTTAAGCATTCCACTGCAATGCTGGCATCCCATATGGATGCTAGTTTGAGTCCCAGCTGTCTTGTTTCTAATCCAGCTCCCTGCAAATGTGTCTGGGAAAGCAATGGAATGTGGTCCAAATTCTTGGGCCCCTACACCCATCTGGGAGACCAGATGAAGCTCCTGGCTCCTGGCTTTGGCTCAGCCCTGCCACTGCAGCCATTTGGGGAGTGAACCAGTGGATGGAAGATCTTTCTCTGTCTCTTCCATTTTATCTGTGTAACTCTGCCTTTCAAACAAATCTTTTTAAAAATGGAAATGCTATTTCTACATCTTGGCTGTTTCCCAGCTGGGACCTGTGTTAGAGAGAACTAATGTCCCTTTGGAAAAAAAACCATGGTATTCTCTCTTCTTAATGCTCATTTCAAATATTCATAAGCCTAAAAACAAAAAATCAGAAGCATGGTACTTACTAGCTTATCTACAAGAGCAAAGTAACTCGATGGAGGGAAAGGACAGTTTTTTCAACAAGTATTGGTGAAACACACACACACACACACACATTCACACACGAAATAAACTTCAAGCTCTACCTCATGGTAGATACACAAATTAATTTGAAATAGACCACAGACCTAAAACTCAAAGCAAAAACTGTAAGAAAACACAAAGTTACCATACTACTTTTTAGTAAATGTATAGCATTTTAAGGTTTTTAGAATATTTTTATATCTTTGCCTTCATAACCTTCTTATGTTCTTTGTGAGGCAGGAAAAGGCAGTAATTCCAGCTATGCAGATGGGGAGGCCAGAGTCCAGAGAACCGAAGTGACATGACCAGAGAGGGAAGTCCAGAGTGCATGAACTGTGAGCACACAGGTTAGAATGCCAGCAATGGGATTTACTAGCTAGATGACTTTGAGTACATTATTTAAGCTTTAGACTCCTAAGGCTTGTATTTTAGTGTAGAAGACAGAAAATTAAGAAGATAAATAAATCAAATACATAGCATGTTAACACAAGTGACAAATATAAGGGGAAAAAGCAGGGGCAGAGGTCACGGAATGCTGAGCTGCTGGGGGTTATAATTTCAGGTAAGAGAAGGCTGAACGCCTCTTTTATTTTTTTTTTGGGAAATTTATTTGAAAGTCAGAGTTAGAGAGGGAGAGGCACAGAGAGAGAGAGAACTTCTATCTGCTGGTTCACTCCCCAGGGCTGGGCCAAGCTGAAGCCAGGAGCCAGGACTTTCTTCCAGGTCTCCCACATGGAAGCAGTTGGGCCATCCTCTACTGCTTTACCAGGCCATGAGCAGGGAGCTGGGTTGGAACCAGGACACTAACTAGTGCCCATACGGGATGCTGGCGCCACAGGCAGCACCTTAACATGCTATGCCACAGCGCTGGCCTCAGGAAAGCTTCTTTTAAAATGACATTTTGAATATAGACTCAAGAGAAAGTGAGGGAGCAAAGTACTCAGATATGGGACCAGAACATTCCAGACAGAGATTGGGTAAGGGCAAAGTCATGAGCAGCCACATGCTGCCTATGTTCTAAGAACAGTGGGACAGCAAAATGTGGCCTCCAAGAGGCACCGCAGTGAGAGTCCCAGGGGAGCTGAGGGAAGGAGTGGGGAGTCACCAGGGGAGGGAGGGACTGATGGCGACTGCATGGAGAAAGCCTTCTTAGGAACTCTGGCTCTCACTCTGAGTCAGATGTGGACCCCGAGGGGCTGTGCAATCACAAAATCTGGCCTAAATTTAAGGAGGCCACACCGGCCACTGTGCTGAGAATAAACTGATGCTTCAGCTGAAGAGTGGAGGCAGGAATCCAGGCGACAGATAATAGTGGCTTTGGTCAGGGTGACAGTGGAGAAGGAGACCAACTGAAAGACTGGATAGATGCTGAAGACAGAGCTCATGAGAGCTGGAAGCAGACTGGCTGTATGGTATGACAAAAAGAAAGGATTCAAGGATCACTATAAACCGTTAGACTTGGCCAGCTGAAAGGACAGTCTCGTCAGTTACCCAGGAAGAGCGGACTTGCCGACAAAGCTCAGGAGCTGTTTTAGATATGTTAAATCTGAGATGCTGGCACGGGGGTTTTAGCCTAGCGGTTAAAAATGCCCACTTAACATAGCAGAGTACTTGGGTTCAATACCCAGCACCGGTCCTGGCTCCAGACCTGAGACAGCAGTGAAGGCTCTAATAGTTGGGGCCCTGCACCCATGCAGCAGACCTGGATTGGGCTGCTGTGGGCATTTGGGGAGTGAGTCAGTAGAAGGAACTGTTTCTCCCCCTGCCCAGAAAAAGTTTTAAATCTGAGCTGTCCTTCAGACAATGAAGTGGACATGCTGAGCAGAGCAATGACATTCAAATGGCTTTTCAAACCAGAAAACTGGATGGATGGTATCACCGAGGGAAGAGGAATCACCAGCTGAGCAGGAGCAGGTATGCAGCACAAGGATAACCAGGGGAATGCATTCTTTAAAATTTATTTTCGCCTAACAGAAAGAAAAGCAAGAGGGGGCCAGTGCTGTGGCGCAGTGGGTTAAAGCCCTGGCCTGAAGTGCCGGCATCCCAGATGGCGCCAGTTTGAGTTCCAGCTGCTCCTCTTCCCATTCAGCTCTCTGCTATGGCCTGGGAAAGCAGCAGAAGATGGCCCAAGTCCTTGGGCGCCTGCACCCGCGTGGGAGACCTGGAAGAAGCTCCTGGCTCCTGGCTTCGGATCGGTGCAGTTCTGGCCTTTGTGGCCATCTGGGGAGTGAACCAGCGGATGGAAGACCTCTCTGTCTCTACCTCTCTCTATAATTCTCTTTCAAATAACTAAAATAAATCTTAAAAAAAAAAAAAAGAAAGAAAAGCTAGAGAGAGTGAGAGTAAGAGAGGAGAGAATGACCTCTGCCGTCTGCTGGTTTTCTCCCCAAATGCCTGTGACACCCAGAGCTGGGTCAGGGTGGAGCAAGGAGCAGGAAACTCCACCTGGGTCTCCCATGTGGGTGGCAGGGGCCCAAGGACTTGAGCCATTATCCGCTTCCTCCTAGTATGCATTGGTAGGAAGTTGGATCAGAAGTGGGCCTTGAACTGGCACTCCCACATGGAACGTGCCTAAGCAGCGGCTTAACCCACAGAACCACAGTGTCCACTCTGAGGGGAATACTTGCAGAGTGGACAGTGAGAGAGAGAGACGGAGAGAAAGGTCTTCCTTTTCCGTTGGTTCACCCCCCAAAGGCCGCTACGGCTGGCGCGCTGTGGCCAATGCACCGCGCCGATCCGAAGCCAGGAGCCATGTGCCTCCTCCTAGTCTCCCATGCGGGTGCAGGACCCAAGGACCTGGGCCATCCTCCACTGCACTCCCTGGCCACAGCAGAGAGCTGGCCTGGAAGAGGGACAACCAGGACAGAATCTGGCACCCCAACCGGGACTAGAACCCGGTGTGCCGGCGCCGCAAGGCGGAGGATTAGCCTAGTGAGCCGCAGTGCTGGCCTGGAATACATTTTAAAACAATGTTTTCAAAGTTTATTGTGCTTATGAATCATCTAGAGATCTTGTTAAAATGCAAACCGATTCAGTAGATCGGGGGTGGTATCTGAAATTTAGTTAATGACTAACAAGCTCTTAGCTGGTACAAATACTAACTCAGACCACACTCTGAGCAGCAAGAGGTGAAGAACATGATTAGGCAAAGGGTTAAACATGTTTCATGGAGCAGGCACTGTGGCACAGTAGGTTAAATTGCCACTTGAGATACCCGTATACCACACCAGAGTGGCTAGGATGGCTAGGATTGAGTTCTGGCTCCGTTTCTGATACAGCTTCCTGCTAATGCACACCCTGGGAGGCAGTGGCTCCTGGTTTCGGCCTGGCTCAGCCCTGGTTGTGTGGGCATTTGGGGAATGAACTAGTGGAGAGATCGCTCGCGCGCGCTCGCTCTCTCTCTCTCTCTCCCTCTCGTTGTGCCTTCCAAATAAATAAACTTAAAAACACACGTGCTTTGTGAAAGGTATGATCAACTGCATCATACATTTCTGATAGGTCAAATAAACTGGGGACTGACAATTTCACCACTGAATCTTGCAGCGTATCTTATTAAAAGCTGTTTGAGCTTGACTAGAATGGGATCCAAGATAAAAAGGGAGGAATGAAATTACAGAGTACCAAACACTCTTTTTGACCAGTTTTACTGCAGAGCAAAGAAGGATAAGGTGACAGCTGAAGAAGGAAGTGGGATTAGGGGAGAGTTTCTCACAACTTTTATTATTATGAAAATATTATGAACAAAGAAAACTTGAAGGAATAGAACTAACACCCATAAACCTTCCATGTGTATTCAACAATTGTCAACATTCTGCCAAAAGCATACTATAAGAAATAAGGGAGGAAACCCAAGAGGAGGGGAAACTGATGACGAAGATGGAGAGTTACTCCAAAGCTGTCCGTGGCAGGGAGAAGGTAAGGGAGCTGATGTACACCTGGAGCAGGCAGCTTTGAAGCAGAAGGCAGAAGCCCCTGGCATGAAGGCCTGTAGGTGGGCGGACGCCACAACGGGCGCTTCTACTTTTCATAGAGACAGCAAGCAAGGTCATCAGCTGCCTGTTTTTGGAGGTTTGAGGAGACAGGAGGTCTAACAATGTCCAGCAGAGAGAGAGAGAGTGGATGACCAAGCACAGCCCCACCTGAGCTTGTTCACAGCACTGAACAAGCTGGGGAACAACAGGGAGAAACGGCTAAGGGACTGCACGTGAGCCGCAGCGCTCCTCTGTTATCCTCATCAACAAGATGGGGGTGCTGACAACATCTACCTCACAGGGTTGTGAGGGTAACAGGAGGTAGTGTATATAAAATACACAGGACAGTATCCAGCACTACATACATATTAGAATTTATTTATTGCCCACTAAAGATATTTACAATAAGACTAAGTGAAAAAAGAAGACAAATCCAGTAAAATTCCGTATTTAAGAAACAATAACCCACAATACAGTATTAAAAATATACAATTCTGAAATACATACTATACATCAAAATATTAATGACAGGCATCGCTTACGGTGGATAACTGGTGCTTGTTACTTATGTTTTCACTTTCTGAATTTGCTGTAACGATTCTTCCTTGATATAAATCTTATTTGAACTTAACAAAGAATAATATAGGAATGACAATATTCTCACTGTAATTAGTCCTGTTAAAATCATTTCAGAATTTGCCTCATCTGTTTTAAATAAGAAGGAAAATATTAAGTGTAGGGTCTTTTTTAATCAAAATAATTGAACAATTAGAATACTACACATAAAGCCAAAGGCCTTCTCCTTGACCACTGTCCCTATCCTGATTCCTTTTGTCATTCCTGAGACAACCACTACGCATCTTGATGTGTGTATGTTACTGTTCGCCTCAATGCTTTTGTGTACATATATATACCACCTTAAAAAATCCATGTAAAGAAGCCAGCATTGTGGTACAGCAGGCTAAACTTCGGCCTGTGATGCCACATCCTACTTAGGCGGTGGTTTGAGTCCCAGCTGCTCTGCTTCTGATCCAGCTCCCTGATAATGTGCCTGGGAAAGCAGCAGAAGATGGCTCAAGTGCTTGGGCCCCTGCACCAATGTGGGAGAACAGGAAGAAGCTCCCGGCTCCTTGATTGGGTGTGGCCTAGTCCCCGCCATTGTGCTATGTGTGGAGGGAGCCAGGAGATGGAAGGTCTCTGTCTTTTCACCTCTCTCTGTAACTCTTTCAAGTAAGTAAAAAATAAACCTTAAAAAAAATCCATGTAAAAAATGTACTGTTTAAAATTTAAGTGGTCTTGTCTAAATAAGGTAAGAGTCGGAGAACTCAAAAGGCTTCCATAGCCTTGGAAACTCATGACTGGAGCATAGGGAGATTACTGATGCCAAAAACAGGAGTGTCAATTTGTAAAGTCAACAACAGGAGTCACTGTGCACTTACTTCTCATGTAGGATCTCTGTCCTTAATGTGCTGTACATTGAGATTTAATGCTATAACTAGTACTCAAACAGTATTTTTCACTTTGTGTTTCTATGTGGGTGCAAACTGTTGAAATCTTTACTTAATGTATACTAAACTGATCTTCTGTATATACAGAAAATTGAAAATGAACCTTGATGTGAATGGAAGGGGAGAGGGAGCGGGAAAGGGGAGGGTTGCGGGTGGAAGGGAAGTCATGGGGGGTGGGGGGGAGAAGCCAATGTAGTCCATAAGCTGTACTTTGGAAATCTATATTCATTAAATAAAAGTTAAAAAAAATTTAAGTGGTCTTATGCTATAGCTTGCTTTTTTCACCTGACATATTATTATTATTTTTTTTTTTTTGACAGGCAGAGTGGACAGTGAGAGAGAGAGACAGAGAGAAAGGTCTTCCTTTTGCTGTTGGTTCACCCTCCAATGGCCGCCACGGCTGGCGCGCTGCGGCCGGTGCACCGCGCTGATCCAAAGGCAGGAGCCAGGTGCTTCTCCTGGTCTCCCATGGGGTGCAGGGCCCAAGCACTTGGGCCATCCTCCACTGCCTTCCTGGGCCACAGCAGAGAGCTGGACTGGAAGAGGGGCAACCAGTAAAGAATCTGGCGCCCTGACCAGGACTAGAACCCGGTATGCCGGCGCCACAAGGTGGAGGATTAGCCTAGTGAGCTGCGGCGCCGGCCTCACCTGACATTTTTTTTTTTTGGACAGGCAGAGTGGACAGTGAGAGAAAGAGAGAGAGGGAGAATGGTTTTCCTTTGCCATTGGTTCACCCTCCAGTGACCGCCGCAGCTGCTGCGCTGCGGCCGGCGCACCGCGCTGATCTGATGGCAGGAGCCAGGTACTTATCCTGGTCTCCCATGGGGTGCAGGGCCCAAGCACTTGGGCCATCCTCCACTGCACTCCCGGGCCACAGCAGAGAGCTGGCCTGGAAGAGGGGCAACTGGGACAGAATCCGGCGCCCCGACCGGGACTAGAACCCGGTGTGCTGGCGCCGCAAGGTGGAGGATTAGCCTAGTGAGCCACGGCGCCGGCCCTCACCTGACATATTTTAAATCTGTGTGTTCACACATATGTAATCATATGTAATTTTTTGTTTTAAAGATTTATTTATTTACATGAAAAGCAGAGTTAGAGAGGGAGAGACAAGAGAGAGAGAGAGGTATCTTCCATCCATATGTAATAACTAATACATATATCAGAGGAATATATATAATGTATATTGGTGCATTGCACATATATGCCAATATTTTATTTACTCACTCTTCTACTTAGAGAAATTTGCTTCTAACTTTTCATTATTATAAGCTTTCCTATAAGTCCTCTCTCTGTACACACCTCTTAGAACGAAAGCGAGTGTTTCATGGGGGAGAGCAGACATTTCCTATGCCCTCAGGGCACTGGCATTAGGGCACTGTGGCACAGATAAGCTGCTGCTTACAGCACATCCCATACTGGAGGGGCGGTTTGCGTCCGGGCTACCAGCAAGAAAAGACCTATGTCTGTCTGCCTTTAAAACAAATAAAAAGAAATACATAAATATTTTAAAAGAAAGTAAATTGTAAACTTATAAGCAAACTTATCCCCAAGTTATTTTTAGTTATATCATTTTTCAGAATATAAGAATTCTGTCAGTATAGTAACAGGCTATGACTTATGTGTCCCTCTGACTTAACATTTTGCAAATTTTCTAAATAAAATATATTGAAATTAAGGGTCCTGAAAAGAACTGATGTGATTCATCAACCACTTCTGAAATTCCTTTAATGACAATTTCTTAAAATAAAACTACCCTGGTCCTTCAGTTGCATCAATGACTGGCAGGTAAGAAAATGACAAAACACATTTATGAAGTGGGATTACTCAGAACGAACCTGTAATCATCTACCACTAGACTGCCTGCTCTCTCCAGGAGTTAGACATGACCGTTTTCAGGGAGAGGAGAGGTGTAATACTTCTTGCACTCTATCTGTCTCTCAGTGCTTTTCTCCTCCTATGTGTTACGGTTTCTCTCATTCACGTAACAGACTTCTTCTTCAGTATCCAGCAATCCAGAGCTAATTTTGTCTTGCTCTATGTGCAGGGCCTAACAAACTGTCAAGATCTGTACACACACATGGACTTGTCTGTGAACTGTCCAGTAATCTAGGTGGAGTCTCTAATATCATTCTCACTGGGTCTTTCCTCTTGGGCTGGTAATATTCTAAGAAGATATTCCCAGTCTTCTGCAAAGAAGAGTATGGTTTGGATGCTAGCAGTCTGCGAACCAACTGAGAAGAGATGGCTGAGGAAGTCACTCACCACTCAGTAAGCCGAGTCACCCAGTCACCTTGTTTTGGATCATGTATTCTTGATGTAACAAAGCCTGGGATCCCCCAGTCCATGTAGACTTGTTTTCCTTTTTCAGAGAACAAACTTCTAGTCTACTGCTAAGATAGGAGTCGGACAGTCACCCACAGAGTAGGGGAAGGGATTTATATAAACAAGTGCTTTTCAAACCGCCTTTCCACTTTAGTCTCTGCACCCACTCTCATAACTAGTACAGCCAATTCTTGAGATTTCTGAAGATTCGGGGGGTATAAATCAGTCTAGGTTTCCTTTCTCCACTGCCAACTAATGACTTGCCTTTTTGGATCTGCTAAGTCCATTATAACTTTTTCATCCGCATTTCAGCTTTTAAATGATTGCTGCTGGGGTGAGCACTGGCCTACCAGTGAAGATGTCCACATCCCGTATCAGAGTGCCTGTTTGAAACCTGGCTCTGCTCCTGGGTCCAGCCTCTGCTACTCAGCACCCTGGGAGGCAGCAGGTGATGCTTCAAGTAACTGGGTCCCTGCTATCCACATGGGAGATCCAGACTGAATTCTGGCTCCTGGCTTCAGACTGGCCTAGTCCCGGCCATTACGGGCATTTGGGGAGTGAACCAGTGGAATGGGAGTGTTCTCTCTCTCTCAAACAAATACTTTTCTTTTTAAAAATAGTTGTTGGGGTTGGCGCTGTGGCGTAGCAGGTAAAGCTACTACCTGCAGTGTCGGCATCTCATATGGGTGCTGGTTCGAATCCCGGCTGCTCCACTTCCAATCCAGCTCTCTGAAAGCAGTAGAAGATGGCTCAGTTCCTTGGGCCCCTGCACCCACATGGGAGACCTGGAAGAAGCTCCTGGCTCCTGGCTTCAGATCAGCACATCTCTGGCCATTGCAGCCAATTGGGGAGTGAACCAGCGGATGGAAGAATCTCCCCTCTCTCTCTCTCCCCTTCTGTGTAACTCTTTCAAATAAATAATAAATAAATATTTTTTAAAAATGTTGTTATTGTCTCCTTGCTCTGTTATCTCTATCTTTTGTTTATTCATGCTTTCAAAACATCCCTTATTATAGTTTAGTGGAGTTTCAGGAGATTAAAAATCTGTCACCTCAACTTGAAACCCATATAAGCTTTTTTATCTTTTTTTTTTTTTTATCTTTTTTGACAGGCAGAGTGGACAGTGAGAGAGAGACAGAGAGAAAGGTCTTCCCTCTCTGTTGGTTTACCCCCAATGGCCACTGCGGCCGGCACGCTCTGGCCGGCGCACCGTGTTGATCTGAAGCCAGGATCCAGGTGCTTCTCCTGGTCTCCCATGCAGGTGCAGGACCCAAGGACCTGGGCCATCCTCCACTGCACTCCTGGGCCACAGCAGAGAGCTGGACTGGAAGAGGAGCAACCGGGACAGAATCGGGCGCCCCGGCTGGGACTAGAACCCGGTGTGCCGGCGCCGCAGGTGGAGGATTAGCCTAGTGAGCTGCGGCGCCAGCCACTTTTTATCTTTTTTTAAAAAAATATATTTATTTTATTTGAAAGGCAGAGCTACAGAGAGAGAGGGAGAGACACAGAGAGATGTTCCATCTGCTGGGTCACTCCCCAAATGTCCACAACAGCCAGAGCTGAAGCCAGGAGCTTCTTCCAGGTCTTCCACATGGGTAGCCCAAGCGTTTCTGCTGTTTTCCCAGGTGTATTAGCAGGGAGCTGGATGGAAGTGGTGCAGCTGGGACTCAACCCGACTACCATATGGGATGCTGATGCTGCATGTGGCGGCTTTACCTGCCACACCACAGTGCCTACTCCAGCTTTTTACCTTTAATAAGAGGATTTTCAATCTACCAAAGCCTTGATGTATTGGTACATTTAACCAGTTACATGTTATCATCTTTTAAGAAGGAACAAAAAGGGGGGGAAATTATTTTTTTTGGCTAATTTTAAGCTGGTAATAAAAAGTATACATTGTTAGAGAATTTAAAACTTAGAGTTAGTACTTCCCAGATACTAAAATATAGGATAAACCTCATGTGATAATCTACAGTTCACAGCCAGATGTATTCCTTATACAGTGAGATATTTAAGTGTTTTGGAGTACACAGATGTGAAGTTTACACTGATGATTCCAAACTGTAAAGTGATGGGAAAAAAATCCCATCCAGAACACAGAGCTGTTCCACGTGGCAGTCTCCTCTCCACTGTCACTTCTCACTTAATCAGCCCTGGCACCTACCGGCCTCCTCACTGCTTCCACAGTCTTCAGCACTAACCTTTGCTGTCTCTGTCGATATCACATTTTTTCTCTTATCTGTTATTCTATTACTTCTTTACTCCTTTCCTTGGCATTTCTCACTTTTGTTATGAGGAGGATTTGGCCTCGATGTTTTAGAAGTAAATCTATCAATAATATGCATTTAAAAAAATTTATGCATTTATTTGGAAGGCAGAGTTACAGAAAGGCAGAGGCAGAGAGAGCGAGACGAGAGAGATCGATCTTCCATCCACTGGTTCGCTCCTCAAATGGTCGCAAGGCTGGAGCTGGGCTGATCGGAAGCAAACAGCCAGGAGTTTCTGGTGCAGGGGCCCAAGCACTTGGGCCATCTGCTACTGCGTTCCCAGGCCATAGCAGAGAGCTGGATCAGAAGTGGAGCAGCTGGGACTAGAACTGGTGCCCATATGGGATGCCAGCACTGCAGGTGGTGGGTTTTATCCGCTACGCCACAGTGCTGGCAATAATATGCACTTGCATGTAGTGAATTTTTCACTCTCCCTTTGGCAGGTATGTACTGAGTGCCTGTTACAGGCCAGGTCCTATTCTAGGCATTAAGCACAAGACAATGAATCCAACAAAGCCCCTACTCTCATACAGCCTGCATTCAAGCAGGGGCGACAGATGACAAACAAATCAGAAGGAGCTGGACGTTATAAAGAAATAAGGATGGAGGTACAGACAGTGACAGGGTGAGGACACGTCAGTTACACAAGGTGATCAAAAGGCTTCTCTTGAAAGGGATCATCTGAGTAGACACAAGGATGTTTGTGGTACGAGTGTCGCAAGGGGCCAATGACAAGGGTGAAGGCCCTGAAGGGGAGCATGCTTGGGCTGCTAAGGAAATAGCGAAGAGACCAGTGGTGTGGGAAGAGGGTAAGCTTGCTTCTCTCTCAGCGTTTACTACATTTCTTTTGCCATGGTTTACTCAGAACATTTTAATCTTATTTTTCAGATGGGAACAGATCCAGATTCAAACTTATCTGAAAAGCTAAGACTGGCTGAAGTCTAACGGATAAGCAGGAGTGTTACGAAGCACGCTGGGCTGAACTTCGGCTTGTAAACACCATGAATTACATATATTGGCTAGCTGGTGGGGGGGGTGGTATTACAATGGGAAGATTTAAGACCCAGATCTGATTCTGAGTCCTTGTTCTGCACTTATTACTTGATCCTGAATCAGAGTTGTAGATGTTAGAATATTTATACCCTTCTACTTCTTTTCTAGCTTTATAGTGTAAAAGCATATTGGTTACAGGGAAAGAATTCTGGACTAAGAGTCAGAAATCCTGAGATAAAACACCCTTGCTGCCATTTATTTTAACGTGTGTCCTTAGACAAGTCACTTACTTATCCGTAAAAAATGAAAACCCCAGGCCGGCGCCACAGCTCACTAGGCTAATCCTCCGCCTGCGGCACCAGCACTCTGGGTTCTAGTCCCGGTTGGGGCGCCAGATTCTGTCCTGGTTGCTCCTCTTCCAGTCCAGCTCTCTGCTGTGGCCTGGGAAGGCAGTGGAGGATGGCCCAAGTGTTTGGGCCCTGCACCCACGAGGGACACCAGGAGGAAGTACCCGGCTCCTGGCTTCGGACTGGCGCAGCACTGCTGTAGCGGCCTCTTGGGGGGTGAACCAACGGAAGGAAGACCTTTCTCTCTGTCAATCTTTCTCACTGTCTAACCCTGCCTGACCAAAGAAAAAAAAAAAACAAAACAAAAAACCCAAAACCCAAAAAGATAAACCAATTTCCTTTATAACATTATGAAGATTAAAGATTAAATGACATAGGAATAAACAATGCATATGAAAGCAATTTGCATACTACAAAGTATTAAGACACATAAATATTTTGTCTCTTCACAGCTTTTATATTTATATTTAACTGTTTATGTTTTTCATCTAAGTGTTTTCAAAAATTTTACCTTTTGATCTATACCTAAGAATTGCATAAAAGTTTATCCTGCAAAGGCAGTTCTTAATTTTACCCTATAATAAATTTCATAAAATGTATCTTTTAGATTACACAGCAAAACTCAGATATGAACAACTTGACTTGAAATCCTTAAAAATGATCATAATGTAAATTTTCACTTTAACTTTATTAACTGTTTTGCAACAGATAATATGGGCACCTACAAAGAATAATTTGGATGACAAAGTAATAATCATTTTGCATATTTCCGTAACTCTAAATGACTTTTTAATGATGTTGGGACCTATTTTCCTTTTCATATTCTCTCTACTGCTAGCTAAATCACTGAGTGTTATACCTACATTTGCAGTCATATTTATTATCAAATACTTGATATATGTTTTGAAGACTGCACTAGAGATAAAATATTTTTAGCATCATATTGATAGCTATTAAAGTGTCCTTATGCTGCTAGACAGTAATTTAAAATGCAGTCTAAAAGAAAATCAGCAACAGCCTTAAAACACCTCAGTGGTCTTCCAAAGTCATTTACAAGAGACTTCAAAGAACAGAACTTACTCCATGCCCTGTGCAGTCTGCCGTGCAATATCTATAAGTTTGATCATCTCGAATTTGGTCTCAATGATGTGGAGATGGTGATATAAACTGGAGCCCTCACACCACTGGGTAACAATAGCCAGCTGTGGCTTTGTGGAATAGCCCATGAAAAGTAGGATATTCACATGTCGTGTTTTCCTGTAAAAAGAAATGACAGTGAATAGTAAATGTAATTTCTTAAAGAGCCAAACAGCAGGAAGTGAAGGAGATGACCTTTCGTCCCTTTCAACTGTACATCAAATGTGTATTTGCTTGGAAGAACCTGGTCTTTTGTGAGAAAGCCTGGACTGCATTTTCCTCCTCCTCCTACGAAGCAACAGCCCTCTTCTATTGTGTGACCCCTCACAGTACTGTTTACAAGTTCTGATTGTACTTGTTGCTTCAATCACAGTCTCTTTGGCCCCTTCCGTTCTGTAATGGACCATGTCTATCCTACCACTGTAACTGCAGTTCTGGAATGTTCTGGCACATCGTCCTAGTATTTGCAGGGTGAATGATAGCTGTTGAAAGAAGTATGGCACAGACGATCACAAGCTTAAAAGTGATATAAAATAAAATGAGACAGCATGATATAACTGATTTAAATGAATTAAAAATAAGTTCTAATTATCTTTAAAGAAAAAAAAAAAGACAGCCAAAATAGTCTATCAATTAGAGGTACCAGGAAAATGTGCCAAGTTAAAAAAAAAAAACAACAGAAGAATAAATTTAGGAGACTACAAATTGTTAATCTAACATCCCCCACTCAAATATCTTTCTTAATATACTTGACAAGCAACTTGAGGTTGCTTAAATACCCTCAATCATGGGGCTTATCACTGAGAATAGCCACCCCCACTCACTGTTTATGCAGTTTTAGTTTTAGAAACTTCTCTTATGTTGAGACAAAATTCATTCTTCTGTAACTGTCACAACTGGCTCCCCCATTTTGCTCTCTGGAATGACAGAGTAATTTAGCACCCTCTTGAATATAAAGGTTCTATGGATTACATTCCCCAAGTTCTCTTCAACTATTTTTCCCCAAGCTAAAGTTCCAGAATCTTTCTGATGCAGGTTGTCCTCTTTCAGACACACTCTGGTTTGTATACGTACCTCAAGGTTCACACACCAGGACTAAATACAGTCTCTAAAAATGTTCTGATGAGAATTCTCAGAGTACTGTTTCCTATGTGGCACTATCATTTCACATGGCCAGAATACTGTATTTCCATTAATTCAGTCTAGGATTAAATCTTCTATCACTATTATATACAACAATGCATAAATCTAAAATATACCAAGACAAGCTCTCTTTATATATGTTATCTCTTTTGAATAAATCTGTAAAGTTCACAGTGGCTACCACCAGAAAACAGGAATCAACAAAAAGTGACTTTTTTTCTCTGAAAAACAGTAATTCCCATAAGCTCACCTGAGTACTCCTACTTCATTTTTGAAGGCCTGTAACTGCTGAGGTGTAGGTGCTGTCACATTCAACATTTTTACTGCCACATCACCTAAAAGGTAATTGTCATTCTAGATGTCATTCCAATTTTTAAAATTTGAAAATATAAAACAGTCTTGGGTATTTTCACAAATTATCATAGTCCCAAATACAAATCCTTGTTAAACTGCAAGGAAATTATACTTTAAGTATATTAATTTAAAAAAAAAGATTTTAGTTATTTGAATGGCAGAGTGACGGGGAGAGACAGAGACATCTTCCATCTGCTGGTTCATTCCCCAAATGGCCACAAAGGCTGGGGCTGGTCCAAGCAGACATCAGGAGCCTGCAACATCATCTATGTCTCCCGCGTGGGGCCGCAGGAGCTCAAGCACTTGGCAATCCCTCAGTTTCCTCAGGCCCGTTCGCAGAGAGCTGCATCAGAAGTCGAGTCGCCAGGACTGGAACTGGTACTCCAACATGGGGTACTGGTGTCTCAAGTAGCAGCCTGACCTGCTGCACCACACTTTGACCCCAAGTATATTAATTTTTTAAGGATAAAGATGAACAATATTACTCCTTTAATAGAATTTCTTTCTTTTTTTTTTTTTTTTGACAGGCAGAGTGGACAGTGAGAGAGAGAGACAGAGAGAAAGGTCTTCCTTTGCCGTTGGTTCACCCTCCAATGGCCGCCGCGGCCGGCGCGCTGCAGCCGGCGCACCGCGCTGATCCGGTGGCAGGAGCCAGGAGCCAGGTGCTTTTCCTGGTCTCCCATGGGGTGCAGGGCCCAAGCACCTGGGCCATCCTCCACTGCACTCCCTGGCCACAGCAGAGGGCTGGCCTGGAAGAGGGGCAACCGGGACAGAATCCGGCGCCCCAACCGGGACTAGAACCCGGTGTGCTGGCGCCGCTAGGCGGAGGATTAGCCTAGTGAGCCGCGGCGCCGGCCCCCCTTTAATAGAATTTCAAAACGCCGATCCAGACAACAGTCGACCTTGTTTTTTCCCTGGAAGTTTAGTTTAACCAATTATGTACCTTTGGTATTTTCCTATTCAACAAATTAAATGAGATGTACTTACTAACTGCTGAAATTACAGATGATATACAATGGAGCTTGGCTTAAAATAGAAAATTACAAAACATTTTTATGAGCATAGTTAACATTTTTTTCACATCTATATGTTACTTTGATGCCTTTGATTATGAAAATGACTAAAATTGGAACTATAATCTAAACAACCACTTTGTAACACTGCTGGCAGTATGTATTAAAACTGCATATTCTGTAGTCCCACAATTCTCTCCTAGGTATAGATCCTACAGAAATGAAAAAGACATATACTAAGAACATTCATAGCCGCCGGCGCTGCAGTGTAGTAGGTTAAACCTCCGCCTGAGGCGGGGGCATCCCACACGGGTGCTGGTTTGTGTCCCAGCTGCTCCTCTTCCCATCCCGCTCTCTGCTTAAGGCCTGGGAAAGCAGCAGAGAATGCACAAGTGCTTGGGATCCTGCACCCACTTGGGGGACCCAGAAGAAGCTTCTGGCTCCTGGCTTTAGATCTGCTTGGCTCCAGCTGTCGCAGCCAACTGGGGAGCGAACCAGCGGATGAAAGACCTCTCTCTCTGTTTCCTTCTCTCTCTGTGACTCTGCCTCTCGAATAAATCAATCTTTAAGAAAAAAAATATTCACAGCAGAACCATTTGTAATAGCCCTAAACTGGAAGCTATACAAATGCTTGTTACACAATCAGTGGAAGAAGATATCATTTTATAGTTACAAAATGAATACAGAGAATAAATGAATTACAACTACACACTCTAATGCAGATGAATTTTACCAACAATGTTGAGTCAAAGGGGCAGACACAAAAGCGTACACACTAGATGGTTTCTGTTAAGGTCAGGATCGTGGTTTTCTTGGGAGAGAGGTGACTGCCTTAGGAATACAGGAGGGGACGTCCAGAGTGCTAGTAATGCTCTATTTATTCATCACCGATGTGTTCACTTTGTGTGATTCAGCTTCCTCTTCATGTCTGTGCACTTGTTATGTTGTTAAATATAACTTTAAAATACTGTTTCATATAACTTTTTAAACAGTCAGATTCAATTTTTCTTAAAATAGTGCTCATTGTATCAGCTGTAGCATATAATACTGCATACCACATTCAAATGTTAAAAACATTTTGAAAGCATAAAGAACAAAATTCTCATAAAGAGTTACTCAGGGGGCCGGCGCTGTGGCATAGCAGGTAAAGCTGCCGCCTGCAGTGCTGGTATCCCATAGGAGGACTGGTTCGAGTCCCAGCTGCTCCACTCCTGATCCTGCTCTCTGCTATGGCCTGGGAAAACAGTAGAAGACGGCTCAAGTGCTAGGGCCCTTGCACCCGCGTGGGACACCTGGAAGAAGCTTCCAGCTCCTGGCTTCAGGTTGGCGCAGCTCTGGCTATTGCGGCCATCAGGGGAATGAACCAGCAGATGGAAGACCTCTCTCTCTTTTTCTCTGCCTCTCTGTAACTCTGCCTTTTAAATAAATAAATAAGTGAAGAGTTGCTCAAAAATGAAATTATATTGCTGTATATTTATGTATAAGGGGGTCTTCGAAAAGCTCACAGAAATGGGTATTATGAGAAACCTTTTATTTTTTGCATCAAAATGAAGTTACATATATTTTTTAAATTCCGTTTATTCACAAAGCTTTTGAAGTAGCCTTGTATTATCAATCTTTTTTGTAGTGCTGTATGAGTATTTATGATTACATATGAAAAGATAACCTTAAAAGATATACACTAAAATACTGACAATCATTTTTTAAGTTTCTTTCTTTCTTTCTTCTTTTTTTTTTTTTTTGATAGGCAGAGTTAGACAGTGAGAGGGAGAGACAGAGAGAAAGGTCTTCCTTCCGTTGGTTCACTCCCCAAATGGCTGCAATGGCCAGAGCTGTGCCAATCTGAAGCCAGGAGCCAGGTGCTTCCTCCTGGTGTCCCACGCGGGTACAGGGCCCAAGCACTTGGGCCATCCTCCACTGCCCTCCCGGGCCACAGCAGAGAGCTGGACTGGAAGAGGAGCAGCTGGGACTAGAACCCGGCACCCATATGGGATGCCAGTGCCACAGGCGGAGGATTAACCTGGTGAGCCATGGCACTGGCCCCAGTTATTTATTCCTATTTATTTATCTGAAAGGCAGAGAGATACAGAATGATCTTCCATCTGCTGATTTACCCCCTAAATGCTAGCAATAGCCTCAAAGCCAGGAGTTAGGAACTCAATTTGGGTCCTTGCTTACGGGTGGGAGTCAGGATCTGAACCCAGACACTCCAATATGGGATGTGGGCATCCCAAGTAATGTCTTTTTTTTTTTTTTTTTTTTTTTTTTTAATTTGACAGGTAGAGATTTAGATAGTGAGAGAGAGAGAGAGAGACAGAGAGAAAGGTCTTCCTTCTGTTGGTTCACTCCCCAAATGGCTGCTATGGCCGGTGCACTGCGCTGATCTGAAGCCAGAGCAAGATGCTTCCTCCTGGTCTCCCATGCAGGTTCAGGAGCCCAAGCACTTGGGCCATCCTCCACTGCCCTCCTGGGCCACAGCAGAAAGCTGGACTGGAAGAGAAGCAGCCAGGACTAGAACCCGGTGCCCATATGGGATGCTGGCGCCACAGGTGGAGGATTAACCAAGTGAGCCATGGCGCCGGTCCCCAAGTAATGTCTTAATCACTGTGCCACTCACCACGAAAGTAATTTTAAATAGTTGTATATTTCATATGTAGTTTCACAAAGTGAGGTATTATAGATGCTACTTTGTAAAATTTAATATATCACAGACACCTTTCCACATCAGTAAATGTTGCTCTACTGTGTCAATTTATAATCACATATGGAGGGATCAACTTACTTATCTTATAATCCACTGATGTGCACTTCAATTTATTGTCATTAATATTAAAGCTCTGATGAATGTATTTCACATATATCTGTTCCTCTCTGACTACTTCCTCAATACACATATTGCCAAATTGCCTTCCAGAAGGTTTACAGCAATTTCTTTTCCATCAGCAGCAATTCTAAGAATGATCAATCAAAAAAAAAATCTTTGTCCTTTGGAGAGGTAAATAATGATTTCTACTTTTTGATTTTCCTATTCTTTGATAACATTTTTTCTATGTACTGGTCATTTATATTTCTTCCTCTGGTAAGTACACTTTTAATATGTTTATTTGTGATTTACAATACAAATAAAATGATCAGCAAAAAGACTTCTAAAAGAAAAAAGTTGGGGGCCAGCACTGTGGCTTAGTGGGTACAGCTTCTGCCTGCCATGTCAGTATCCCATATGGGTGCCAGTTCGAGTCCTGGCTGCTCTACTTCCAAACCAGCTCCCCACTAATGTGGGTGGAAAAGCAGTGCAAGATGGCTCAAGTGCTTGGGCCCCTGCACCCACATGGGAGACCTGGAGGAAGCTCCTGGCTCTTGGAAAAACTCCAGTCTTTGTGGCCAATTGGGGAGTGAACCAGCGGATGGAAGACCTCTCTCTCTGTCTCTCCTTTTTTCTGTAATTCTACCTCTTGGGTAAATAAACATTAAAAAAAAATGACATACATACCGTGCCATTTTCCCTTGTAGACGGTTCCAAATGATCCAGATCCAATTCTCTGTCCCACGGTGATCTGCCCATCAGGAATCTCCCAATCATCACTTGAATCCCGTCTACCAAGAGTTTTCTTGAAAAAACAGTGCAAAAGTCAAGCAAAACCAAATCAAAAAGGAACACCTTAAATTTTATGCTAAGTACATTACTCTATGCCTAAAAGGGACATAGTTTAGGAAAAGAATAAGATCTATTTTAAAAAAACACACTTTGAATATTAGTTACAAGTATGACTCTTAAACACAAAGCTCAATTTCAGGCATGGAAAGCCAAGACATTGTGGCAAAAAATGGCCTACATGAAAGATCCCTGTGAAATCCCAGTGGAAAGAAGGGGCCATCAAAGAAGGAGGTACCTTTCTCTGAAGGGAGGAGAGAACTTCCACTTTGCTTATGGCCTTGTCTAAATAAGGTCGGAGTTTGTGAACTCAAGAGGCTTCTATGGCCTTGGCAGCTCATGACAAGAGCCTCGGGTGATTACTGATGCCACAAATAAGAGTGTCAACTGTTAAATCAACAACGGGAGTCACTATGCACCTACTCCCCATGTAGGACCTCTGTCCTTAATGAGTTGTACTATGGGAATTAACGGTAAAATTAGTCTTCAAACAGTACTTTATACTTTGTGTCTCTGTGTGGGTGCAAACTGTTGAAATCTTTGCTTAGTATAGAGTTGGTCTTCTGTATATAAAGTTAATTGAAAATGAATCTTAATGAAGAATGGGAAGGAGCATGAGGTGGGAAGGTTTGGGGGTGGGTGGGCGGGTAAGGGGGAAAAACCGCTATACTCCAAAAGCTGTACTTATGAAATTTATATTCATTAAATAAAAGCTTTCTAAAAAAACATAAAGCTCAAATTTAAGTCTTCAGTGTTAGGATGGAAACAATGTTCTATAAAACAAATTTACTAGATAGGAACTAAAATCTATCTTATTAAAATGGCTTTGTATCACTTGGAGAACCATTAGGGGCAAGAAAAGTGCTATATATTTATGACTAGCTTCAACTCCAAATCCCTCAAAATTTAACATATTGTTTAATCTTACCTATATCCAGTATTACTGAGAATTTATCTAATTATTCTTTTCTAATCATGGATAAATTTCCTCATACACCTTATCTGATCCAGTCTTGTAAAAAAAAAAAAATCAGCCTATGCAGTTATTTTGGTAGGGCAAAGGTCCCACCTAGTAACACACGCCACGGCTACAATGACTGTTTGGTCAGATTCACTGTACCAGCTGACTCTCCCAACAGGGACGAATGCCCTCTGGCAGCCACCTACATCTGCACGTGTCTTCAGAACTACCACACTTCCCAGATACTAGCGGATTCCCTCTCTCCTTACTTTAGAAACAGAACACTGCTGGTAACTCTTCCAAAACTGCCTTTTACTTAATCAGACTAAAGATGAGAGTGAAAATCAGTGCTGTAGGAATCTGCTTTAAACAACACTCAACTCTAACGTTTATTTGATTATGGAAATTCTGTGTCCCATACAGACATATGCATCTAACAGGTGATCTTAAATTTGGCTATGACTTGTAACATGAAAGAATCAGAGGAAAAACAAGGTATCCTGTCCTCTTACCATTCGATTCCTGTCTTCTGAGGAGGAAGACGACTTCCTCTCTCGCTGAGGTCCTGGGGATCTCTGTACAGCTTTCACACTAGTGAGTGAGCCAGGTAATGAGGCAGGGGGAGTGGCAGACAAACCCGTGGTCGATCCTAAGTCAGCCAAGAGGAAAATGGGTAAGAAGGAGGAAGAACGGTAATTTTTCAGGGGGCAGGGGTAGGAGGAGATACTTATTTTTCAAATGCAGTGCATGTTCAAATAAAGACCTTTAGGAAAGGATAAGCCCAAAAGAGGACTAGTTTGGTGATTAGTACTCTAATTTCTTTTAGTTTTCTGACTAGTTTAAGATCTCAACTGATGGATACGTTGTTTCCTTATATAAAGTCTAGAAGAGAAACATCTCTCTAAAATAAGACACATATCCTAAAAAATACTTCCAAGTTTGCTTTTTTGATTAAAAAAAGAAAAACCTTGAAGTCTATATAATAAACTTTATTTTACATTATTTCACTAACAACCAATATTAAAAAATTGATGGAAACCCCAAATGAAACATTTTCTAAAAATGGCTTTAACGCTGAAAGTATCTGGCTCTTTCATATCAGTCACTCTATTTAACTAAAACCTTAAACTACAAGCTCTATTATTCAAGAGATAACAGTGTTACTGATTTCTGGAGGCTTGTGCCACTAAATGAAGATTTTTTTTATTATCTGGTGACAAAGTTAATGTGAGCATTTTCCTACGACTTTCTGGAAAATCTGTCTTTTTAACAATGAAATAAACACTACAGCCTCTCAGCCAAGGTACTTCTGCAAATGCTAACACTCCGTATTCTGGTGAGCCTAAGGGGTATTCCGCTCCAGGAGTGGATGCAGCTGGGCAGGGTTGCATACCTTTCTGATGGGTGCTTTTCCAAATGCTGAAACAGTAGCACACATCTTAAGTCCACATACAGTAGTACATGGCAATGAGTCCTAGGCAAGGCTGCATATAGCTAAGTAGGACTGAGATGTCCAGGTAATGTTTCCAAACACAGAAGAAATACATATAAAACTGTTTTTTGAAAATCATTTCTACTCTCAGGGGAGAAAAGAGCCGCTGCCCTTCAAAAATTAAAGATACTGTGACAATTTTAAATACCAAATTTGGGTAGAAATTTTATTATTTTACCATATAACCATGTGGCATTTCCATAATCTCTCATGCAATTTTCTAAAAGAAAATGGTATCTGGGACGTTTATTAACACAATTCATTTTTTACTCTCCACTGGTAATTTTCATTAGTATAAAGCCTTAACTGCTCCATGAGGCTTTGCAGTTTTGATCTACTCAGTGCTGAGTAATTTTTCAGCTTAATTATAGTACTTAGTACTGTATAACTTCCATCCCATTCTATGGATTTCTAACAGCTGGGCTGAGAGAACAAAAATCTACAGAACTATCACTACATTCAGATTAAGTAACAACCACTTAACTAGTGGCAACAGCCAGTACACATAATTCTTTTAAAATATTTATATCTTATAAAGACACCAGTCTCAATTTGGACTTAATTTTAAAAAATCACTTTAACCACTAATTAAGGTATGGCAAAATGAAATGGAATGATCAAAGTATACTATTAACTTTTTGCTCCTGTTAGGGCATAATTAAAAGTATAAATCCTCAAATTTTCTGAAGTATGCTGAAACAGCCAAAATATATCACAGACCTTTTTCTTAAACAATTCCCTGCCTTTAACATGAGATACACATATCCTATATTAGGGGAAAAACAAAAGAAAACAAAGAACACTGCTAACCTTACAAAATCTTAGAGAAAAAATAAAACCAAGCACCTAATAAAATATCGTAACAGAGGTTTCCATTTATATTTTCATTCTCTAAGAAAACCACAAAAATTGCTAGTAAATATTATAGATCACCCCTCCCCCACCTTATTTAGTCCCACCCACTGAGCTTAAGACGTTGTCAAGACCACAAAGTAATAAGGTAACGAAGAATATGATGGATATCTCAGCTCAGATTTTGCTTGCTTTCTGAAATCTACGACAGACAGCATACAGAAAGCTTGTGGCAGGTGAGTATGGGTGAGAAGCACATTCAGAGCATTCCAGCCAAGCCAAGCCAAAATTTAGCACTGAACACTCTCGCTGACAAACACACGCTGTGAGGGTGAGCACAAACAGCATCTGTAGTTTATATTTAGTTTGCTTTGGGTGAAAACAAGAAAGAAGAGCCCAACTACCTCTGAACACTGGGCCAGGCTCAAAATCAAACACTATGTCACTGGGGACAGAAGGTAGGAGGGGACTGGGAGTCCGGGATTGGTATTTCCGAAGACAGCGCATCAGCTGGTTCAAAGGGGCTGTTAGAAGAGAAAGAGAGGGGCAGGCACACACAGGAAGACAGACACACAGAAGTCATGGGGAGTAAGTAAGATGAATTAAAGCCTGCTTCACAAAATAATTCTGGACGTTAAAAAAAGGTCTGCTTATTTTCATAAAATCCCAATCATTTAAAAAAATGACTCATATAAAGGGCAAGAAATGCCATTTGATTTTAGGTATTGAGCAGGCTGTGTTTATGACCAAGTTAACTTTGTGATGCTAACATGATGGCAACATTTAAATGCTGGATGTATTGGGCAAAATTATCAAAAGCCACAGCTGTAAGACATATGAAAGTCAAACTTGCAGCAACATTAATTGGCAGGGTTCACGGAATAACAAACAGGAAAAACAAAACAAAACAAAACAAACCAACAACCCCAATTAACCATGTGCTACAGTCAATACTGAGTCCAGAGTATATGATGCAGGCTTATCATTTTTTTGGTAGCTACACAAGTGTACAGATAAGTCAGAAAAGAGGGCTTCTACAATGATTACTCAGTACGTATGTCTGAGTCTGGATTCGGATATTTTGAAGATACAGAGGTCACAGGGAAGAGACCACCTCTAAGCAGTTAATCCAGGTCTGCCTGATGGGCAGAAGACAGCTGAGAGGGCAAGTATGGAACTCCTGGAAGAACATGTTACGACAGTCTCCAATACCACCTCTTGGAAAGCAGTATATAGGAAAAATTATTACAAAACAGTTTTTTCTTCAGCAATGTTTACATGTCTTATGTGCTAGAATGAATGCCACATGAAAATTCTGTGAGAAATCCCAATTTAATTTCTCTTTTGCTCATTTTATTTACTGACTGGTAAGAGGCAGCTGGAATTTTCCACAATGGATCCATTATACAGAATGTATACTTCAAATACTTATAAGAAGCTGAAGGGAAGTGGTTGATAAAGTCTGACAAAAAGAGAAGCTGTGGCAGGCAAGCCAAGGGATCCTCACAGAAATGATCTGGCAAAGTCAACTTTTATTTGATTCAAAGCTCGATCCTTAATTATCACTGGAGGAGCAAAGGAGATTTAGGAACTCCAGCTTTGCAGTGGCTACAAATTAATAAAGTGGGTGAGACAGCTAAGGATCGCTCCTTAGTATGGTTTTCACATACATAGCAAACTTAAGATTCCCTGTTGTGTCCCCTTATCTTTTACACTCTTGTTCTAATGAAAAATTTCTTAGAGAAAATGATAAATATTATAGAAAACCAAAAAAAATTGGTTTTTTCTCTACACATTTTTCTCTGTGTCTGTGTTTAATGAAAGAAGCAAGTATAAGGGAGATAAGCAGCAAAGCATTGCATTTTTTCCTTGAGGTTTTTTTAAATGAAAACCACTACTTACCTCCATCACCACGAAACCCTTGGTCTCTAATCAAGTCCTATAAATAAACAGTAATGTATATTTATTCAAAGCATACAGTAAGAAAGTAATAATAACGAATTTCTATTATAAACTAACAGGTTGATTAAAAATAATACCTTACAATTACTTAGTAAAATAGAAAGAATATAGAGTTAATTAATGAACATAATAAAATCTAGATTTTGAAGCATCTGCCAATCTAATCTTATATTGAAAGGATTATTAGTCCCAATCAAATGTTGAAATCCATTTCAGGCCATTCAAAACCAATGGCTTCATCAGTCCTTTAAAAATTCTACTGGCACATACTAAGAGCCATAAAGTGTTCATACCCTTTGATCCTGTAATTCCACTTCTGGGAATTTTTCCTAAGGACATAATTCAGAAGAAAAAATAATATGCACAAAATGTTCAGTGCAGCATTATCCATTATACTAAATAATTATTTCCCTATTATAGGCATTTTGATAGTTTATAGTTAAGTAAATTGTAGTGTATTAATTGAATGAAGTATTATGCAGCTATTTACCAAAATAATTATGAAATGTGAATCATGATACATGTTTATAACAATAAATACACAAAATCAAAAGTATACTGGTTACAATTTTAAAAACATGGACGTTTAAGAAGGACGCATTAGTAGGTAAAAATGATTATAGTCTAAATAGGGGTTCTGCTAAAACTTATTTTTTTTTTAAATAAAGCTTTTTGTAGAAATGTTGGTAGTGGGTGAATCTCTACTAATAATTCTATTTGGATCCTGATGGGTAGACCTTGGATTAATTTATTCAGTTTAATTTAAATGAGGGATTGAATGGCCCCAAATGTCTCTTGCAAATAAGCAGCTTTTTGTTTATAAACTCAAACACGGTAAAACCTTTACTGATCTATTTCTACGACATTCAATATATTATATAAAGCCTCCATCATTTTCTGCAGAATAATCAATATATACAACTGCAAACAAGGTACTAGGTAGTAGGGGTTTTGGTGTACCAATACTGAAATGCCCTACACCTATGGATTGACAAATCCAGCTTTTTCACCTTTATAACCTAATGATAGTATCAATATAAACTCACATTTTCAATTTCAAATATGGTCTTAAAGGTCCCTGACAATGTTTTCTACACATTCTAGGTTAAACAGGATCTTTCTTCCACCATTCTAAAATTCACTATATCCGACATTTTCCACTCTCTTGTTCCTTCTCTTTCTCACATCCTTTCCCTTCCCCATGAAAAAACAGATGCCATCAAAGAACCTTCTTGTATCTACAAATATCTGCACAGTGTTACTAGCTGCAGTATCTGAAATCTTACTGCGCACCAGGGATAACAAGCATTTCAAACCACACAGGAAGCAGACGCCAGCACCTCAGGGTTAAGTCATCTAACATCTAACATCGTGACGCCTGTGAAGGCCTGCAAGAGAGTAACGTCCATCAGTAACTCCTCACGGCCTCTCAAGAACATCATTTCCCAGTTAAAGAAACTTCATCAATCCTTTCTGCTCTCTTCAACCTCTTCACTGACTTCTTCTCCAGTGGCAAACAGCGCTAGTCTAACATTAGAGACAACTGTCCCTTAACCTTGCATCAAGCCATGGCTCTTCTGCCCTCCGTTACAGCCAGGCTCTCCAAACTGACAAAATTCTATGTTCTCATACACCTTTCTCTCCTCTCCTAAACAACTAAAACAGCTTTCAGTGAAGTCAAAATGGCAACTTACATGCCCAAACCAACAGTCATTCTGATACATGCCTCATTTGAGTCTTAATGGCAGCTGGCATCAACTACTGCAGCACTCTGGAAGCCCCTTTTCCCCTTGGTTGTTAACACCACTTCTCTCTCGGGAAGCCCCCTTTCCCCTTGGTTGTTAACACCACTTCTCTCTTAGTTACCTGAAGCCAGACTGGGGGAGAGGAGCAGCTCTGAAGAGACACAGGCAACAACAGGCTCTGCCTGCACCTCAAATACTGTTTTCCAGGGTTGCTCTGTACCTGAGAGTGTCGGCATATATGTGTTGTACATACATATGTATATGTTTATCTCACCCCATGGCTTCAGCGGATAAATATGCTAATTACTTCTCAACCTGGAACACCACTCAAGGTCCTTACATGCAACAGCCATTGGACTTCTAAACCACAAAGTCCCACAGACATCTTAAAGTCAACAAATCAACAAAGAAGCTATGACTCCTTGTTTCCGCAAACTCCATACTTATTCCTTTGGTTATTTCCTGTCTTAGTGACAAGTACCATCCATTCGTCAAAAACTGGGTCTTTAAGCCAGAAGCCTGGGCATTACCTTCTACTTCTCTTCCACCTTTCTCCTCTACTGCTATATAGTACCTGGTTAAATATATGAAATGAAGGCCAGGTTTTAAAACCATTTCAACCATTTATCAGCTCTGTGATCTTGGGTGTATTTCTTAACCTCTGTAAATCGAATATTCTTAACAGTAAAATAAAGATAATGATAGCATTTAACCCATGAGTTTTTATAGGGATTGAACAAGGAAATTTACATGCACATAGTAAGCACTCATGAACAGCAGCTATTTTCAGCAACATTTCTAAGTACTTTATCACTAATTTACAGTCTCCTCTGCTCCCATCCCCCAACCCATGCCACAACTCGAGCTTAAACCTTTATCTACTCCTGCTTAGAATACCCAGATGGGCCGTTGGTGTGGTATAGTGAGTTAAGCCACAACTTACAACACCAGCGTCCCATACTGGAATACAGGGTTGAGCCCTGGCTACTTGGCTTCTAGTCCAGCTCTCTGTTAACGTGCCTGGGACAGCAGTGATGATGGCCTGCCTGATGGTTGGGCCCCTATGACCCATGTAGAGACCAGAATGGAGTTCTAGGCCATGTGGGGGAGGGAACCAGCAGAAGAAAGAACTCGATTCTCTCTCTGTCACTTTGCCTTTCACACAATTGAAACAGAACAAACAAAACCCCCAAGCAAAAGCATGTGAAAGTCACATTAGTGACAGTATGGCTTCTGCGTGTGTTTCCCAATTGACCTATCCTCCACACTACACCAAGATTTTTCCAATTTACAGAACTGACCTGTCATGCTCAAAAAAATTTTTAAGATTTCCCACAACTACGTTAGACACAAAGCCTTTCAATACAGATTTTACCTACCTAGTTTCATCTTCCACTATTTCTCAGTCTTCTCTTGAACCCTAAACTTCTACAACAATTGTTACTTACCATATCCGACGTAAAGGCACTTCCATGCCTTTGCACGTACTGTTTCATTAACACCATTCCTTCCCAATCTCCCTGCCTAGTGTACTTAATAAATTCTTACTCATTCATCTTTTGGTTTGGCTTAATTGTCGTCCCCTCTCTGCTAAATATTCCTAAAGGTAACCATGCAGAATTTATTACTCCCTTCTCTAAATTGTCCATCTTATGGTCATTTAATTCTGTCTGATTTCTTGACTACGCTGTGACTTCCTTGAGGGCAAAGACTGGATACTAATTCATCCTTAATTCCCAACTGCCGAACACACTGTCTAGCCAATAGCAGAGTCAATAGCAAATCTTTTTCGTGGAATAAGTGAGCATGAATGAAAATGCTAAAGAGTATATAGTTTATCTTAGTAACCAATGGGAAATCACTGAGAGTTCTGGAACAAGAGAACAGATAGTGACAGAAATGTTGTGAAGAAATTACTCTAACAAGAACATAGAGAATGAAAATGAAGGACTGGTGGCGTGGCGCAGCGGGCTAAGTCACAGTTTACAACACCAGTATTACCAATCAACAGTGCCAGCTTGAATCCTGGCTGCTTTGCTTCTGACTTAGCTCCTTGCTAATGAACCTGGGAAAAAAAGTGGACAATGGCCCACGTTTTGGGCCCTTGCCACCCATGTGTGGGACCGGAATGAGTTCTGGGTCCTGGCTTCCACTTGGCCCAGTCCCAGCCATTGTGGATGTGGGGAGTAAACCAGCAAATGAATATCTCTCTCTCTTGCAAATAAATAAATAAATCTTAAAAAACAAAAACACAGAGAAATCAGTGGCAGGAAATCTATTTAGGAGATCAATGTAGTAAGTAGTTAAGTGAAGAAATGTGGGCCCAAATATTGGTAGTGACAATTAAGACCCATTTTGAGATGCACATAAAGCAAAGGTGATACTTTATGACTGTTTGGTTATGGAGGAGAATAATAAAAAGCCAAGATTTAAAGATATTTCAAATGTTCAAGCCCAAGAGAATAGTAGTAACAGATAAAAAGGGAAATGGTCTAAATCAAAGTAAATATAACTGTTACAATTTTGGATGTACTGAGAATAGGTTTATCTAAAAATATTTTGATTTCTTACTTCACAGTCTCCTTTTTCCCATTATTTGCCTCTCCTACGTTCTTCCTTTCTATTCAGGTCTAAAGGGAAAGCCCTTATTAGTATAAGGAAAAAGCCACTTAAAATGAACCCCATAAAAATTGAGAAAGTTCCACAGTAAAAAGCACAAAGAAAGTCCGATTTGGGAATTTATCTTGGAAAGCAAAATTTAAAATTTTTTTTAACTACTGTTTTTTTTTTTTTAATTTATTTATTTGGAAGAGTTACACAGAGAGAAAGAGAGAGAGAGGTCTTCTATCCGATGGTTCACTCCCCAATTAGCCACAATGGCTGGAGCTGCACCGATCAGAAACCAGGAGCCAGGAGATTCTTCTGGGTCTCCCACACGGGTGCAGGGGCCCAAGGACTTGGGCCATCTTCTACTGCTTTCCCAAGCCACAGCAGAGAGCTGGATCGGAAGTGGAGCAGCTGGGGCTCGAATCAGTGCCCATATGGGATGCTGGCGCTTCAGGCCAGGGTGTTAACCCACTGTACCACAGCACCAGCCCCAGCAAAATTAAAATTTAAAAAAAATTTTTCTTTTACAATTGATGAAATTTATTCCAACCATATGCTAATTCTTAAACATAGAAGCAAAATTTTTTGGCCATAATGCAAAACTTATGATAGTACAAACTGAAATACTTATATTCATGTTCATCTTTTGCCAATCATAATCATTTTTATAAAAATTTTAAAGGGGGCTAGCATTGTGGCACAGCAGGTTAAGTCTCCTGGGATGTTGGCATCCCACAGGGTAGCCGGTTCAAGACCTGGTTGCTCCGTTTCTGATTCAGCTCCCTGCTAATGTGCCTGGGAAAGCAGCAGAAGATAGCCCAAGTCCTTGGGCCCCTACATCCACGTAAGAGAGCTGGATGAAGCTCCTGGTTCCTGGCTTGGGCCTGGCCCAGCTCCAGCTATTGTGGCCATTTGGGGAATGAACTAGTAGATGGAAGATCTCTCTGTTTTCCTTCCTCTCTTTGTAACTCTTTCAAATAAAATAAGATAAAATCTTTAATTTATGAACTTCCTCAAGGACCTGTATTAACCATCTGACATTTAAACTATTGTGTTCATTTGGAAGGTACAGCAACAGAGAGAGAGAGGGACATACAGAGGCAGAGATCTTCCATCTGCTTGTCTGTTCACCAGATGGCCACAATGGTTTGCACTGGTCCAGACCAAATCCAGGAACCTGGAATTCCATCTGGGTCTCTACATGGGTGGCAGGGGCTCAAGGACTTGTCAATCTTTCCCTGTCTTACTAGGCACATCAGAAGGGAGCTGGACTGGAAGTGAACAGTCAAAACTTGAATTGCTGCTCCAACTGGGACGCCAGCTCTGCAAGCCCAGAGTTAATGTGCCATGCCGCAACGTCAACCCCAAAGCATTTTTTTTATTTGACAGTAGAGTTACAGACAGAGAGACACAGAGAGAAAGGGCTTCCCTCCGTTGGTTCACTCCCCAAAATGGACGCCAGGGTCGGTGCTGCGCCAATCCGAAGCCAGGAGCCAGGTGCCTCCTCCTGGTCTCCCACGCGTGCATTTTCAATAGAAGATAAGACTTACAGAGACGGTGTCATAAGGACAAAAATCAGAGTAACTTATTTATCATTGGTGAAATATTTACAGTGAAGAAGACAGGCTTTTCTGTGGTTCAAAAAATAATCTAGCATTTAAAACAACAGCAATAAATCAAAGGTGGCATTTAATTCTGATGTATATCAGAAAAATAAGGAAATGAACTTGAAATTTTTAGTGCTAGCAATCTGGGTACTTACATCAATATTGACAGGTTCTATTGTGTTAATGTGAACATTAGGCGCTGATGAAGACCGGTCTCGTTGCCCAAACTGATTTCGATGATCTTCATCTGCTGGTCGGAAGGACTGTGGAATCGGAATGGATTTTGAAGGGGACGGACTGGTGAGAATTTGGTGCCTGGAAAAGTCAAGTCATTGAAAGGTAAGGTTCAGAGCGACTACATAAATAATAATATTAAAAAACTACAATGAAAAGATTTTCTGGTTTCTCAAAATCATTAAGTATTGAAAATCCTGCAGTAACAGCTTTAAAAGGTTCTTACTTTAAAAAAACCGACACATACAAACCGCTAAAGCTGTTTTGCTTAAACAGATTTTCCAGTGGCTATCTATAAATAAAAACTGATTGTTATTCAGAGAATTTCAGGCAATCTACAAATAGCTAGAAATTACCTGTGTTTAATCAGCTTGAAGACACAAAATCTGCCATTTTTTCTAACTTTGCCACTTCCTGACATATGAAGCTACTAACATGAAAATTTTATGGCAAGTATGAAGAAATTATAAATAATTTTAAGAATATGTATGAACATTTCTGGACCTGAAAGATTTACCTGTTACTTTATACCAGAGTTGAACGAAAATTCTAAAAAAATCAAAATATCATTTCCAAATTCCGAAGATAACCCTTATAGAATTAATTTCTCTCATATTTTGAATTTTTGGTCATGATTAATTGTTGATACCAGAGACACAGAGAATTATGTTAAACAATAAAGCAAACATTTTAAAAATTGCTTTTTAATCAAACCACCAAAATAGGTCACCTAAAATAGCTGCTGCACATAAATAACAAAGTATAATTTATCATAAGCCCTAAAAGGAACCTGACACTCACAAGAAACATGAAGGTTTTGAAAACAGACTAAGTCTACGCCCTCCAGACAGGGTACTGCAGGAGGCGAAGCATCACGTGGTAAATGAGGCACAGTCAGCGGGCAGGCACTGCACTCTGCCAGGACCTGTGCATGAGCTGGAGCCAACAAGCTCTCTCTGCCTACTGGTTATCCTTCTACCTCACTGCATGAAAGCTCTCGAATCAGCACTGCCTACTGTACTAACACCCGGACAGAATGACAGTGTTGAGGGAATAAAGAACATTTGTTAAGAGAAAAGAGTGGGGCCAGTGCCGTGGCATAGAAGGCAGGGCCGCTCCCTGCAGTGCTGGCATCCTGTATGTGTGCAGGCTCATGTCCAGCTGTTCCAGTTCCGTTCCAGCTCCCTGCAATGTGTCTGGGAAGGTAGTGGAAGATGGCCCAAATCTACAGGCCTCTGCCACCCATGTGGGAGACCTGGAGGAAGCTTCTGACTATTGGTTTTGGCCTGGACCAGCCACAGCCATTGTGGCCATTTGGGGAGGAAACCAGTGGGTGGAATCTCTCTATCTCTACTTTTCAAATAAATAATAAATCTTTTTTTTTTTTTTTTTTGACAGGCAGAGTGGACAGTGAGAGAGAGAGACAGAGAGAAAGGTCTTCCTTTTGCCATTGGTTCACTCCCCTAATGGCCGCTACGGCCGGCACTGCACCGATTTGAAGGCAGGAGCCAGGTGCTTCCTCCTGGTCTCCCACACGGGTGCAGGGCCCAAGCACTTGGGCCATCCTCCACTGCACTCCCGGGCCATAGCAGAGAGCTGGACTGGAAGAGGAGCAACCGGGACAGAATCCGGCGCCCCAACTGGGACTAGAACCCGGGGTGCTGGTGCCGCAGGTGGAGGATTAGCCTATTGAGCCATGGTGCCGGCCAATAATAAATCTTTAAAAAAATAAAAAAAGAGGAAAGGGTCTGGAGAGAAATGGGAAGAAAATATAGCAAGAAAAATAACGGATAAGTTTGAAGAGCAGAGAAAGCTCAGCAGTGACAAAGCTTCTGAAGAAGTATGCCGACAGAGTCTGCACCACGACTGTTTACTGGTCCTGCTTCCTTCAAGCTCATTACTAATGACAGAGAAAACCTGACTTTGGGGCTGGTGCTGCGGTGCAGTGGGTTAACGCCCTGGCCTGAAGTGCCGGCATCCCATATGGGCGCTGGTTCGAGTCTCAGCTGCTCCTCTTCCAATCCAACTCTCTGCTATGGCCTGGGATAGCAGCAGAAGATGGCCCAACTCCTTGGGGCCCTGCACCCACGTGGGATACATGGAAGAAGCTCCTGGCTCCTGGCTTCAGATTGGCACAGCTCCAGCCATTGTGGCCATCTGGGGAGTGAACCAGTGGATGGAAGACCTCTCTCTCTATCTCTAACTCTCTCTGTAACTCTTTCAAATAAATAAAAATAAATCTTAAAAAAAGAAAAAAAGAGAAAGTTTGACTTTATGTGTTCATTTTAACTAAATGAATCCCGTTAGAACTGAAATACAAATAATAAAAAAAAAATTGGTACTGGTAAAATGATGGTTTTAGGTTAAGACTGATGGAACTGGACTTTAGAAAAGTTAGCATGTTCACTGGTATCCTTTTTATTCTTTCCAGTTATTGAGAAAGTTTAGAGTGTGACTCTGCTGTCTTTCTTTTTGCTTTAGGCTGCCAAATATACACCCCTTGCTAAGGAATTTGGGATGAGGGGAAAGGCTGGAAACATCACATTAAGTTAAGGAAACAGTTTGGAAGGTGCACTCAGTAGCAAGCACGCAGTGACGAGCAGTCCCTTGACCTAGAGCGCCTGGGCTACATGCTGCCCCAGCCCGATTCCAACGTCCTGCTCCTGCAGACTCTGGGAGGGAGCGCTGACAGCTTAAATGACTGGATCAACACCCGAGGTGGAGACCCAGACTGAGTTCCATGGTCCTGGCTTTGATGCTGGCACAATCCAGGCCGTTGTGGGCATTGTTGTGGGGAGTGAATCAGTTGGTAAGAGTAACCAAGTATCCCCTTGCTTTCTCTGTGTGCATCTCTCAAAACAAAACAAACAAAACATTATTCACAGTCTGATTTAAAGTTTCAAAGCAACAGCATTTTAAGCCAGGACTTAAAATTGGAAAATGCCTGAATTAACTAGAATGATATGGGATATTCTAATTAATAATTGATCTGATATAAGTAGAAGTGACAGTTATTTCAAGAACTAAGACTATGACAGAAACATATAGTGGATAATCAATCATAAATAAGTTCACAAAGGATGTTGGTCAAGAAGCAAGGAAAAAATCTGATAAATTACATTATCATATCTAAAGAAAAGAAGATGTATATTAAAAATGAAGATATTTGCTTATAACAAAAAAATAAGAGAGACTAAATTTGGCAGTTGATATCTTCTACTACTTGTGGAGTGAGTCAACTTGTCTAGCCTTGAGGGTAAATATTCATTACTCTAGAACACAGAGTATTATACTGCGTATATATTCTGATATATTAAAAATCTGAATCATGTCTTACTTCCATGCTTAACAAAAATAGTCTTCTGATTATAGTTTGGTCTCCCATAAATACTTTCCAAAAGAGTAGCAGTAATACTCAACACAAGAAGAACACTGATCTATACAATAGGTATACTTCCCAATAAAATGAATTATCTGGTGATTCTGATTCATGGAAACCAGAAGATTCCTAATTCTCATCATTTCTGGAGAACGAAAAGGCTGAGTTTCTATACTGGGAAATCTTTACATACACCAAATAATCTATACCCTATGACGTTATTTGGCAGTCAGCAAACTGGCTTTCTCCTCATGATACCTTTATCTATCCAGTGGCAAACCTCTTGCAAGCAGTATTAAATTAAATATGAAAAGAATCTTAATTCCAACACCCTTAGCAAATTTTTAGTTTAGATCTCATTTTTAGTTTAGATTATTCTGAAGTTTTGACACAAAGCAACTCTTCAGTGATGTATAAATTTTCAGTGTTGACTGTTATAATTTTATACGTTCTACAGCATTTTGCAAAAGTGGAACAGCAGGTAACCTCTCACTTTGTATTGGAACTGGGCAGTGTACTACTTCTCCAATATTTCTTGGCTGCATCCATTTTTCTACTCATTTCATTCCTATTTTAAATATTGCCAGGATTAGTAACACAGGCAAACTTGTTTTAGTACTGATCAATACTGGCGTCGATCTTTACAGAGGAAGCCACACACACCTGACATAAAAGCATCAGGAACATGACTTACAGAGAAGTTTTAAAATCTTATCATTTTCTCAAGCCCAACATCTACTTCAGTTAAGTTATGAATATAATATACTCATGGCAGAGGCAAATGTTTCTTAATTTTAAGACAGCATTCCTTTACTGGAAGGCAAATGTCCTAGATCATTCCCATTATAAACTTTCAGAGAGGTCAAGCTAATTTCATTATGGTGTTCCGGAACTCTGCTCACAGAACTGGGACATGCTATTAAAAAAGCATAGTGATCCACAGAATCTGTCAGGAGAAAGCGTCACAGCCAAAGGATTAGTTAAAAACTCAAAGAAACAATAAACATTTTTATTTGGTCATTTAAAAAACACACAGCTGCACACAAATAATGACAAAACCAGCAGAACTAGATGACTTTACCAGAATGGGTAACTGTTGCAACCTGACAAAAAAGAACACAGTGACCACAATTTCCAGAGTTCCCAATTGGTAAAGGAAGCCATTCCTTAATACAAAATTCTTCTGCTAAATTTTCTAACCTATGATACTGCCAGAAACATTGGATTCATAAAAATTATCAGGTCTAATGGAAGTGCCAAGTTATAAATGTGTTTTGAATATTCTAGAGCAGAATGTTCTATGAGAACATTCTTCTTGAACCATATACTTCTAGACATAGCATAAATAATGCTGCTTTAAATCCAATAAGGAAACAGTAAACAGACCTGTTATAAAACAAACAAACAAGTTTCCAAGCAAACTAATGCCTGATTAACTCAGTTTATCATGTCTTTTTTTTTCCTTCCACTATTTGGCTTAAGTATATGATGCCATTGCACTGTTTTAAAAGTTATTTCTCAGGAACTGGTGCTGTAGTGTGGCACACTGGCATCCCATATGGATGCTGGTTCAAGTCCTGGCTGCTCTACTTCCAATCCAGTCCCCTGCCAATGTGCCTGGGAAAGCTGTGGAGGATGGCCTAAGTGCTTGGGCCCCTTCACCCATGTGGGAGACCCAGAAGAAACTGCTGGCTCCTGGCTTCAAATTGGACCAGCTCCAGCTGTTGCGGCCATCTGGGGAGTGAGTCATTCGATGGAAGATCTCTCTCTGCTTCGCCTCCCTCCCTCTCTCTCTGTAACTCTGCCTTTCAAACAAAATAAAGGCCGGCGCCGCGGCTCACTAGGCTAATCCTCCGCCTAGCGGCGCCGGCACACCGGGTTCTAGTCCTGGTTGGGGCGCCGGATTCTGTCCCGGTTGCCCCTCTTCCAGGCCAGCTCTCTGCTGTGGCCAGGGAGTGCAGTGGAGGATGGCCCAGGTGCTTGGGCCCTGCACCCCATGGGAGACCAGGAAAAGCACCTGGCTCCTGGCTCCTGCCATCGGATCAGCGCGGCGCGCCGGCTGCAGCGCGCCGGCCGCGGCGGCCATTGGAGGGTGAACCAACGGCAAAGGAAGACCTTTCTCTCTGTCTCTCTCTCTCACTGTCCACTCTGCCTGTTAAAAAAAATAAAAGTAAAAAAAAAAATAAAAAAAAATAATTCAAATAAAATAAATAAATCTTTAAAAAAAGGTCATTTCTTAACATTCCTCACAACTGATTAGCAATACTATTATTTATTTTACACTTTAAGTATCCATGCTTTCTCCACACTGCCTCCACTCCAGTGCAAGCTTTCACTGTCTCTCAGGTTGACCGTCTTCTTCCTAGATTTCTCTTTCTTTCTTTAAAGATTTTTTATCATGTTAGAAATCCGTTTGAAAACTTTTAATTCTTTTCTCTCGTGTCAAATCTGAATTCCAGCTTTACTTTCGACACCTTCCATAATCTGATCTTATGCATATTACTTCTCAACTTAGACAAGCATTTCTTCCCTGACCCTACCATCCTCACGCCCATTTACGCTGTTTCTCCACGTCCCTAACACCAAGGCTTTTCTTTATGGCCCCGTTCAAATCTTCCTTCTTCACTAATTTTTCCTAAACACTTCCTCTCACTATTCTTTCTCCCATACACATGAAAACATTTATGTCCTATAACATAATTTAATATACTCCATCATATATTGTAGACTTTAATTATATACTATTCTAAGTTTACTATTGTGTTGATGACACTTTTATAAATAGAAGATGAATATAAGACAAGGATTCAAAACTATCTGTAGCTTGAATTTTTTCAGGACTAGTCCTGAAATAGTCTATGTCAGCTTTAATCTCATTTTATCTGTACCAAATGCACATAAATCTCTGAGCAAATAAGCTATTAAAAATTCGTTTGACAATTCAAATGTTAGATAGGTCTAAGGTTAACCAAAAGATTCACAAGGAAGCAGTGGAAGAGCATGTCTGAACAGCAGCAGTCTGTCATACCCAATAGAGTCTGAGGGAGGTGCGGAAGGCGATGACCCAGATGTGAGGGCAGTCTCTGCTAAGGAGGCCTCCTCCTGTGGTACTGGGTGGTGTTCAAAGAACTTGGAGACAAACAGCAAACTGTGAGGCAAAAACAAAACAAAACAAAACAAACCTAACTTGTGCAAAACCCAGAAGCTTCATATATCAGAATATACAGTTAAGGGAAAAATCTGGGATCAAATTCCATCTTCAGAAATAACAGTTAAATCAACAGTTGTATTTTTGTTTAAAAGTTTTTTTTTTTAATATAAATAGTACATGCAAAGGTAAGCTCAGATCTGAAAGAAAATTTTTCCATTTAGAAAGTTTCCACATATTAGAGTAAGCAAAATTATGCTTTATGATTAAGGAATTAAAAGAAAAAGTATCTACTGCTAAATTAGATCACAGAATTATAATTTAACACATAGAACTAAATTTTGTTTCTGCAAGTGATCAAGAAAAGCAGTAAAGATCTTGAAAGCAGCAGCAACATGACACAAAGGAGATTAAAATGGACTCAGTTGGGGAAGGCACTGTAGCACACATGCTTGCACCCCATACTGGAGTGGGATTGAGTCCTGCCTCCACCTCCAATCCAGCTCTCTGCAGCTGCACCTGGGAACAGCAGCGGATGACGGCTCAAGCACTTGGTTTCCTGCCACTCATGTAGGAGTTGTTGGCTCAGCTACAGTAGTCATATGGGTAGTGAACCGGTAGACAGAAAATCTTTCTGTCATTCTGCCTTTCAAATAAATAAATACTTCCAAAAAAGGGACTCCGTTGAATGCATTAGAAAGACTCTGACATAAAGCAAAGAGAAATTTTAGAAAGAGATATACTAAGTACAAAGATCTGATATCTACTCAAATAAAACTGGGCCAAGGGAGTTGAAGGGAAGAGATGTGGGGGAGAAAGATGGGGAAAGCAGAGAAGTTGAGGGAGGGGAGGGAGGAAGTGGGGGAGAGGTGCAGAGAATAATGGAAAATTCAAACAGAATTTACTAAATAGAGGACAGAAGCATATTTGTGTTCCAAAAATATAATGACTAACTTAATCTCTTTCCTTTGAAAAGCTATCCCAAAGTGATTTCTCTGGGTTAATGGTGTTTATTATAAAAGGGTCTTATAAATGTAAGTTACATATATAGCTGAACTAGAATCATAATTGGGGAGAGAAGTGCTAACTATTCTATCTATTTCTTACTAACCACACTTAAATTCCTTGTACAACTGCCCTGAATAGAAAACTCCTCACAGACTGTAAGACATACTCGTTTCAAATTAGAGAAATCTAGAAGCAAAACTGTATTCAGAAGAGAGATTTTTGAGGGATTACTTACTCAAGTTGGTCATAATTAACACACATCAGTGGAACTTCCGTACTACAACGCTGGTGAAATTTGTAGCCACATGTTTGACAGCGGAAACCCTGGAAAAGCAGCTTTCTACAGAAGTCACAAAATGCTAAGGTGAAAAAAGTTTTCCGTACCTGCAAAATGAAAAATCACAGGAGATTTCAGAAAGGTGCAAGAATCCTTTTAGAGGTCATATTTATTCTGTCTAAAAGAATATGTTTTAGTATAGTTATATCATGAAATCACATATTAAAACACTAAAATGAAAACAAGGGGTGTCAATATAGGTAAATCACATATATTTACTCATATCTCAAAAATCCAACTTAAAACCTCCCAAGTCAGGAGAACGAGAAGCAAATAACAGACTAGCAGCTGATCTCAAGCTTGACAACATAAAAGTAGACAGCAAATAGAAAGAGGGAGTCGAGGCAAAAAGGAAGAAGAACATTCTTTAATTATCATACAAACAAGGGAGTTAAGGGATACTGAATGATGCTGCTGGAAAGGGACACAGACATATTTACATTCATTAAAATCACAAAGGTTTCCGATAGAAGAACCAAAATAAATAAATAAGTAAATAAATACACGGGGGGGGGGGGAGGAGGAAGAAGAAGGGTTACAATGCAACTAACAAACTAATTCCATAAGTACTCAGGAATCAGGAGATGATGCTTAAATTTGATAAAACAATAAACTGTGGCTAAAAGATATTATTTTGTAAAATGAAATAAGCACCAAAAGAGTGTGAAACAGAAGCCATTAATAATTAAAAATGATATCCTTTTAGGGGTTGGCAGGAGGGAGGGGAATTTAAATGTACTTTATAAAATAGTAGACAGTTAAAGACCCCTGTTCACTCTATGACAATGTAGGTGAACTTAGAGCGCATGGGATGACAGAGTATTTTTCACTTTAAGCTCCACTGCAATAGTTTTAAAACTATACAGGGGCTGGTGCTGTGGCATAGCAGGTAAAGCTGCAGCCTGCAGTGCTGGCATCCCCATATGGCCACTGGTTCAAGTCCTGGCTGCTCCACTTCCGATGCAGCTCCCTGATATGTCCTTGGGTCCCTGCATCTGTGTGGGAGACCCAGAAGAAGCTCCTGCCTCCTGGCTTTGGATCAGCATAGCTCCAAGTGAACCAGTGGATAGAGGACTTCTCTCTCTCTCTCTTTCTGTTTCTACCTCTCTCTGTAACTCGTTCAAATAAATAAAATAAATCTTAAAAACAAAACAAAACAAAACAAAACACTCACGAAACTATACATAGTACTACCTGGGTAAAAATGAAGAAGAATTATTTACAAAAGATAAAACTAGTATGTAATTATATGTAAATCAGAACAATCCTACCAATGAGGATAAAGGAGAGGAAAAAGAGATAGTTGTTACCTTTAGCAAATTATCAATTTATTAGAGGATTAGAAATTTAAAAGACAACTTGTAAGAATTCCATGTCAAAAAGGTAAATGAGATATAACATAGAGTCACATAAATAGAACTGTGGTTTAGAAGAATCTATCCTAGAAAAGCCAGAAATGGTTTAAAATGTATTTGTTTTGTGCAAATAGTATACAGAAAATATAAGAAGGAAAAACTAATACAAAATGCTAACAATGTTTCTTTGAGGGTGGTTAGAGTATAAGTGACTTCTATTTCATTCTTTGGTCTTTGACGTATATCCTCAACTCACCTTAGTTTTTCAAAGTTTTGATTACAAATAATAGTAAAACACATACATTTCAGGGGCCAGTGCTGTGGTATAGCAGGTAAAGCTGTCCCCTGCAATTTGAGTCCTGGCTGCTCTACTTCTGACCCAGCTCCCTGCTAATGTGCCTGAGAAAGCAGTGGAAGATGCCCAAGTCCTTGGGCCCCTGCACCATGTGGGAGACCCGGAAGCTCTGGGCTCTTGGCTCTGCCTGGCCCAGCCTCAGCAATTGTGGCCATCTGGGGAGTGAACCAGCAGATGGAAAATCTCTGTCTCTGTAGCTCTGCCTTTCAAATAAATAAATAAATCTAAAACAAATGTCTTTTACATTATGACTCAATATAAACCTGTATTCATAAAGCAATATCTAACCCCTCTCTCTCTCTCTTACATACACACACACACACACACACACACACACGTATTTTCTCATAGAATTTCTAATCTATTATGTGAAATGGGTCTTCAAAATGTTCATTGAAAATATTATATTTTTGCACCGAAATAGACATCTTTTAACTACATTTTCTACAGACTTTTTGAATACTCTCAACATTAATCTCAACATCAAAACTGTTTCCAATAAACATGCATTTAACAGAATAACAGTTTTGAAAAACAGTTTATTAAGCAAATTATATCCCAACATATAGTCCATACAGACTTTTTGAGAATATTTAACTACTTTTAAAAGTGGCCTGCTTTTCTTTATATTTTTTCCTGTGTATCACTTCCCAGAGGATGCAAAAAAGGCAAAAAGCTTGTTCCTAGTTCTGTGCCTTTTCCATTTGTCTCAGGATATATGAAAAATGAAAAAAGTCATCCTTAAAAACTATTAAAGTGGCCAATATTTACCCAACCAAGCATCTTTTATGCTGAGCAGACTCTGAGGAAAAAAGAACGTAAAAAAGCATCCAGTGTTTCCAGAAGTCACCAGCACATTTAGTTCTGTTTCTTTTTGCCCATCAGGCATTATTTTCAGTCACATGATAATATGCTCAGTTTCATAAAGTCCTCAATTTCTATTCCTTCATTAAACTACTCAACTGCAGTCTTTCTGATGTTGGTTTAAATGTTAGAACTGTGTAACTGGTTGCTTGTGTATGTAAAGAAGAGAAAAAGAGACAAGGAAAAGGGGGATGAGAGAGGAGGAAAAAGAGTAAAACCTATGTGGTAGAAAAGATATGGACATGCATTTGAGTATAAATTTTAAGTGACATATTGTACATTTGTTAAACATATCAATAAAGATATGCACACAAGTGAAATATTTCGGTTCACAGTTTGTGCGTGATTAACTTGAGTGTGTACAGGGAAAAGGGAAGGACTAGATAGACAGCATCTTCAAATCTGTTTCCCTGCTACTAACTTCTCCCACTCCCAAATGACTCCTCGGATGTAGGCAAATACTAAAGGATACTAAACACAGCTTCCAGATAGCCAGGAGGTGTAAGAAACACCCCCTAAAGAGACAGCACAACCCAGCAGAGATGTGAAGGAGGAAAATACCTTCTTTCTAAGCAGCACCCAGGCGTTAACCCTTGCCTCTGCATGTCAGTTTTAAAACACTAATCTATTCACACTTATCCCATGCTTACAACCATCCAATTTCTGATTATTTAGAGAAAAGTCTAAATCTTTAACATGGCTTACAAGGATTTTCAAGAGTTAGACTCTACTTATTCTACACATAACTATTGCTGTACTGTAGTAACCACCTCTCCAACCCTGTGTCTCATGTCAAAAGCAAGACCTCTACCCTACACCTTATACAAAAATCAACTAAAAAGGATCAAAGACCTAAATCTATGACCTGATACTGTCAAATAACTATATGAAAACAGAACTACGTAAACATATAACAACATATTGTGGAAACTCTGCTAGATATTAACATACGCAAAGACTTCTTGCAAAAACAAACAAGCAAAAACAAAAAACCAGAAGCACACAGCCAGTAAAAGCCAAAGTGGACATGGGATTACATCAAGTTAAGAAGCTTCTTTCTGCACAGCAAAGGAAATACTCAACAAAATCAAGAGGTAATCAACAGAATAGGAGAAAATATTTGCAAACTATGCACCTGGATTGAAATTCAGGATTTATAAAGAGCTCAAAAAACTCAACAACAAAAGAAAGTAGTTAAGAAATGGGCACAGGACATAGACGGGCATTTTTCAAATGATGAAATACAAACGGCCAACAGAGACATGGAAACATGCTCAGGATCACTAGCCCCCAAGAAAGTGCAAATAAACACCACAATGAAGTGTCACCTCACCCCAGTTAGAATGGCTGTCCTCCAAAACTCAAAAAATAAATGCAGGTAAGGCTATGGAGAAAAAGGTACCCTAATACACTGTTTGTGAGAATGTAAACTAGTACAACCATTACAGAATACAGTATGGAGATCCCTCAGAAAGCTGAAACTAGATCTACCATATGACCCAGGAATCCCACTCCAGGGAATTTATGCAAAGGTAAATTAATCAGTACATGAAAGAATTATCCATACCTCCATGTATACTGCAGCTCAATTCACCATAGCTGAGATGTAGAATCAACCCAGATGCCCATCAACTGATGCCTGGATAAATGAACTGTGGTATATATATATATATCCAATGGACTACTACTACTGAGCCATAAAAAGGAATGAAATCCTGTCTTTTGCAACAAAATGGATGCAAATAAAGACCACTATGCCTAGTGAATCTCCAAAAGACAAATACCATGTTTTCTTATATATTCTAGCTAATACAGAATACAAAGTGTGAGAATGAAACTGACATCTTATCATCTGATTCTTGTTTCAGCCCTCGTCTACACGCATGTGGAACACCGTCTTTCCACTTTTCATTTGTTGTGCATTATGGTTAGTGGTGCATTAAGCCTACGATTATAAAGTAAACAGAAATTATGTTACTGCAAAAATTAAAGGAAAAAAAAGAAGGGAAGCAAAGAGGGGGAATGAGGGAGGGAGAGAGGAAGGGGGGAGTATGGTTATCTTCTTAGGATTGTATCTATGAAATACATGAAATCTGTTCTCTTTATATTAATTAAAAAACCTTCAAAGGAACAATGCTTTCTTGCTGTCTCCTTCTAGAATACAGTCACTTCTTGCTATTTCTTTCCTCATCTATCAGACTTGAGTTTAGTTTTTTTGTTTTTGGAAACACTCTTATCTCCTCTAAGTCAAGTTAGGAGTCTATATGCATATAAAACACTTAAAAAAAAAAACAGATTTACTTATTTGAAAGGCACTCAGAGACAGAGACACACACATAGAGAAAGAGAGAGAGAGCGAGCGAGCGAGCGAGAGCATGCGCACGCACTTCAATCTACTGGTTCAATCCTCAGATGCTTGTGTCTAAGCCAGGCCAAATTCAGGAGCCTGGAATTCTATCTGGATCTTCCATGTGGGTGGCAGAGGCCCAAGTACTCAGAAATCTTCTGCTGGCTTCCAAGGTACATTAGCAGGAGTTGGATCGAAAGCACAGCAGCACGGACCAGGACTGCAATCCAGTATGGTATGAGGTTGCAGCCCAATCCACTGTGCTACTATGCTGGCCCTGCACTTTATACATTCAAAGCAATCAAAAATGTGAGAAAATTTATTAAATTCTGTGTCTCTCTACTGGAATGCAGGGATGCTCTTTGTCTTATTTACTGGCATATCCCTGTGTAGACACAGCATTTGCAAATGGAAGGTTCTCAATAAGAATTTTCTGGCAGGTCTCCAACTATTTCCATACTCGAGAATCTGTAGTATGCTTTCACTACCTTTTCATGACAACGACCCTTAATTTAATACTATTCTCTCATGATTAGCAACCCAGTTCTTCTTTTCTCTCCTCATACCCAATTTCTAGTTGAGAAGAATTTTAAAGAGAGGGGTGGAGATGTGGCCTAGTGGTTAGGAAGCCACTTCAGGTGCCCGCTTCCCATAATGGAGTACCTGGCTTACAAGCCTGCTTTCCACTACTGACTCCCACTTCTTGTTTTTTCCCCCCAGAAACCTTTTATTTAAGATATACAAACTTTCTGCAATTTATAAATACAACTTTAGGAACACAGTGATTCTTCCCATCGCACCTGCCCTCATACCCTTTTTTCCTCTTCTTTCACGTATTCCCACTCATAATTTTTACTAAGATCTATTTTCAATTAACTTTATACATATAAGATTAACTCTATACTGAGTTCAACAAATATTATGGAAAAAAAAAAAAACTGTTCCTCAACAGTTTATTTCTCTTTTCATTTCTTCTACGACCCACTGTTCATTCAGGAGCATGTTGTTCAATCTCCATGTGTTTACATATGTTCTAGAGATTCCTGAGTTGTTGATTTCCAGCTTCCTTCCACTGTGGTCAGAGAAGATACATGGTATGATTTAGATTTTTTTGAATTTGCTGAGACTTACTTTATGGCCTAGCCTGTGTCTATCCTAGAGAAAGTTCCACGCACTGGTGAGAAGAACGTGTATTCTTCAACTGTAGGAGGAAAAGTTCTGTAGATATCTGTTAGGTCCATTTGGTCTATGGTGTCGATGAACTCTGTTGTTTCCTTGCTGATTTTCTGTCTGGTTGATCTGTCCATTGTTGAAAGTGGTGTATGGAAGTCCCCCATTACTACTATATTGGAGTCTAGGTGTCCCTTTAGATCCATTAACATTTTTTTAAATACTCAGGTGCCCTGTAATTAGGTGCATATGCGTTTATAATAGTCACATCTTCCTGCTGAATTGATCCCTTAATCATTACATAGTGCCTTTTTTTTTTTTTTGCCTCTTTAAACAGTTGTTGTGCTAAAGTCTGTTTTGTCTGATATTACAATGGCTACACCAGCTCTTTTTTGGTTTCTGTTAGCATGGAATATATATATATATATATATATATATATATATATATATATTTTTTTTTTTTTGACAGGCAGAGTGGACAGTGAGAAAGAGAGACAGAGAGAAAGGTCTTCCTTTGCCGTTGGTTCACCCTCCAATGGCTGCCATGGCCAGCGCACTGCGCTGATCCAATGGCAGGTGCCAGGTACTTATCCTGGTCTCCCATGGGGTGCAGGGCCCAAGCACTTGGGCCATCCTCCACTGCAGAGAGCTGGCCTGGAAGGGGGGCAACCGGGACACCATCCGGCACCCGACCGGGACTAGAACCCGGTGTGCTGGCGCCGCAAGATGGAGGATTAGCCTAGTGAGCCACAGCGCCAGTCGGAATATCTTTTTCCATCCTTTCACTTTCAATCTTTGTTGGTGAGATTTGTTTCTTGTAGGTAGCAAATAGATGGGTTTTGCTTTTTAATTCATTCAGCCAATCTGTAGCTTTTAACTGAAGAGTTGAGGCCGTTTATATTCAAGGTGACTGTTGATAAGTAACAACTTTGCCCTGCCATTTTTCCATTAATATTCCTATTGTTTACTTTGGATTTCCTTTGTACTTTTACTGGGGGATTTTCTGCCTTCACCTTCTTTCGTAGTGATGACCATGTTTCTGTGTTTCTGTGTGTAGCACCTCCTTAAGCATCTTCTGCAGGGGTGGATGAGTAGTGACAAATTCTTTCAATTTCTGTTTGTTATGGAAAGTCTTTATTTCACCTTTATTAATAAATGAAAGCTTTGCAGGGTATAGTATTCTGGGTTGACAGTTTTCTTCTCTTAAGACTTGGAATATACCTCACCATTCTCTCATAGCTTGCAGGGTTTCTGATGAGAAGTCCGCAGTGAGTCTAACGGGAGATCCTCTGGAAGCAATCTGGCATTTCTCTCAAGCACATTCTAGAATCTTCTCTTTATGTTTTACTGTGGTGAGTCTGGCTACAATGTGTTGTGGTGAAGATCTTTTCTAGTCATGTCTATTAGAGTTCTATGTGCTTCCTGCACTTGGATGCCCCTTTCTTTTTCCAAATTAGGGAAGTTTTCTGTCATTATTTCACTAAAAAGGTCTTCTAATCCAGTCTTTCCATGCCTTCAGGAACTCCTAAGACCTGTATGTTGGGTTGTTTGATAGTATCCCCTAAATCTCCAACTTTTTTTCAGTTTAATAATTTCTTCTTCTTCTTCTTCTTTTTTTTTTTTTTTTTTGGTCTGACTGTAAAGTTTCCAGATATTTGTCTTCTAACTCAAGGTATCTTTTCTTTTGCTTCACTGAGTCTGTTGTTAAGGCTTTCTACCACACTTTTAATTTGATTTATTGAATTCTTCATTTGCAGTATTTCATTTTGATTTCTTTTTAAAATATCAATTTTGTGGGAAAAATTGTCAACCACGTCATATATGGATTTCTTTAATCTGTGGATTTGCTTCTGGTTACTTCTAAGTAATCTTACGATCAATTTTTTGAACTCTGTTTCCAGCACTTATTCAATCTCTTCATCTTCACGTTCTAGTGTTGAAGTGCTGTTGTGTTCCTTTGGGGGTGTCATGCTGTCTTCCTTATTTTTGTTTCTTGAATTGCTGCATTTACTTTTAGGTATTTGTGGAGATCCCTGTCCCCCACCCACCATGGCTTAGATCTTTGATCTTTGACTATGCCTCTGTGGCTCAGTGGAGTGTCTGTTCTTTCAATGAATACCCAGAGGCATATGTTGGGCGTGGCCAGGGAGCTCTGCTCAATGCTCCAGGGTGAGGGAGTGTCCAAGGTGACACTCAAGTTGGTGTGGTAATTTTTTTTTTTTTAATCAGTGGGGAAGTTTAAGATGCTCTGCTGGCTTAGTCTTACGTTCACTTCCTCTCTTCCAAGGAGACCAATGCCTGGGCAGTAGCCCCAGAAGGTACAATTTTCACCCGTGCCGCCACAAGAACCACCCAAAGGATCTGCGCGGTCCTTGGTGTGAGCATGGATCTCACAGCAATGACCCTCATCAGGGAATCAGAGTGTACCGAGTGTGTGGAGCCACCCACAGTGACTGCCCAAAGACCCATCCACACCCTGCAGCCTCACACACAACCAGTTTCCTCTGCAGTTTCCTCCCTTACTTTTCCCTCTTGCTTCCTGTTAATGCAGACCCTGGGAGGCAGCAGGAATGGCTCAAGTAGTTGAGTTCCTGTCACCCATGTCGGGGACGTGGACTGAATTCTGAGCTTCTTCAGTCTGGCCCAGGCTCTGACCACTGAAGGCATTTGAGGAGTGAACCAATGGATAGTAGCTCTCTCTGATTCTTTGCCTCTCCGATAAATAAATAGAAAGAAAAATACTAGTAATCACTATGAAATGTAAGCTTAATTATTTCTGGATTTTTAAGAACTCAAATAAAATCCCCAAGATTTATCCAGTCAAACTTCTCCAAAGTAAAATAAAAATGAATAGTAACAAACTTCACAGCCTGTCATTACACAACTATCTGCTCCACAATAAATTTGATTGACATTAGGTATAGCTTACACTAGTTCAATAGATACCTTACTTACAGAGCACAAATCTGACTTCATGGCTCACCACTAATGGAGCCCTGAAAACAGAAACGCCCGAGGAATTCATCTCAATTGTCTGCCTAAGGGCCCAGCTGGATTCATTATCAAAGTGTATGGAAAGCATGGCAATAACTATCTATATAGAAAAAAATGTAAAAAAATAGGAAATACATTCCTGCGTTATAAATCATTCCAATCCTAGGTTTTGTCTGTTTTCAGGGACAGAGAAAGAGAAGCGGGTGTACAGCTTACTGGTTAAGAGGCCAGTTGAGAAGCCTCCTTCCCACCTTGGAGTACCTGGGTTCAGTGACTGTCTCGACCTCACAACTCCAGCTTACTGCTAATGCAGACCCTGGGAGGGAGGCTCTGGGATCTGTACTCTTATCTCTAAAGTGGAAATACCTCAGGTCCAGGTTGCAGGCTTGTGACACTTAGCTTACGCTATATTTTAGCAAAAGCAAAAACCAGACAAAGGGGGTTGGTACTGTGACGTAGTGGGTAAAGCCACCACCTGTAGTGCCAACATCCCAAATGGATGATGGCCTGGGAAAGCAGCAGAAGACTGCCCAAGTGCTTGGGCCCCTGCACCTATGTGGGAGAAGATCCTGTTCCTGACTTGAGATTGGTCCAGTTCTAGCCTTTGTGGCCATTTGGGGGTCTAAGACAATGGATGGAAGATTTTGCTGTCTCTTCCTTTCTCTCTCTTTGTGTAACTCTTTCAAATAAATACATAAATCTTCAAAAAAAAAAAAAAACTAGACAAAGGAAGAAGCCTTGAGAACAGTTTAATATCCAGCTACACTACTTACATTACATTCTTCAGAAACATTTATAGAAGTATGTCAAGATTTTACAAGATTGTTTAGCTCTGTTCCTTTTAAAAATACAAAAACTTGAATGTCTATTGACAGAGGAAAGATTAAATACACCAAACGCCTACTCCTATGGATTATCATGAAATCATTACAAGAAAAAAGCCAGGTGTACTAAGACAGAAAGATGTCCATGCCAGCCTATTAAATTAAACAAGAAACATTCAGACTATCCACCACAGGACTCTAGATTAGTTTTTTTCTTTCTGACAGGCAGAGTTAGACAGTGAGAGAGAGCGAGTGAGAGAGAGAGAGAGAAAGGTCTTCCTTTTCTGTTGGTTCACCCCTAAATAGCCAGGAGCCAGGTGCTTATCCTGGTCTCCCATGTGGGTGCAGAGGCCCAAGCACTTGGGCCATCCTCCACTGCCTTCCTGGGCCACAGCAGAGAGCTGGACTGGAAGAGGAGCAACCGGGACAGGACCAGCGCCCCAGCTGGGATTAGAACCTGGGGTGCCGGGGCCGCAGGCGGAGGATTAGCCAAGTGAGCCGCGGCGCCGGCCTCTAGATTAGTTTTAGGACAGGGAGCTGAAAGTACTGAAGGGAAGAGAAAGAGAGAAAGGAGAAAACTTTGGGTTTACAGTTATACTTTTAAAAAGAAGGCATAACTCTTAAAACAAGACTCCTTAATTTAAATACGTTTCTAAAGAACTGATTTTCCACTTAGCTAGAACGTTATTACCAAAATTCTTCAACCACATTTCATACTTCCTAAATAAAAACTTATTCACAATAACTGGAACATGCTTAACATTTCAAAAGATGTGAAGGTACATACAAAGTTATGTGTGGTGAGTGGGACATTCTCTAACACTTCCACATGCAGCTCTTCTCCAGTGAGCCAGGAAATATCAGTGTCCCAGCCAATTGGCTTCTTCTCTCTGAAAAACGTAGACACAAACCTTTCTTGGTTATCACACTTAAAAACCATCATATACCTCATGCTGAAGATATGAAAATTGGTTACTGAGGGGCTAGTAAAAGGGAGGTTTGGCTCCCTGGCCTTCCATCGTTAGAAATTTAAATGGCAATAAATTAATTTTTAAGTTTACCCCAAATAAATGTATCACTCTTGGACAAACAGCAGGGTAAAGAGATGTACTCTTTTCTTCAAGTCAGCTCCAGAAAAGACCTACAACAGCAGAAAATGGTTTGTTCCTGGGGTCAAAAAAATAAAAATAAAAAATCACAGGTATGGACTTTCTATCCATTCAAAGAAAAAGAGTACTCAGGGGGACAACATGCCCCCAAATTTGGATTCAAAACTGGGGGTCCTGGAACAATATTTTCTGAAAGAAAAATAGTTTAACACAAAAGTGTTAATTTTTATAAACCATTCGCTCAACTATGAGTTTGTATTAAAAACAGGGAAGTGGGTAATGGTGCATTAGTCAAATAAATTACATTCTAACTGATTCAAAAAATGTAAGACTCTCAAGCTCCAAATCAAATTACATGATCAGAGTAAAAAATACTACAATCAACTAACTCCTCCAATGGGCCTACGAGATTTCTTCAGGATAATTTAACATTAATATAATATTTTTCAAAAGTGGATTTTCAACTCCTTTAGGTTTGGGTGAATATCCAAGAGAAAATTCCCAACTTCAATGTCTGTTTTTATCTTTTTGAACAAAATTTCACAACACATACAAACCATACCCATCCTGAATTCTGTAAACAGCACAGCATTCTGGGATCAGACCTCTCATCATCAGCGCTTTCTTTAGACTGTCTCGAACCGTAACTCCACATCTTGCAGGTACCTATGGTATCACAAATATGTGGTAAGAGATAAAGGCAATAGGTCACATTTTTCTACATAATTTAAAAACTCAGTAATTTACCTTTATAATACAACACCTTTTAAATTTCATATGGATTATGAAACAAACATAATTTTTATAGTTAATATTAAAAGAAAATTATAACCCAAGCACCGATTATTATTCACCAACTTAAAGCAAATTTGACTTGTCTTTAATTATTAAAATAAAATGCTTTAAATATATAAAAATGAGAAAATAAATATTGTTCACTATAATACAACCTCCAAAAAAATGAATCTATGGCTAACAAATAACAGATGTCAACATTTAAAGCAAAATCAATTTTGATCCAATACTGTTAAAATCTGAAAACCGTATAATCCTTCAATTACACTGATGAGTCCTTCAGAGACATCTTAAAGACCCTAAACACTGCACAAAGACAAGACTTGTCTTAATATTTACAATTTATATTTGTTATGTTATTGCCTAGCGCTCCTATTTCCTCTGGAAATCTGCCCTTTTCTAGAAATCCACAAAGTAGTAGAAAAGCTATCGTTTAAGCTTCCATTCTTTTCTAATTGTACATGATGTAAAACTGCTAATTGGTTTCCCATAGCCTGGCAACAGCAACTGGACCAGAGCTAGATACATAACCCAAACAATACCTGAATTATTATGTAAACTGAAACATGAACACTGGTTGAGAGAAATTCTTGCTTCTATGTAGTGACAGTGTGCCAAGAGAATAAAAATTTGGAAATCTTAGTGGCCATCTGCTTCAGTGTACTAAGAAAATCTGAATACGAATGAAGCTAACGTGGGGAGAAGCAGAGATGACATGGGGAGTAAGGCAGGAAGGGGCCTAGGAAAGAGAGAGAGAATGTATCTATTAGAAGTTACCCTATCCTGAACTTTTTACCAGCCTTATCTCCAAGCCCCATTTATTCCTTGTAACTAGTGGTATGGACTAAAGTGAGGCAGCAGGAGTAAACAGAGCATAGCTTTCATGGGGGTGAGTGTTAAGACAGAGGAAGGGAAATGTTAATAAAATTAAATACTCTGTTCATTTAATCATGCAAGAGAGGGGAAAACGAAGTACAGGTAAGTATGACAGCTGAACTGAACAGTATAAAGAAGGGCAAACAATGAGAAAGCCTAACAGGACCTATGTTTAGAAGTAATGAGAAAGGGGCTGGTGTTGTCTTGGAGCAGTTCTGATGCAGCTCTCTGCTAAAGGCCTGGGAAAAGCAGCGGAGGATATCCCAAACGTCTGGGCTGCTGCTACTCACATGGGAGACCCAGATGAAGTTCTTGGCTCCTGGTTTTGGCCTGGATCGGCCCTGGCCATTGTAGCCATCTGAGGAAGGAAACAGCAGATAGAAGATCTCTGACTGTCTCACCCTCCCTCTCTCTTTCAAATAAATAAATCTCAAAAAAAAAAAAAAAAAAAAAAAGATGAGGCAAATTTTATCTCAATATAACCAATATAACTAACCACCAAGGGAAAATTTGTTATGAGGGAGGTGGAGTCATCATTAAAAGTGTTCAAGAAGAGGCTGGATTGGTATAGTTGATCCTCATGATTTGTAGGGTCTTTGATTTGCCTACTTGCTAACATTTACTTATAACTCCAAAATACGCTCAGCGTTTCCAGGGAGAATAGAACAGCAGTAACAACTCCAAGCCACCTGATCCATGCATCCTCCCAGCTGACGTTGAACCAGGTGAGGGTCTTCTTGTTTGAATTTTAACATTATAAACAAGTACCCTATTGACAGTTTATTTAATTTTTATGTTTTCTGCACTTTGGTGCTTTTAGTTGGTAATTCGGCTGTTTAAAATGGCTTCCGTGAACACTGCTTAAGTCCTGTGTAGTACTTCTAAGAAAATAACAGGCCTGGGGAAGAGAGTACGTGTGTTCAACACCAATGAATCAACAACATACATTAAATAAGGCGTCTCAGACAGAAAGACTCATAAAAGAAGTTTATATATTGGTTAAGAAGCTCTCAGGAACTTATTGTATTTTGAGTTCATGGGATTCGGGGCTGATCAAGGGAAAAAAAGCTATGACCACAAGGTGGCGTGTATGAGCTTCCGGTGACAGATGAGCCGGTCCAGAGGCTGAAGTGGAGGGACCACTACCACCTGAAACAGGAAGACAGGAACAGGAGAGGAGTCTCCTGTGTCTAAGTGAGGTCTCTGAACAGCCTGAAGTGGAAGAGCTCCAAAGGGCAACAGCAGCTTGCGGTTTTTATGGCCCTAGAATTGATTTTACCTGTGGCTAGCAGATAAAGTTGTTTTGTAGTTTACAACATAGGTAGGCTCTCAATGGTTAAAAATATGCTTATCAGAATTATATTTAAAACAATTAAGTGTGCAAATATTAAGCTTGGTGCAAACACATTTTTAAGCAAACAGGTCCTAACTGCTACAAAGACATAAACTATTTAGGACCCAAAATACAGAGAGCATCCTGGTTTCACCCTGTATTTCCTGTAGAAGCAATAATCCACTACTTACTAGTAAATTTATAGAACTGGGAATAATGATAATTGGCTGTACCTTCCAGAAATAATAAATGGAACGGAAAGCTCATTCCTGCCCTTTGCCACTCACTCATCTTCTGTCTGCGCTAATGCAACACTTCCTTACAGGCAACAGCGTCTTTCTATTCCATGTTACGACAGAAATCCTTCTGAACAAGGTATTCATAACCTGTGTGCGCACGCATGCATGAAAGACTTCTGAGAATCTGATGAAAGACACAGGTGTTCTCTTTCAAGCACAAATGGTCTAGATGGTTTACACAACCTGAAGCTCATGTATATAGATTGCTGAGGGTCCACCAAACTCAGCATTGACTCAAATCTAATGTATAATCTTACATTTCACCACTATGCTTAGAACTCCTCTATTGTTTATAGGATAAAATTTAAGTTCCACAATGTGACATAGAAAGTCAGCAGTGACCTAGAAGTATCTATCCCTCAATCTCTGGTAATTTCCTTCAAGCACTCCAGTAATGCAATTCAAATATGTTTATGCTCCTTCATAATTCTCTGCACATGCCAATTTCAAGTTGTATGTGTATTTCATCAGCAGGCAAAATTCTGGTTTTCTACTCTATAGCCAAGGCAAATCCACCAACCAGTCCTTCTTCATTCCACTTTTGTAGGTTGACATTTTATAATATTTGCTCCTTTATCATAGCATTCATGCCACAGATTGACTAATGGAACAGAATACAAAGATCAAAACAGACTCTAATACATAAAGGAATATTTGACTAAGTGTGGGGAGCAAACCGGACTATACTGTTACTCGAATTAGGACTTATTCTATGCATCTGCTCTCCCACAATATGGCGCTGGGAGAGAAGTAAACAGCTTTCGCACAGCTGCCTCCAGTTCAACCAATTAACTGTAGGACTTGCTACTGATTGGAGAGCAGCGTACTCGGCGTGTGGGCAGCCGAGTTGGGATTGGCGGAGGAGGACTATAAAGGAGGAGAGAGACGGCATGCACCAGGAACATCTATGGGGAACATCTAAGGAACACCCGTGCAGCCCCCGAGAAGAGCCGGCCGGCGGTGTGCCGCTCCCCTGCGGAAGTGGGGAATGTGGCCAGGGGGAACTGCCCTTCCACGGAGGTGGAAGGGATAGTAGCCAACCCGGGAAGAACCAGCAGCAAACCCGGGGAGGGCCGAGCAGCAGAAAGAACAGCGCAGGGTCCTGTGTCGTTCCTCCACGAAGAGGGGGAGCGACATAATGGTGCCGTGACTCGGATATGAAGCCTAGGCAGGGCTTAGTGTCGTTCCTCCATGAAGAGGGGGAGCGACATAATGGTGCCGTGACTCGGATAGGAAACCTAGCTCGGATAGGAAACCTAGGACGGATATGAAACTTAGGAGGGAAGAAACGGGAAGAACTGGGAAAATATCGGAGAGAGAAACTAGCAAACAGCCTAGGGAAATTACCGGAGAGAGAGACTAGCAAACAGCCTAGGGAAAAGCCGGACGAAAAGGGTGCCGGAAGAAGCTATTGAAAGCCTAGGCATAGACTCGAAACAGCCTAGGGAAAAGCCGGACGAAAAAGGAGCCGGAAGAAGCTATTGAAAGCCTAGGCATAGATTCGGATACGGACTACGGGGGGAAGCTGGGAGAAATCTCTAAGGTCGAAAGCGAAAGTGAAAGCTAGAACAAACAGACTCGGATGCGGACTGTGGGGAGAGGCCAGGAGAAATGAGGGAGGAATATCGTTGGAGGAAAGCTTGGGGAAACATACCGGGTAGAGAAAACTGTTAGGGAAATTGAAGCCGCGGGGGGCAGGCCGAGGCGGAAACGAAAGCCACTTTGGGATTCTCAAGTTAGCCCGGGAATAGGGGGCGAAAAGTTGAAACCAGAAGCTGAGACGTAAGCCAGATTGGGATCCGTCTGATTAGCCCGGGGAGCAAAGGACGGGAAGCCAAATCATGGGGCGGAGACGTACGCTGGGTTGAATTCGCCAGGCTAGCCCGGGGAACTTGGATTGAATGCTAGTGGTGGAGACGCAAGCTACGCTGTGTTACTCGCGGAAGCCGCCGCGTGCAGAGAGAGCACGGGGCGTGAATAGATAGGGAACGCTGGCGTAGGCCGTGGTTCAGACGCGAAAGGGTTAAGCGTGGAGACCGCGGAGCGCGCAAAGCCGAGCCGCGCAAAGCCGGGAAGCTGCACAGATGAGAGAGGCGCGCGGGCTGAAGCGGCGCAGAGCCGGGAACCCGCCGGCGCGGCGAGGTGCCGGAAAGCTGCGGGGATAAGAGAAACAGAAGTTTGGAAGTGAAGTAAAAGAGAAATGGGAATGCTGGAAGATAGAAGTGAAATGGGAGAGGTAGGAATGCCCGGAGATAGAGAAATAGAGAAAAATAAGGCCTCCCCTCAACATGCCAATTAGAAGGCTTGGATTCGGTCTGCCCGATTAGTGAGGCGATGAGCACCTGGGCGGCTAGCCGCAGGTCACCGAAGACAGGCACGAATTAACATCAGTAAAGCTTCCCCACAATGCAACAATTAGGAGGCTTGGATTCGGTCTGCCTGATTTAAGGCGGTAAGCGCCAGCAAAGCTCGACCAGAGTATGAGCCGCAGGTCACCGAAGACAGGCACGAATTAACATCAGTAAAGCTTCCCCACAATGCAACAATTAGGAGGCTTGGATTCGGTCTGCCTGATTTAAGGCGGTAAGCGCCAGCAAAGCTCGACCAGAGTATGAGCTGCAGGTCACCGAAGATAGGCACAAACCAACACTAATAAGTCTCCCCCACAATACGGCAATGAGAAGGCTTGGATTCGGTTTGCCTGATAGGTTTTGTAAACACCTGCAGGCAGTTCTAGCAGAGCAGAGCATGCGCTGCAGGGCACCGAACACAGGCACGCATCAGCGCCTAAAAACCTCCTCACAATGGCGAAGAGAGGACCCGGATTCGGTTTTCCTGATTGATAGGACTTGTAAGAGCCTGTGGCAACTCTAGCAAGTAAAGCAGAGTGTGTGCTGCGGGACACCGAAGACAGGCGCGTATCAACGCCAAAAATAAAAAGAAAGGGGGATCTGTGGGGAGCAAACCGGACTAGACTGTTACTCGAATTAGGACTTATTCTATGCATCTGCTCTCCCACAATATGGCGCTGGGAGAGAAGTAAACAGCTTTCGCACAGCTGCCTCCAGTTCAACCAATTAACTGTAGGACTTGCTCCTGATTGGAGAGCAGCGTACTCGGCGTGTGGGCAGCCGAGTTGGGATTGGCGGAGGAGGACTATAAAGGAGGAGAGAGACGGCATGCACCAGGAACATCTATGGGGAACATCTAAGGAACACCCGTGCAGCCCCCGAGAAGAGCCGGCCGGCGGTGTGCCGCTCCCCTGCGGAAGTGGGGAATGTGGCCAGGGGGAACTGCCCTTCCACGGAGGTGGAAGGGATAGTAGCCAACCCGGGAAGAACCAGCAGCAAACCCGGGGAGGGCCGAGCAGCAGAAAGAACAGCGCAGGGTCCTGTGTCGTTCCTCCACGAAGAGGGGGAGCGACATAATGGTGCCGTGACTCGGATATGAAGCCTAGGCAGGGCTTAGTGTCGTTCCTCCATGAAGAGGGGGAGTGACAACTAAGATAAAGGGCACCATCTGAAATAGGGTAAGATGAACTTTTTAATAATTGACGTTGGGACAATTAGAACTCATTTACAAAAGAAGTTCATCCATACTTCCTACTGTATACCAGCATTAGCTCCAAATGGATCAAACACTTAAATGTTGAAAGAGGGAAGTTAAAATAGGAGTAAAAACACATCATAAAAGAACTAGAAGAAAACATAGCTATCCATAACCTTCATGTGAAGAAAGCCTTTATAATTGAAAAATTTAAAGAAAATATTAAATTCAACTACATAAAACTTTAAAAGACTTTAGGATGGCAAAACACACTGTTATGTCAAGTCAAAAGATATATGCAAACTGAAAAATATATTTGCAGCTTATGAAATATTTTGCTGATATACAAACAGCTCCTAAAAAACTGAGATGAAGACCAATAGCCCAAAAGAAAAATGGGCAAAGGATTGAAAAACAGTTCACAGAAATAGAAATGGCCTTCAAATATATAAAAAGGTTTTTGCTTACTTCATTCAGAGTGAAGCAAACAAAAACTAGCATGGTATTTTTCATTTATCAGATTGGAAAAAGACTAAAAATTTGAGAACAAAGCTTTGGGCAAACAGGAATCTCACAATTAAGCAAGACCTATGGGACAAATTTGAAAATAACTGTGAAAATAACAAATTTCACTTTGACCTGGTCAAGTTTACTTCTAGGAATTTATCTCATAGATATAACTGCAATACATAAGAATGACATACGAGCAATGTCATGTACTATAATATTGATTGTATAGCAAAAGTCCAGAAACATCTCAATGCCTACAGGCAGAACGCTGATTAAAAAACTACACTGTATCTATATAAGGGAATTGCAATTACAAATTAAGTACTCTATACAAACAGATTATTTCTAGGAAGGTATATAAAATATAAAAAACAAAATACAGAATGACACAAAGAGTTTCAAAAATTCGTGGAAGGAAAATTAAAAAGATAACTTCAGTGGAAAAAAATTTTTGAAATCCATGCATAGTTTTCTTCATAATACCCACTTCCCATGAATTTGGTGAAGAACCCTAGTATATGTAGTAGGAAGAGGAGTGGAGAAACAGAATATATTTGTATTTGCTTACATCTACATAAAGAAATCTTGAAAACTTGTACACACACACACACACACACACACAACTCTAATAAAGTGCAGGAGTGGAAACCAGTTTTCCTGATGTAAATACCATGTGAAAGCACTACTCATCCAAAAAGGGGAAAAAAAAAAAAAAAGGTGGGGATAGAGGTTGTCTTGTATTTTAAAGCTAGGAAGACGGAAGACATTGTCAAAATAAACCAGGCTTATGTTTTACTCCAAACCTAAAAATTAAATAACCTTGCTTGGACTGTCAAAGCAGCAATGATTTTTCATTTATTTGAAAAGCCACTTAACCTTAACCAAGAGGCAAGAGTCAATGGAATCATCTGAATATTAAATTGCCCAAGGACCTCCCTCTCCCTCTGTTTAACTCTGCCTTTCAAATAAATAAATCTTAAAAAAAAAAAAAAAAAAAGATGGGGGGGGGGCAGATGGACTGTGGTATAGCCAGTAAAGATGCTGCCTGCAGAGCTGGCATCCCATATGGACACCGGTTTGAGTCCTGGAGGCTCCTCTTCTGACCCAGCTCCCAGCTATGGCCTGGAAAAGCAGTAGAAGACAGCCCAAGTCCTTGGGCACCTGCATCTGCGTGGGAGACCCAGAAGAAACTCTTGGCTCCTGGCTTTGGATCAGCCCAGCTCTGGCCATTGCAGCCATTTGGGGAGTGAATCAGCAGATGGAAGACCTCTCTCCTACTCTCTGCCTTTCAAATAAATAAATAAATATTTTTTAGAAATTTGCCAAAGGAGGGCCCGGTGCCATGGCTCACTTGGTTAATCCTCTGCCTGTGGTGCCGGCATCCCATATGGGCGCCGGGTTCTAGTCCTGGTTGCTCCTCTTCCAGTCCAGCTCACTGCTGTGGCCTAGGAGGGCAGTGGAGGATGGCCCAAGTGCTTGGGCCCCCCACACCTGCATGGGAGACCAGGAAGAAGCTCCTGGCTTCGGATTGGCGCAGCACTGGCCGTGGTGGCCATTTGCGGAGTGAACCAACAGAAGGAAGACCTTTCTCTCTGTCTCTCTGTCTTAAAAAAAACAAAAACAAAAACAAACCTCCACCTACCACATAAAAAAATTCCCAAAGGAAAATGGACACCAAAATAAAAATGTTTCCAAGAATGAAAACTTTCAAATCTCAGTTTTTAAAGTGAATTAAAATTATTTTTTACTAATGGGTTCATGATTTCATTACATTCTTTGGTAAATGTTTAAAAATTTTCATAAAAACATGTTTTCAAAAACTAAGTTGTTTCTAAAATTTCAGTGGCAATTAAAATTGCTACACATTTAATTATTTAACCTAGTGTGTTAATTTGGTAGTTCAAATTTTACAATGCAGACTATTATATGCTTTAACTGAACATCATGATACAATAAGATCATATATAGCTGGCACCGCGGCTCACTAGGCTAATCCTCCGCCTAGCGGCGCTGGCACACCGGGTTCTAGTCCCGGTCAGGATTCCGGATGCTGTCCCGGTTGCCCTTCTTCCAGGACAGCTCTCTGCTGTGGCCCGGGAGTGCAGTGGAGGATGGCCCAAGTGCTTGGGCCCTGCACCCCATGGGAGACCAGGAGAAGCACCTGGCTCCTGCCGTTGGATCAGCGCAGTGCACCGGCCGCGGCGGCCATTGGAGGGTGAACCAACGGCAAAGGAAGACCTTTCTCTCTCTGTCTCTCTTTCTCACTGTCCATTCTGCCTGTCAAAAAAACAAACAAACAAACAAACAAAAAACTAAAAAAAAAATGCAAAAAAAAAAAGGATCATATATAAACTGGCATAAAAACATACATGCCAATATATGGGTTCTGAACATGAATCTGTATATACAGGCTGCCACATCAATCACAATACTGTTTTTAAGGAAAATCTGACAGGATTTGCTTATAACATGTTCTTATTAAAGTAAAAAGAGGCTGCCCACACTACAAAAAACAAACAAAACAAACAAAAACAACTGTACAATGCACTTCTCTTTCTCCTACTGTGGTGCAAGTCCTTAGAGAACTTGTAGCTTTTCTATCTCTAGATGAAATAAACTTGGCTACTTTCTCTTTCCTGTCCAATTTTTATTGTTAGAGTATTGTTTAATAACCTTTATTCTTCTTCTTGCTCCAAATCATCGGTATTTTGTCCATGCATTAGCACAGAATGCTACTTATAAAGTCAATTTTTTTCTCCAAAAAGATGCACAAAAGGCAACAACCACATGAAAAGATACTTGATATCATTGGCTACAAAGGTAAGCACAATGACATGCTGCGTCACATTCGATAGCATGGTGATAATAAAAAGACAAATACTGAACAAACAGTAGTGAGGATGTAGAGAAATAGAACTCTTAGTGACAAAGTAAAATGGCACAGCCATTTTTGGAAAACATCTGGCAGTTGTTTCCCATGAACTAAAAACTTTTACAAAAATGTTCATTCCATTATTCACAATCCCCAAAAAGTGGAAACACAAATAGCCACAAGAAAGTATAAATAAAATGGTATGTGGCCGGCGCCGCAGCTCACTAGGCTAATCCTCCGCCTTGTGGCGCCGGCACACCGGGTTCTAGTCCTGGTCGGGGCGCCGGATTCTGTCCCGGTTGCCCCTCTTCCAGGCCAGCTCTCTGCTGTGGCCAGGGAGTGCAGTGGAGGATGGCCCAAGTGCTTGCGCCCTGCACCCCATGGGAGACCAGGATAAGTACCTGGCTCCTGCCTTCGGATCAGCGCGGTGGCCATTGGAGGGTGAACCAACGGCAAAGGAAGACCTTTCTCTCTGTCTCTCTCTCTCACTGTCCACTCTGCCTGTCAAAAAAATAAAGTAAAAATAAATGGTATGTATACTCATATATCCAATGGGATATTACAGTCATAAAAAGCAGTGAAGGAACCCTGGACACAAGGTCACAAAGAACACATTAAGTGGTGTGGTTCCATTTACATGAAATACTCAGAACAGGCAAATCCACACGCAGAAACCAGCCTAGGGCTGTGAGGACATGGCAGAAATGGCACAGGGTTTCTTCCTGGAGTGATGAAATGTTCCAAAACTAATTGTGCGATGGTTGCCTAACTGTGTGAACAGACTACAAGAATCACTGCACACTTGAAATGGGTGAACTGAAGGGTATTTTAATTATGCTTCAATAAACATGTTAAAACATGTTAGCATTATGAGCTCGAGAAGGCACTCTGAGGACAAGTCATCTTTCAGGTAACTGGGTGAGTCTCATCTATTCTGCTTAAAATTTTACTGTTGGGAAACAAATGTACAGAAAAATACACATGATACACATGCAAGAGGGTAACCAAAGGCTCAATATACTTTATGTCTTACTAGATTGCTCACTGTTCTAGTCAGGTTTTTCATTACAACAATAAAGCAACTAATTTTATTAAAAGAAAAAGTTTATTTAGCTTACAGTTTTGGAGGTTCAAGTCCAAGATTGGGCAGCTCCATTGGCTGGGCATCTGGTGAGAGTGGTAGATGACAATGGTAGAAAATGTGTGGAAGAAGACTGCATGGCAAGCCAAGAAGCAGAGAAGCTGGGCCCAATTCAGGCTTTTATAGCCAATCCTCTTAAGAGAATCATCTCACAAAGACACATCCCCCAAAGACCTAAGGCCTTCCTACCGCGCCTACCCCTGAACTACCCTAATTAACTGAACCTTTAGGACTATTTATTACTTTGTGGTTTAAGTATCTGCATGAGCTAGAAGGCAAAATCATAGTCTAACTATAGTACTAACATTTAAAAAAAACTTAATTTCAATGTTAGGATCTCATGGAAAAAGGAAGTCTCATGCAATTTTGAGAATCAAGCATTTTTCTAATTTTAAGGTATTACAGAGTTTCTACTGTGTGTATTCTATGAATCAATAATTGTATCTAGGTTTTTAACCTATAAAGATATTCCATGGGCCAGCGTTGTGGTATAGCAGGTTGGGCCACTGCCTGCAGTGCTGGCATCCTGTATGGGCACCAATTTGGGTCCTGACTGCTCCCTGCTGATGTGCCTAGGAAGGCAGCAGAGCACAGCCAAGTCCTTGGGCCCCTGCACCATGGGGGAGACCTGGAGGAGGCTCCTGGCTCTGGCCTGGCCCAGCACCAGCCATTGTGGCCATCTGAGGAGTGAACCAGCAGAGGGGAAGATCTCTCTCTCTCTCTCTGTAATTATGCCTTTCAAACAAATAAAATAAATCTTAAAAAAAATACACCAGTGTTTCAGGACGAATATGTTCAAATGTATACTACAGCACTACCTCTCTGCTCTTCCATGTAGATTTTAGAATCAGCTTATCACATGGGGAGGGGATGATGAGTCAAGGCCCTTTTTACAGAAGCTGTAGAATTTACAGATTTGGGAAGAAATATATATAGGAAAATGACCAGAAATAAAGTAATTTTTAATTTATTATTTTAAAACGTTTTAAATAAAGCTGTATACTTTTCTTCAAAAGGTGTTTTTCATCTTTGTATTATTTTGTTACTATTATCAATGATAGATCTTCTTAAATAAAATCACTTGCAAATAATGAGTTTTGTTTCAAATCTTCATTTTGCATTGATCAGAATATTCAATGTCATCTTGGGTATGTGACAGTGGTAGGCATATTTTTCTTGCCTGTTTCCAATTTTAATGAAAATGAAAACTAATGTTTCTTAAACATATTTGGTATGACATCCTTTATCGACTTGGTTTTTTTATTCCAACAGTTCACACAATTCTTTTTCTATTCACAAGAGTACTGACTCCTGTCCAACGTCTTGTTCATTTTATCTAGAGATGCTCCGACGGTGCTTCTCCTTTCATGTCAGTGTGAACCTCACTGCTTTTCGAAAATGGATGCAGGGCAGATGTTTGGTGCAGGGGTTATGATGTCACTTGGGACAGCCACCTGCACTGCAGTGCTTGGGTTTGAGTCCCGGTTTCTCCACCGCTTCCAGCTTCCTGCTAACGCACACCCTGGGAAGTAGCACAGGACAGCTCAATGGGCCTTGCCACCCATGTGGGAGACCCAGACTGAGTTCTGATGTTCTGGCTTCTCCAGCTGCTATGAAGAAATTTTTTAGTTACCTAATTCTAATTCTTTTGAACATAGTTTCTTCCCTTGGTACTCTGTAAACAGTTTCGATTCATTTGGTTATGCCCATTATGGATTCAAATTATTTCTCCAACTCGGGGCGTGTGCTTCCCAAATCTACAGACTCACGTCACTGGTACACAGCAGCAATTATTTCTCTGAACTTTGCTCTACTCCTGCATTTCTAGTCTTACCTCTGGAACCCACCTGAAGCATACAATGAAAATGCTCATCCTTTCATACCTCTTAATCCCCTTTACACTGTCTTTTTTTTTTTTTTTTTTTGGACAGGCAGAGTGGACAGTGAGAGAGAGAGAGAGACAGAGAGAAAGGTCTTCCTTTTTGCCGTTGGTTCACCCTCCAATGGCCACCGCGCTGCGGCTGGTGCACCGTGCTGATCCGAAGCCAGGAGCCAGGTACTTATCCTGGTCTCCATGGGGTGCAGGGCCCAAGCACTTGGGCCATCCTCCACTGCACTCCCGGGCCACAGCAGAGAGCTGGCCTGGAAGAGGGGCAACCGGGACAGCATCCGGCGCCCCGACCGGGACTAGAACCCGGTGTGCCGGCGCCGCTAGGCGGAGGATTAGCCTAGTGAGCTGCAGCGCCGGCTTACACTTTCTTTCTTTGCTCTTCACAATATCCCAGTCCTACCACTGGTTGGGTTTAATCTGCTTTTTACTTCATCCACTGAGATTTTAAATAAAGTATTTTAATTTCTACACAGTATTTTAACACTTGCTCTGTAATTTGCTGTAACTAGATGAACATACTGAGATTCTCTTAAAGTACTACTTACTGCTTTCTCAAATTAATATGAAGTATATTCATTACTATTTCCCTAGTGACAACTGTTTCTATTGAACCTTCTATTTTCTTTATCCTATATTGCTTCAATGATTCCAACTCTATTATGAAAAAGTTCGAACACACACAGGAAAATTTGAAGGAATGGTAAAATTAACATTAAAATTCTACTTAGCTCTAAAATTACTTTTTCATGTTTATTTTCTCTATGTTTTATTATCAAACACAGTATTTGAAAGTACGTTCCAAAGTAATTAAGACATGTATCACAACAGGGCGGGCACCACATTGGAAGGGCACAGGAGAAGCCCCGCGAGCACTAGGAATGCCGTGCATCGTGGTCTGTGTGGAAGTCACTGACCTGGCCACTCCAGACGTGCACACTTTACTGCATCTGAACTCTACCTCACGACAGTAGAAAAAGAAAGCAGACGTCATCATGACCTCTCACCCTTACACATTCAAGTATGTACTACTGAAACCATCACTCCACACAATTACACTATCATCTCCACACATAAGAAATAGAGTAATTCCATAATGTCTAATATTCAATGTTCAAAATTTTCTCAAGTCCCAAGAATGCCTTAAGTTCTTCCCCAACCCCAGTCTTAAACTAGGAGCATGAGTTGCATTTTGTTGTTACACGTCTTCAGTCTTGTTAGTGTAGAATAACCTCCAGCTTTTTCATCCTCCACAACTCTGACTTATCAAAGAGCCCAGGCCTGCTGTTTTACAGGGCGTCCACATTCTGAAATTGTCTGTTTCCTCACAGTGCTTAGCTTTGTCCTCCATCTCATATCTTTTCTAAAACAGAAAACCCAGAAGCTTAACATTTAACATAGTCATTCCCAGGACGAATAAGTCATAGATGATGTCATTCCGAGTTTTAAATTTTAAGACCACCTAGAAACTCTACTTAGTTCATTCGTAGGATTATAAGCGCTACTTTAAGTCCTCTAACTCAGTAATAATAATAGAATATTTCCTTGTATGGTTTACAGCTTGTGATTGTCTCTGTGATTCTACGAGACCTAGATGGGCTAAGGAGGACGGACATTATGTCTGCCCAGTGCTGTTATCAATCTAGGACCAGTTATGCTAATTATTAGCTTAAGGGTTGGACAATGCAGGTAGTATAAATGTGAATCCCAGGGGATGGCATTGTGGCATAGTAGCCTAAGCCTTTGTCTGCATTGCCTGCATCCCATGTGTGTGCTGGTTTCTGTACTTGTACTGGCTGCTCCTCTTCTGATCCAGCTCTCTGGTTATGGCCTGGGAAAGCAGTGGAAGATAGCCCAATTGCTTGGGCCCCTATACCTGCCTGGGAGACCCAGAGGAAGCTCCTGGCTCCTGGCTTCAGATTGGCTCAGCTCTGGCAACTGCTGTTATTTGGAGAGTGAACCAGTGGATGGAAGACCTTTTTTTCTGTCTCTCTAACTCTACCTCTCAAATAAATACATAGGAAAAAAAAAATAAATGTGAACCCCACACTATCAGAAGAACAGAGTTAGTAAGTCACAGGGAAAACTTTAATCTTTATGTAGAGTCCTAGCACAGACAGGTAAGTTTTGTTGTTATGTTTGTTTATGCTGCTAAACAGATTTCTTCCTTTTAACTTCGAAGATAATGCCCCTCACAGACTCAGCTTTATATGATGATCTAAGTTCTAACTACCTTTGCAACAATGGCCAAAAGCCTCGACTTCTGTTCTTACACACGGACACTTGGACCCCTTTGTTACAGAGTGACAAACTGACCACACTGGTTACTACAGCAAAGGTCAGCAAATTTCTTCCATAAAGAACTAAGAATTTCATAGGTCATACAAAAACATACAACTACTTGGGCTCGGTGCTGTGGTGTAGTAGGTTAAGCCTCTACCTGAGGGCACTGGCATCCCATATGGGTGCCGGTTTCAGTCCCAGCTGCTCCACTTCCTATCCAGGACCCTGCTGATGGCCTGGGAAAGCAGTGTAACATGGCCCAAGTGCTTGGAAACCTGTAACCACATTGAAGACCCGGAGAAAGCTCCTGGCTCCTAACTGGCCCAGCTCCATCTATTGCAGCCATTTGGGGACTGAACCAGTGGATGGAAGACCTCTCTCTCTGTCTCTCTCTCTCTCTCTCTCTCTCTGTGCCTCTTAAAAAGACAAAAAATACAACTACTCAACACTGGTGCCACAGCATAAAAATATCCATAGGCAATATGTAAACAGATGAGCTTTGTTGTATTCCAATAATACTTTATTTTTGGATGCTGAAATTTGAACTTCATATAATTTTTTTATGTTACAAAATATTGCCTTCCTTTTATTTTTTTCTTCAAGCATTTAAAAAATAAAAAATCCATTCTTAGTTTGCAGGCTATACACAAACAGGTGGTGGACTGAATTTAGCCTGAGGACTACAGCTCAGTAATGCCTTAACATATCAACACACATATTTCTCTGGCTTTTTATTACCTTCTTTTTTTCACTCTCTGTAGGTTTTTCTTATTTGCTGGTGAGCTCAACTCTACATTTAAATAAATGTATTTTATCCAGTATCTCTAGGTGCGACAGAACTACAATATGGTATACACAGGAGATTTCTTACAACCTAAATAGGCGATATTAGATGTTTCTATATACTGGTACTTTTACTTCTATGAACTAAATTTCCATGTGAAGTACTGGCTTGGAAGACAAAGTACTTGGAAGTTCTGATGGGTATTATCAAAGTGTTTTTTGATGAGCTATGATACTTCACATTTACACACACAACATAGAACATTTTCTCCCTATACTTCTACCAGTAATAATTTAATTTTTCCAGACAGATGAAATGATTTCATGTTTGCTTTAATCTGCATTTCCCTCACAACTGTGTAAATCTGAACAACAATCCTATATTTTACTATTCATCTGGATTTAATCTTACATAAACTGCCTATTTGTACTTATTCTCTTCTTCTCTTTTTCCTTGTCAATTCTGAAATGTTCCTTGTACAGGAAACCTATTTATCTTTTGTTATCTGGGCACAATACTTCTTCCAAATTTAATGATTATTAAATTAATGATACTGAATTAATAAGGGCTTGTTTCTGGGGGAGAAACAAGTTTTATAGTCTATTATATTTTTACGGCTTTAGCTAATTACATTTTAATTAATCTCAAGTCCTGGATTTAACATAGAACCTACTGGAAGTCCAAGATTCACACTTTTTTTTTTAAATTTAATTTCTTGGTTCCATTAGACTTTATTTTTCTAACTGGTCAATGATGTGGGTTTAATTTTATTTCTTTCTAGATGTATAGGCACCAAAAATAAAACAATCTACCTTTTTCTACAGACAGACCCATTATTTTTCTCTTATTAAATTCTCCTAAATTCTGGAATCTGAGGGTACTTCAAAAAGATCATGGCAGGTCGGTGCTGCGGTGCAGCAGGGTAAGCCACGGCCTGGAGCACGGGCATCCCATCTGGGGGTTCGGGCCAGGATTTGAGTCCTGGCTGCTCCACTTCGGATCTGGCTCCTTGCTAACCTGCCTGGGAAAGCAGCAGAGGATGGCCCAAGTCCTCTGGGCCCTGCAACCCTTGGGGAGACTCAGATGAAGCTCCTGGCTCCTAACTTCGGCCTGGCTAGGCTGGGCCACTGCAGTCATTTCAGGAATGAACCAGCAGATGGAAGAAATCTCTTTCTCTCTGTTTCCTCTCCCTCTCTCTCTCTGCGATTCTGACTTCTAAATAAATAAATGTCTTAAAAAAAGAAAAAACATGGCAGAGACAGGAGTCTGCTCTAGTGATTAAGATACCCACATGTCACAATGAAGTCCCTGGGTTCAGTGCTCAGCTCTTCACTTCTGACTCAAGCTTCCTGCCAATGGAAACGCTGGGAGGCAGCAAGTGACGGCAGGTGCCTAGGGCTATGCCATCCAGGGGAATCTCGATTAAGGTCCTGGATCTCGGTTTCAGCTCAACCCAGCACAACTGCTGTGGACATCTGGAGAAGCAGCAGCTGTGAGCTGTGGAGCTCTGTGTGTGGTCTCTACTTTGTCTGATTCTTACACAGACTTTTACAAGTTTCTCAAGGTTATGAAAAATGCAATTAAAAACTGACAAAAAATTTTGAAATTTATGCCTATGAGGGGGTCTTCAGAAAGTACCTAGTGAATGCATATTATGAAAAAACTATATATACATTTCAAATTTTTTGCAAAGTAAATTCATCTTTTAACTCCATTTTTTCATAAACTTCTTGAAGTACCCTCAACATTCTAGATATTATATTCGACCAAAATAACTTTGAGAACTCAGATAGCCAAGATGTCTTGTCTCTCAATACCAATGTTAGTTTTGATGAATAAACTTTTTTTTAAAGATTTATTTATTTATTTGAAAGGCAAGTTACAGAGAGGCAGAGGCAGAGGCAGAGGCAGAGGCAGAGGGAGACAGGGAGAGAGAGGAGGAGAGAAGGGGAGGGAGAGGGAGAGGGAGAGGGAGAAAGGGAGAGAGAGAGAGAGAGAACGAGCACACGTGCTGGGCCAGGCTAAAGCAAGGAGCCTCTTCAGAGTCTCCCGAGGACTTGGGCCATCTTCTACTTCTTTCTCAGGCCATAGCAGAGAGCTGGATTGGAAGTGGAACAGCAGGGATTTGAACTGGTGCCCATGCGGGATGCCCGCATTGCAGGCGGCAGCTTTACCTGCTATGCCATGGCGCCGGCCCCTGACTGTTCAACTTTTACAGTCAACAATCACACTTTTAATTTCTACAAACTCTTTGTGGCCCTCTTGAGTAACAGCATTTCCTATCAAAGTGATCTGGTTTCAAGGACGTAGTATCTCCTGAGACATGATTAGCCATTGTTGGAAGTTTTAGCTTCCTTCCTTCCTGCCAGATTTACTTATTTATTATTTATTTGATAGAGTGACAGAGGGAGAGGCAGAAAGAGATCTTCCATCTGTAGATTCACCCTTCAAATGGCTGCAACAACTGGGGCTGGACCAGTTAGGAGCCTAGAACTGTGGACTTCCACGGGTATTAGCAGGGAGCTGGATGAGAAATGGGATTCAAACTGGCACTCTGACATGGGATGCTGGCACTGTAAGTGGTGGCTTAACCCACTGGGTCCCAATACTGGCCTGCCTTACTTCTTCCATCTTTTTTCTGTTGTTATTCTAGTTTTATGAATGAAAACAAATCGATTTGGTGTGTACTTTTGTACAGTTAAATAGATCCAATAAACCTCTCTTCTAAATGGTAAATGGTTTGGGGTATCAAGCTGTAAGATTGTGATTGTAATAAAATGTGTATTTGATCTTCACCCTCATCTCCAGGCACAGTGCTCTTAGAATCCTTGTGGTTTCCTGAGCTGCAAGCAGGCTAGGTGCATCTTCTGTTTTCATATTTGGTCTTTGAATCCTGTTTCTCATACAAAACTTTCTTTTTAAGTTTTTATCTCATTTATTTGAAAGGCAGAGTTACACTGAGGGAGACAGAAAGAGAAAGATCTTTCATCCACTGGTTTACTCCTCCAATGGCCATCAATCGCCAGGGCTAGGCCAGGCTAAAGCCAGGAGCCTGGAACACCATCAAGGTCTCCCATGTGGGTGCAGGAGTCCATGTACTTGTGCCATCTGCTGCTGCTGTCCCAGGTCCATTAGCAAGGAGCTGGATTGTTAGTAGAGTGGCCAGGATTCAAACCAGTGTTCATGTGTGGCAGCTTAACCTGCTGTGCCACAATGCTAGCCCCACAAAATTCTTCATCCTTCAAAATTTCCTAGGTGCTAGGAGTATCTTTGTTCTAATGAGATGAAGCCTGGCTTGTTCCTGGATAGTAGCTTGGAACTTTTTTTTTTTTTTTTTTAACAGGCAGAGTGGACAGTGGGAGAGAGAGACAGAGAGAAAGGTCTTCCTTTTGCTGTTGGTTCACCCTCCAATGGCCGCTGCGGCTGGCGCGCTGCACCGCGCTGATCCAATGGCAGGAGCCAGGTGCTTCTCCTGGTCTCCCATGGGGTGCAGGGCCCAAGCACTTGGGCCATCCTCCACTGCACTCCCTGGTCACAGCAGAGAGCTGGCCTGGAAGAGGGGCAACCGGGACAGAATCCGGCGCCCCGACCGGGACTAGAACCCGGTGTGCCGGCGCCGCAAGGCGGAGGATTAGCCTAGTGAGCTGCGGCGCCGGCCGTAGCTTGGAACTTTCAATTTGGTCCCCAGTCTCCAAGAAGCACAGAGGCTCTGGAGATGGAGCCAATGACTGACCCCATCTATGGGGAAGGCTCCACAAAGGCTCTCACTGCTGGTACCCATGGAGCTGGCTGCTTTGCTTCCAATGCAGCTCCCTGCTAACGCGCCTGGGAACGTGGAAGATGGCCCCAGTGCCTGGGAGATGTGAATGGAGTTTCCGGCTTCTTGCTTTGGCCTGGGCAGCCCCAGCCTTCTTGGTCATTTGCAGAGTGAACTAGTAAACTAGACCTCTTTCTCTCTCCATCTCTCCCTCTCTACCTTTCAAATAAATAAAATAAATCTTAAAGAAATTAAATAAAAAATCCCAGAAACACGGTTCACAGTTCCCAGGGTACTGAAGCAGGGGGATGCTGAAAAAGGAAGCCCCACCCCCTTCTCACATGTTTTGCCCTGTGCATTTCTTCCATCTGGTTGTTCATCTTTATAACATTTTCTACCTTTTGTACCATCCTTTATAGGAAAAATATGTTTCCCTGAGTTCTGTGAGGTGTTATAGCAATTGACTGAGGGAGGCTGAGGAGAACCTCTGGATTTACAAGCAATTGGTCAAAAGCACAGGTAACAACCTGACACTTGCTACTGGCAGCTGCCGTAGACGGCCGTGCTGGGGCTGAGATAACTCAGGCGCCTGGTATCAGGGCTGCGTTAACTGCAGGACATCCTACATAAGCTGATGTCTGCAGAAAACTATTTGGTGAGAGCAAACACTACCACACACCCGGTCCCAGAAGTGTGTTGTACTGAGGGCACAGAAGGAAACTGCCCAACAGACAGATCCTCTTCCTCTCCACTGAAGACTAAGCTTCATGCTTCAACAGGATTCTGCTGAGAATGGCTCTCTATATGGAAGGATCCAGATACTAGTATTTTGTTTGATTTCCTAGTCTGGCCTATTCATTTATCATACATTTTGTATGTTCCAGTATCCCTAAAAATCTCTAGTCCTCTAACAATGTCTTGTCCTCTTTTATTAATTGCCTTTTTATTAGTCCTTACTGTCATTTCAATGAAATTTTTAAAAAGAGACAAAATGGAGGAATCTGGAACACATCATGCTGAGTGAAATAAGCCAGTCCCAAAGGGACAAATACCGTATGTTCTCCCTGATCGGTGACAACTGACTGAACACCAAAAAGGAAACCTGTTGAAGTGAAATGGACAATATGGGAAACGGTGACTTGATCAGCATAGCCCTAACTGTTAATGAACAACTTAATACATTATCCCTCTTAGTAGTTTTTTGTCTGTTCTACTTAATATGACTGGTTTAATTCTGTAATTAATACACAGTTATTCTTAAGTGTTGAAAATTAACTGAAATGTGATCCCTGTTAAACATAAGAGTGGGAATAAGAGAGGGAAGAGATGTATAATTTGGGACATGCTCAAGCTGACTTGCCCCAAATGGTAGAGTTAGAAACATACCAGGGGATTCCAATTCAATCCCATTGAGGTGGCATGTACCAATGCCATCTCACTATTCCAAGTGATCAATTTCAGTTCACAATTGATCATAATGAAAGGACTAAGAGTCAAAGGGAGCACATAAACAAGTCTAGTACCTGCTAACACTAACCGATAGAATAAATAAAGGGGAGAGTGATCCAACATGGGAAGTGAGATACTCAGCAGACTCATAGAATGGCAGATGTCCTAAATAGCACTCTGGCCTCAGAATCAGCCCTAAAGGCATTCGGATCTGGCTGAAAAGCCCATGAGAGTATTTCAGGCATGGAAAGCCAAGACACTCTGGCAAAAGATCTCTGTGAGTGAGATCCCAGTGGAAAGAACAGGTCTTCAAAGAAGGAGGTACCTTTCTCTGAAGGGAGGAGAGAACCTCCACTTTGACTATGACCTTGTCTAAACAAGAGAAGAGTCGGAGAACTCAGAGGGCTTCCATAGTCTTGGAAACTCATGACTGGAGCATAGGGAGATTACTGATGCCATAGACAGGAGTGTCAATTGGTAAAGTCAACAACAGGAGTCACTGTGCACTTACTCCTCATGTAGGATCTCTGTCCTTAATGTGCTGTGCATTGAGATTTAATGCTATAACAAGTACTCAAACAATATATTTCACTTTGTGTTTCTATGGGGGTGCAAACTGTTGAAATCTTTACTTAATGCATACTAAACTGATCCTCTGTAAAAAAAAAAAAAAAAAGAAAGAAATTATCAACTCCCAACTTGACTCTCACTGGGATTAAACATGACAATAGGTCTGATCTGATTTCATCATCATTTAAAAAAAAATCATCTATCATTTTTCACTTTATGTTTCTGTGTGGGAGCAAACTGTTGAAATCCTTACTTAATGTATACTAAGCTGATCTTCTGTATATTAAGATAATCGAAAATGAATCTTGATGTGAATGGAAGGGGAGAGGGAGTGGGAAAGGGGAGGGTTGTGGGTGGGAGGGACGGTATGGGGGGGAAGCCATTGTAATCCATAAATCGTACTTTGGAAATTTATATTCATTGAATAAAAGTTTAAAAAAAAAAGAGAAACTATGTAAAGGCTAGTGTTTAGTATGCTATTTTGGACTATAAATCTAAATCTTAATAATAATAAAAAAAAAAACCTCCTCACTTTTGGTACTTGATTTCATAGTAGGTTAAGAAAAGGGCTACCTGATTCAGATACAAGGAAGAATGACATACAATGTCACTGAAATGGTTGAATGCTGTATACCTGTTCACTAATTATTCCTAACATCTCTCAATGTTCATGATGTACAGTTTTTCTGAGCGTTAAATGTGAAGAGTTAGGCTCAGAGTATAATGGACGAGAACAAATCATTTACTTAATCTAACCCTAGCTGGGATAATTAAGATAAACCTAACCAACTGCCCAGTTGTTCTTTATTTATCATTTTACATTTCTGTAGAATCTCAAACGTCTACTGCTTTTTTAAGTGGAAATTATAAGCTTTAGTGTTAGTTTAATTTAAGGATTCTTTTTGACTCTTTCATAAATATGAAGAGGATAGCTTACCTTAATCATCTAGATTGGAATGACAAATCTGAAAGGCTATCTCTAACAATTCCAATTTTTTATAGTTTATATCCAGAAACATACAATTACTAAGCTTAGCAGAGCCTGGAAAGAGGAAGAATACTGTGAGGAACACTGGGACTTAAAAATGCATTTTCTAGTTTCTACAGGCAAGAAAAAACTAATTTAAAATCTCCTGGGGATGGACTGGCTTGCTGTCAGTTGTTCTGTAACACAGGCTGCTTTAAAGACAGTGGATTCTATTCGCAGTTAATCCTATGTAATTTTACCTTATAGTCCCCTTTTTATAGGGCATAACTGGAAAAATATTGCCTAGTAATTTCCTATCTTAATAGAGTAAAATAATTTTAATTTCATTCTATGTAACATGAGAAAATGAAAAAGTAGGGAAAAAAGAGTAGGAGAAGAAACATCAGTTGTGTAAAATTTTGGAAATGAATTTTTAAATTAATGTCAAAAGCAAGCATATATATTTAAAAAGTAGTGATGCACAGAGGTGGAATATTTATGAAGTTAACTGACAATATTTGTTATACTTGAGAATTATAGATCATTAATAATAATTCCACAGATTTCTTCACCTTAAATGTTACTTATGGGGTACATTATTCCAATGGTGAAAGTAATAATAAACAACATTATGTAGATAAGAGGAAAAATACTAAGCACTCTGAAAACTCAATATTTGATAATAACTCAGACTGGATTTTTCTCAAGGGTAAAGGACAAATCTCACCTGACATATATTAGACAACAAATAAGCTCAAACCTTGAAATTCTGATTCATTTTTAAGTGTTACTAAGCCTTGAGAATGTTTCAAATTTGGCATATAGTTTTAAATGTCAAATCTGACAATACAATTTGGACTAATTAGAGAACATACTTTGGCACCAAATATTTATGTCTTTTCCATTACTGTCTGAAATGGGTACTTCCACTTGCATGGCCTCTGAGTAAGAAGTGATAAATACATTAATTTTCATCAACTGGTCTTTCCAAAAGATACAAAGAAACAGTAAAAAGATATTATCAGTTGACTCACCACTGTCCTCTGTTTGTTGGGCAGGAAGACTCTAACAATAGGTTTTTGTGGTGACTTGGGGTTGCTCCGTGACACATCTGTGGGATTTTGAAAAACTGAAAGAGATGAAGGTAGCACTGAAAGGCTAGAAGAGGAAGAAGACGTAACGGTGTCCGTTGACGCAGAGCTAGAAACAGAAAAATCAGTTCCATTCCCCAGGGATTCCAATAACTGCTGTTCTCTTTGTTGGAGGGCATCTAGCTTGCTGGTGTATTCTTCGTAGGCCTATAAAATAAAGTAGACTTACATTGAATCTGGACTTGTCCTGATATTAACAGAAGGAAACACGAAATTTCAGTCTTCATCATAATTTGTTTATAATCTTCCTAACTGGATTTTTAAGTTATAAATTACAAAGTAAGTGCTGGAAATACTTTACCCTTAAGTAGATCAACTCCTATACAACACTATACAAGCATTATATTGGGCAATCTGATAATATTCATATATATATATACACACACAAAAGATATCTAGATAGTCCACAAATATCAATAAAAAAGCTTAGTATTTTCCAATTAACTGGTTAAATTGTGACTTACTTCCTAAACCACATGTCTAGAATAAGAAAATAACACAATACCTCAATAAGATATTCCTCCCCACTAAATTTTTTCCCAGAGAAGTTATAGGTATATTGATTTTCATACTACTACTACCACCACCACTGCACACACACCCCCTATCTCTTTCCAAGAAAGGAAAAGGCTGAAAATAAGATGAAGTGTTACTGAAGAGTTGTTAACAAAACAAAACCAGCAATACACAGTGCCAGATCTCACCATCAGCACCAAAATCTAAATGGGACTTAGATTTCACTGCCACCTTTTTTTAAAAACAGCTATCAACTAGGGAAAAAAACCCGTTATTCTTCTCATTACAGATCTCTGGTGGGCTCCTCTACCATCAGATACTGCTTAGAACATAAGAACTATATTTGAGAATGTGACTGACATGATGCAGTAGAGAAATTCTAGGGCCACCATCCATCAGGGTGTCATCCTAGAAGTTTCATGTGAGTGAGGTTTCCAGTAGGTGATGACCACATGACATACTGAATCCTAAAACAGAGTAATATGAACAGTACAGAAAAGGAATGAACGGATGCCATGGGTGCGGGTGCACGGGTCTTTCAGGCAGTGATAACCCCTTCACTCACACGGTCCACCACTTCCCAAACACAGGCAATACTACAAATATTGAGAAGCTGCTGCGGCAACGCAGCAGGTAAAGCCGCCGCCTGGAATCCCAGCATCCCCTATCAGTGCTGGTTTGAGTCCTGGCTGCTATACTTCAGATCCAACTCTCTGCTAATGCGCCTGGGAAAGCGGCTGGAAGATGGCCCAAGTGCTTGAGCCCCTGCACCCACAAGGGAGACCAGTAAGAAGCTCCTGGCTCCTAGCTTCAGACTGGCCCAGGTCCTAGGGGAGTGAATCAGCAGGTGGAAGACCGACCTCTCTCTTTCATCTGTGAGGCAGAGAGTATGTTCCCATCCACTGGTTTACTTCCCAAAGGCCCATGATGGCCGGAGCTGGGCCAAGGATGAACCTCGGAGTCAGAAACTCAATCCAGGTCTCAGTTTGGGTTGCAGGTACCTCAGTCATTTGAGCCATCACTGCTGCCTCCTAGAGTTTATGTATTAGTAGCCACGGGAGTCAGGAGATGAGGTGGGTATCAAACCCAGTCACTCTGATAATGAGACACAGGCATCTCTCAACTCGATGTCTCTCAACCACCAGGCCAAGTGCCTGCCCCAAATAATATTTACTGTCACCTAGGCAAATACATTTGCAACACAAAATTAACCTTATGCAAAGTGGCAAAAATAATGAATTTTTCAAATGTTATTTCCTTATCAAAAAGTTAGCCTTTAAGTTTTGAAAATACATCACTGCCTCCATTATGGATTATAAGCTGTCATTTTACTACGTTAATTGTTATCAAAAAGTGTTAGCCTTAAATTTTAAAAATATTCTGATAACTCTGGGTCATAAGTTGTAATTTCACTGCTTTCACCAGCAGTCCTTCCTTCTGTGAAGTAGAAAACATCGACTTATTCCACTTTCGCCAGCATCACGGCTGTAGTTTCCACTAAGGCACTTGTCTCCTTTCACTTCATTAGCCTTGCTGTATTCAGTGTATAAACTCCGATTGTTAACACTGGTGCCTCTGAGTTCTTTAAACCTCTGATTTTAAGAAATTTATTTTCATTCTCTCTTCGAGACTGAGAGAGGTGGGCGTTAATGTGCAGTGATTAAGTCACCACCTGTGACGCTGGTTTCCCACATGAGCCCTGTTTTGAGCCCCTGCTAATGCTCTGGGAAAGCAGCAGATGATTTCAGGGCTTGGCCCCTGACACACACGTGGAAACCCAGGTGAAGCTCTTGCTTGGGCCTGGCCCACCCCCTGTACCATTTGGGATACGAACCAGAGGATGGACGATCTTCCTCTCTGACTCTGCCATTCATTTATACACCCAGAGAGGGTTATACCACAATCTTTCTAAAAGATACTAAAACCATGACAAGACCCCAACTTGGAACTTCCCCTCTTATCTGGGCACACACTTCTCACACCTTTTATTTTAAAGATTTTATTTATTTACTAATCCTCCACCTTGCGGCGCCGGCACACCGGGTTCTAGTCCCGGTCGGGGCGCCGGATTCTGTCCCGGTTGCCCCTCTTCCAGGCCAGCTCTCTGCTATGGCCAGGGAGTGCAGTGGAGGATGGCCCAGGTGCTTGGGCCCTGCACCCCATGGGAGACCAGGAAAAGCACCTGGCTCCTGGCTCCTGCCACCGGATCAGCGCGGTGCGCCGGCTGCAGCGGCGGCCATTGGAGGGTGAACCAACGGCAAAGGAAGACCTTTCTCTCTCTGTCTCTCTCTCACTATCCACTCTGCCTGTCAAAAAAAAAAAAAAAAAAAAAAAAAAAAGATTTTATTTATTTATTTGAGAGGCAGAGTTACAGGCAGTGAGAGGGAGAGACAGAGAGAAAGCTTTTCCTTCTGTTGGTTCATTCCCCAAATGGCCGCACTGGCCAGAGCTGCACCGATCCAAAGCCAGAAGCCAGGAGCTTCTTCCGGGTCTCCCACGCGAGTGTAGGGGCCCAAGGACTTGGGCCATCTTCCACTGCTTTCCCAGGCCACAGCAGAGAGCTGGACTGGAAGAGGAGCAGCCAGGACTAGAACCGGCGCCCACATGTGATGCCGGCGCCACAGGCAGAGAATTAACCTACTGCACCATGGCGCTGACCCCAACTTTCACACCTTAAGGTTCCATATTACTGCCATGGGTCGACAGTAATCCCTCATACAGTCTCAGCTTTGAGCAATTGTTCTCTTCCTCCCCATATTGTGTGGCTCTCCATTTAAAAAACGTCACTGGTAACAGATTCTTTGGTTAATTCCTATTCTTTTATCAAGTAGCTTTCCAAAAACCAATTTTGGGTAAGTCTTACCATTCAAATATTCCATTTGTTCTCTCAGGTTACCAAAAACTGCTGGAGAAAGTAAAGCTAGTAAATCTGATCCAATATCAATTCATGTAACTTACAGACTCACCTGGTAGTTCACACTACTGCCCGAAAATTTTTAGTTATTTCAACTACACATCACATTTTTCACAATTCTAGTGTTTTCTTTTTTAAAGATTTCTTTGACAGGCAGAGCTACAGAGAGAGAGGAGAAAGACATAGAGGAACAAAATCTTGCATCTGCTGGTTCACTCCCCAAATGGCTGTAACAACCAGGACTTGACCAGGCTGAAGCCAGGAGCTTCCTTCAGGTCTCCCAAACGGGGTGCGGAGACCCAGGGACGTGGGCCATTCTCTCCTGCTGTCCCAGGCACATCAGCAGGGAGCTCAAACGAAAGTGCAGCAGTGGGGACACAGACCGGCACCCATATGGGATGCCTGTGATGTAGGCCCTGCACTACAGCCCTGGCCCCAAATCCAGTGTTTTCTATGCTTCTCTGGACCCCACAACCTTTAACTCACTATGAGGATAATATTATCTTCAAATTTACCCTGAAGATCAAAATCATCAAATTAAAGTGTTCTCTGGGGGTCAGCATTGTTGTGGCATAGTGAGTTTAGCATCTGCCTGCAATGCCAAGCACTTGGGCCAGGTTACACTGCTTTCCCAGGCAGCTGGAGGGAAGTAGAGCAGCTGAGACTGGAACCCGTACCCATATGGGATTCAGAGGTTGCAGGCAATGGCTTAACCTACACCACCTGTTCTATGTATTTTTGACAAGCAAATATTTTTACAAGCAAATAATGCTTGTAAACTAAAAGTGACATACAGAAGAATGAAACTGGACAACTACCTGGCACCATATTAAAAAATTAATTAAAAGGCAAGAGTTCAGCCAAGAGATTACACCCATGGCCCACATGAGTTTGATACCCAGCTTGGCTCCTGACTCCAACTTCTAGCTAATGCAGTTACAAGGAAGTAACAATTACGTCTTAAGTAACTGGATTCCTGCTACCCCTGTGGGAGACCTGGAGTGAGTACCTAGCTCTCTGCTTCAGCCTGGCCCAGCCCAAGTTGTTGTGAGCATCTGGGAAGTCAACCAATGGATGGGGAGCGCTATCTACGTTTCTACCAAGTAAATAATTAAAATTTTTAAAATTAACTCAAAATGGATCATATACCTAAAAGTAGGAGCTAAAACTATAGAATTCTTAGAAAAAGATTAAGGAAAAGTATCATTCTGATGTTGAATTAGGCAATGGTTGCCCAAATATGACACATCAAAAGCACAGCCACCAAAGAAAAAACTCAGACTTCCATCAGAATTAAAGCTTTGGTACTCCAACGGAGTGAAAAAAAAATTCCACAGAATGGGATAAAATACTTGTAAATCATGCCTGGTAAGGGTATATTATCTGGAATATATAAAGAACTCTTGGGGCTGGTGCTGTGGCATACTAGGCCAAGCCTCTTCCTGTAGCTTTCCCATCTCATATGGGCGCCAGCCTGAGTCCCAGCTGCTCCCACTTCCAATCCAGCTCTCGGCTATGGCTTGGGATAAAGTATCAGAGGATGCCCCAAATGCTTGGGCCCCTGCACCTATGTAGGAGACCCAGAAGAATCTCTTGGCTCCTGGCTTCAGATCGGCTCAGCTCCGGCAATTGCAGCAATTTTGGGAGTGAACGAGTGGATGGAAGACCTTTCTCTCTGTCTCTTCCTCTATCTTTCTGTAACTTTACCTCTGAAATAAATCAAATTTTTATATGATTATTTGACATTTTGATATTTTCTTTTTTTTAAGAAAAATTTATTTAATAAACACACATTTCAAAAGTAGAACTTTTGGATCATAGCGGTTCTTTCCCCGATACTCGCCCTCCCACCCGCAAACCATCTCATCTCTTATTCGCTCTCCCATCTCATTCTTCATTGAGATTCATTTTTAAATGTCTTTATATACAGAAGGTCCTACATGGGGAGTAAGTGAACAGTGACTCCTGTAGTTGACTTAACAATTGACACTCTTATTTATGACATCAGTGATCACCTGAGGCTCTTGTCCTAAGCAGCCAAGGCTATTCACAAACTCCAACCTTATTTAGATAAGGCTATAATCAAAGTGGAATTTCTCTTCTCCCTTCAGAGAAAGCTACCTCCTTCTTTGATGGCCTGTTCTTTCCACTGGGATCTCACTCACAGAGATCTTAGGTCATTTTTTATTGCCACAGAGTCTTGGCTTTCCATGCCCGAGAAACTCTTAAGGGCTTTTTAGCCAGATCCGAATGCCTTAAGGGCTGATTCTGAGGCCAGAGTGCTGTTTAGGGCATTTGCCATTCTATGAGTCGGCTGTGTATCCTGCTTCCCATGTTGGGTCACTCTCTTCTTTTTAATTCTATCAATAATTAGCAGCCGGCGCCGCGGCTCACTAGGCTAATCCTCCGCCTAGCGGCGCCGGCACACCGGGTTCTAGTCCCGGTCGGGGCGCCGGATTCTGTCCCGGTTGCCCCTCTTCCAGGCCAGCCCTCTGCTGTGGCCCGGGAGTGCAGTGGAGGATGGCCCAGGTGCTTGGGCCCTGCACCCCATGGGAGACCAGGAATAAGCACCTGGCTCCTGGCTCCTGCCATCGGATCGGTGCGGTGCGCCGGCCGCAGCGCGCCGGCCGCGGCGGCCATTGGAGGGTGAACCAACGGCAAAGGAAGACCTTTCTCTCTGTCTCTCTCTCTCACTGTCCACTCTGTCTGTCAAAAAAAAAAAAAAAAAAAATTAGCAGACACTGGTTTTATTTATGTGATCCCGCCGACACATAATCCTATCTTTATGATCAATTATGAACTTAAACTGATCACTTTTAACTAATAAGATGGTATTGGTACATGCCAACTTAATGGGATTTGGAGTCCCACGGCACGTGCCTAGCTTTACCGGTAGGTGTAAGTCCGAGTGAATGTTTGCAGATCTGTACATCTCCTCCCTCTCTCATTTTTAACAGGGATCAATTGTCAGTTGGATTTATTTATTTATTTATTTAAATGTGAACTTGTCTCTTTTTTTCTAAGACTTTATTTATTTGAAAGACAGTTACAGAGAGAGGTAAAGACAGAGAGAGGGGTCTTCCATCCGCTGGTTCACTCCCCAGGTGGCCGCAACGGCCGGAGCTGCGCTAATTTGAAGCCAGGAGCCAGGAAGTTCTTCCGGATCTCTCACGTGGGAGCAGGGGCCCTTGGACTTGGGTCATTCTTCTACTGCTCTCCCAGAACATAGCAGAGAGCTCAATTGGAAAAGGAGTAGCCAGGACTCGAACTGGCGCCCAGATAGGATGCTGGTGCCTCAGGCCAGGGCCTTAACCTGCTGCACCACAACACCAGCTTCCTCAGTTGGATTTAAACACCTGAGAATAATACTGATTTATATAAGAGTTCAACAATGGTATTAAGTAGAATAAGAAAATACTACAAAAGAATACTACAAAGAATAAAGTAGTAAGCTGTTCCTCTATGGTCAGGACAAGAGCTGATCAAGTCATTGCTTCTCGTAGTGTCAGTTTCACTTCAACAGGTTTCCTTTTCGGTGCTCAGTTAGGTTTCACAGATCAGGGAGAACACAGGCTATTTGTCCCTTTGGGACTGGCTTATTTCACTCAGCATAATGTTTTCAAGATTCCTCCATTTTGTTGCAAATGACTGGATTTCATTTTTTTTTTTTTTACTGCTGTGTAGTATTCTATGAGTTCATATCCCATAATTTCTTTATCCAGTCTACTGTTGATGGGCATCAGGTTGATTCCAGGTCTTAGCTATTGTGAATTGAGCTGCAATAAACATTAAGGTGCAGACAGCTCGTTTATTTGCCAATTTCACTTCCCTTGGGGAAATTCCAGGAGTGGGATGGCTGGGTTGTATGGTAGGGTTATATTCAGGTGTCTGAGGAATCTCCAGACTGACTTCCATAGTGGCTTGACCAGTTTGCATTCCCACCAACAGTGGGTTAGTGCCCTCTTTTCCCCACATCCTCACCAGCATCTGTTGTTAGTTGATTTATGTATGTAAGCCATTCTAACTGGGGTGAGGTGAAACCTCATTGTGGTTTTGATTTGCATTTCCCTGATTGCTAGTGATACTGAACATTTTTTCATGTGTCTGTTGGCCATTTGGATTTCCTCTTTTGAAAAATGTCTATTGAGGTCCTTGGCCCATCTCTTAAGTGGGTTGTTTGTTTTGTTGTGGTGGTGTTTCTTGATCTCTTTGTAGATTCTATTAATCCTTTATTAGTTGCATAGTTTGCAAATATTTTTTCCCATTCTGTCGGTAGCCTCTTCACTTTCCTGACTCTTTTGCAGTACAGAAACTTCTCAATTTGATGTAATCCCAGTTAATTTTGGCTTTGACTGTCTGTTGTCTCTGGGGTATTTTCCAAGAAGTCTTTGCCTATGCCTATATCTTGCAGGATCTCTCTGATGTTCTCTAATAAGCTGATGGTTTGGGTCATAGATTAAGATCCTTAATCCATGTTGAGTGGATCTTGTGTAAGGTGTAAGGTAGAGGTCTTACTTCATGCTTCTGCATGTAGAAATCCAGTTTTCCCAGCACCATCTGTTGAATAGACTGTCCTTACTCCAGGAATTGGTTTTAGATCCTTGATCAAATATAAGTTTGCTGTAGTTGTTTGGATTGATTTATGGTGTTTCTATTCTATTCCATTGGTCTATCCATCTGTTTCTGTACCAGTACAATGTTGTTTTGATTATAATTTCCCTGTAGTATGTCCTGAAATCTGGTATTGTGATGCCTCCAGCTCTCTTTGTTGTACAACATTGCTTTAGCTATTTGAGGTCTCCTGTGTCTCCATATGAATTTCAGCATCATTTTTTTCCAGATCTGAGAAGAATGTCTTTGATATTTTGATTGGGATTGCATTGAATCTGTAAATTGCTTTTGGAAGAATGGAAATTTTGATGGTACTGATTCTTCCAATCCATGAGCGTGGAAGATTTTTCCATTTTTTGGTATCCTCTTCTATTTCTTTAACATTCTGTAATTCTCATTGTAGAGATATCTAACATCCTTAGTTAAGTTTATTCCAAGGTATTTGTTTTTTTTTATATCTATTGTGAATGGGATTGATCTTAGAAGTTCTTTCTCAGCCGTGGCATTGCCTGTGTATACAAAGGCTGTTGATTTTTGTGCATTGATTTTATATACCTGCTACTTAGCCAAACTCTTCTGTGAGTTCCAATAGTATCTTAGTGACGTTCTTTGGATCTCCTATAAAAAGAATTATATCATCTGCAAAGCGAGTAGTTTGACCTCTTTCCAAATTTGTATCCATTTGATTTCTTTTACTTGCCTAATGGCTCTGGCTAAAATTTCCAGAACTACATTGAAAAGCAGTGGTGAGAGTGGGAATTCCTGACTGGTACAGGATCTCAGTGCTTCCAACTTTTCCCATTCAACAGGATGCTGGCCATGGGTTTTTCATAAATTGCCTTGATTGTGTTGAGGAATATTCCTTCTATACCCAATTTTCTTAGAGTTTTCATCATGAAAATGTGTTGTATTTTCTTCTGCAGTCTGTTAATGTGGTGTATCACATTGATTGATTTGTGAAAGTTGAACCATCCGTGCACACCAGGGATAAATCCCATTTGGTCTGCGTGGACGATCTTTCTGATGTGTTGTTGAATTCTATTGGCCGGAATTTTACTGAGGATTTTTGCGTCTATGTTCATCAGGGAAACTGGTCTGTAATTCTCTTTCAATGCTGCATCTTTTTCAGGTTTAGGAAGTAAGGTGATGCTGGCTTCATGGAAACAATCTGGGAGGATTCCCTCTTTTTCGATTGTTCTGAATAGTTTGAGAGGAACTGGAGTTAGTTCTTCTTTAAATGTCTAGTAGAATTCAGCAGTGAGTCCATCCAGTCCTGGGCTTTTCTTTGTTGGGAGGGCCTTTAATATTGAGTCAATTTCTGACTCAGTTATGGGTCTATTTAGGTTTTCTATGTATTCATGGTTCAATTTAGGTAGTTTGTATGTGTCCAGGAATGTATTTCTGATAGATAGCCCAGTTTGTTGGTATACAACTCTTTATAGTAATTTCTGATGACTCTTTTTATTTCTGTGATGTCTGTTGTTACATTCCCCTTTTCATCTGTAATGTTATTGATTTGGGTCTTCTCTCCTTTTTTGGGTTAGTTGGGCCAATGGTTTGTCATTTCATATTTATTCAAAAAACCAGCCCTTCGTTTTGCTGATATTTTGTAATGTATTTTTATTCAATTTGTTGATTTGTTCTCTAATTTTAAGTATTTCTCTTCTACTACTAGTTTTTCTAGATCCTTGAGATGCATTGATAGCTCATTTATTTGTTGTCTTTCCAATTTCTTGATGTAGGCACCTATTGCTATAAACTTGCCTCTTAATACTGCTTTTGCTATATCTCATAAGTTTTGATGTGTTGTTATCTTCGTTTGCTTCCAGAAAGTTTTTGATTTCTCTTTTGATTTCTTCTTTGACCCATTGTTGATTCAGGAGCATGTGGTTCAGTCTCCATGTGTTTGCACATGCTCTAGGGATTCCTGAGTTGCTGATTTCCAACTTCATTCCATTGTGGTCTGAAGAGATGCATGGTATGATTTCGATTCTTTTGAATTTGCTGAGACCTGCTTATGGCCTAGGATGTGGTCAATCCTATAGCAAGTTCCATGCACTGCTGAGAACAATGTGTATTTTTCAACTGTAGGATGAAAAGTTCTGTAGATATCTGTTAGATCCATTTGGTCTACAGTGTTGATTAAATCTGCTGTTTCCTTGTTGATCTTCTGTCTCGTTGATCTGTCCATTGCTGAAAGTGGAGTACTGAAGTCTCCCAATACTATTGTATTGGAGTCTAAGTCTCCCTTTAAGTCCCTTAACATATCTTTTCAATAGCCCGGTGCCCTGTAATTAGGTGCATATATGTTTATAATAGTTAATCTTCTTGTTGGATTGATCCCTTAATCATTATATAGTGCCCCTATTTGTCTCTCTGAACAGTTTTTTGTGTTAAAGTCTATTTTGTCTGATATTAGGATGAATATCAGCTCTCTTTTGGTTTCTGCTGGCATGGAATATCTTTTTCCAGCCTTTCACTTTCAGCCTGCATGCATCTTTGTTGGAAAGATGTGTTTCTTGCAGGCAGCAAATAGATGGGTTTTGTTCCTTAATCCATTCAGCCAATCTGTGTCTTTTAACTAGAGTTGAGGCAATTTACATTCAGTGTGATTACTGATAAGTAGCAACTTTGCCCTGCCATTTTCCCAAATACATTTTCTAACATATGCTTTGAGTTTCCTGTGATCTTTTACTGGGAGGTTTTCTTCCTTTACCTTCTTTCATATTGATGGCCATGTTTCTGTGTTTCACACATCTTTAAGCATTTTTTGCAGGGCTGGACAAGTGGTGATAAATTCTTTCAATTTCTGTTTGCTATGAAAGGTCTTTATTTCACCTTCATTCACAAATGAGAGCTTTGCAGGATATAATATTCTGGGCTGGCAGTTTTTTTCTCTTAGGACTTGGGCTGTATCTCGCCATACTCTCCTAGCCTGTAGGATTTCTGATGAGAAGTCTGCTGTGAGTCTTATTGGAGATCCTCTGAAAGTAATCTGGCATTTCTCTATTACACATTTTAGAATCTTTTCTTTATGTTTCACTGTGGTAAGTTTGATTACAATGTGTCATGGTGAGGGTCTTCTCTGGTCATGTCTAACGGGAGTTTTATGTGCTTCCTGTACTTGAAACTCTTTCTACAACTTGGGAAGTTTTCTGCTAGTATCTCACTAAAAAGACCTTTTAATCCTTTCTCTCTCTCCATGCCTTCAGGAATTCCTAGAACCTGAATGTTGGTTTTTTTTTAATAGTATCCTGTAGATTCCCAACATTTTTAAGATTTCTAATTTCCTTTTCTTTAGTTTGACTGTATACTTTCCTGTGCTCTGTCTTCTAAGTCTGATATTCTCTCTTCTGCCTCACTGATTTTGTTTTTAAGGCTCTCAATTGCATTTTTTATTTGTTCTATTGAATTATTTCATTTTTATTTCTCTTCAATATCTCAATTTCATGTTCTATTTAATTCTTCATTTCTTTTTTTTTTTTTTTTTTTTTTGGACAGGCAGAGTGGACAGTGAGAAAGAGAGACAGAGAGAAAGGTCTTCCTTTACCGTTGGTTCACCCTCCAATGGCCGCTGCGGCCGGCGCACCACGCTGATCCGATGGCAGGAGCCAGCTGCTTCTCCTGGTCTCCCATGGGGTGCAGGGCCCAAGCACTTGGGCCATCCTCCACTGCACTCCCTGGCCACAGCAGAGAGCTGGCCTGGAAGAGGGGCAACCGGGACAGAATCCGGCGCCCCGACCGGGACTAGAACCCGGTGTGCCGGCGCCGCAAGGTGGAGGATTAGCCTAGTGAGCCGCAGCGCTGGCCAAATTCTTCATTTCATTTTGAATCCTTCATAAGATTTCATTTTCATAAGCAAGATTCTTTCTTTCATGTCCTGCATAGATTTCAGTAGTTCATGCGTTCGCTTTTGATTACTTCTAAGTAACCTTTTAAACAATTTTTTAACTTACATTTCTTGTATTTTTTCTATCTCATCGTCTTCATAATCTTGTATCAAAGTGTCATGTTCTTTTGGTAGCGTCATGTTGTCTTCCTTATTCTTGTTTTCTTGGATTGTTGTGTTTGTTGTTTGGCATTTGTGGAGATACTCGTTAGTTTCTTTTTTCCCACTGTGTTGGCTTTTATTGTTGTACTATGACTGTAGATAAGTGGACTGTCTGCTTTAGTGAATCTATAGAGGCTTGTGGTAGGTGTGGCCAGAGAGCTCTGTTCACTTTTTCAGGGTTAAGGGCGTGCCTAAGGTGACACACCCAGGTTTGGTGTGGTAAATCTTCTCGGGAAGTGTATTCTGCTCAGTTGAGCTCTTCTCCTGTGTGGAGACCAGTGCATGAGCACTAGCCCCAGTGGGTATAATCATCTGCTCTGTCCAAAGGACCACACAAAGGATCTGTGTAGTCCTCAGTGTAAGTTCAGCTTCCCCAGCACTGCCTCTCACTGGGTAGCCAGGGCTGCCCGAGCCAGATTCCCCTGCAGTGTCCCTCACTGGGTAGCCAGGACCATCCAAGCTTGTGGTGTCTCCCATCAAGACTACATCAAGACTACTCAAAGTCTCAGCCACAGTGTTTAGTTCTCCCACACATTTTTTTTTTCCTTCTTTCACAGTCCTGGTTCAGAAGTTGCACACAGTCACGAGGTCTTAGCCACCTGTTATTTCTCCCCACCAGAGTCAGTTTTCTCCACTTGGCTAACTGCCAGGCACAGACACGAGCTGGCACAGCTATTATGAATGTCCAAAATGGCACCTGCTCTATCAGCTTGTAAGGTGACTGGAGAGAGAAAAATGCGTCCGTACCGTCCCTTTGAATTTTTCTCTTCTCCAGTTTTTTTTTTTTTTTTAAAGATTTATTTTTTTGTTTGAAAGGCAGAGTTACACAGAGAGAGAAGGAAAGGCAGAGAGAGAGAGAGGTCTTCCATCTGTTGCTTCACTCTCTAATTGGCCGCAATGGCCAGAGTTGCGCCGATCCAAAGCCAGGAGCCAGGAGCTTCTTCTGGGTCTCTCACGTCTGTGCAGGGGCCCAAGGACATAGGCTATCTTCCACCACTTCCCCAGGCCATAGCAGAGAGCTGGATTGGAAGTGGAGCAGCCAGGTCCCAAACTGGGGCCCATATGGGCTGCCAGTGCTTCAGGCCAGGGCGTTAACCTGCTGCACCACAGCGCTGGCCCCTCTCTCCTCTAGTTAGGCTGGTGTACTTTCCCCCATGGGGCTTCAAGCCTCATTACCTCTAGGCTCTTCCTGCCGCTTTTTCGCCACTGTCTCGGCCTATTGTGTTCTCGTCTCACCTCACTTTCCAGCTCTCAGCTGTTCAAGTCCTCAGCTGTGGCCACCCACACCCTCCATGTAGGTCCACCATGTCCCTCTAATTACGGTAGAGTTTCCTCTGCTGTTTTTTCCCTTAATTCTTCCCTGAGACTACACTATCTGCACTTTTATTAAACTATATTCTCCTGGACTAGATCAGTAACCTCCCTCCCTATTCCACCATCTTGGAACCACCTGAAATAAATAAAATCTTAAACAAAAAAACCTCTTGAAACTCTAGAGTAAAATACACCCATTTAAAAATGGGCAAAGAATGTGAACAGACATTTCTCCAAAGAAGATGTATAAATTGTTAAAAAATATAAGAAAAGATGCTCAATTAATCATTAGGGAACCACAAACTAAGCCCAAAATGAGATACCAGTTCATATCTGTGAGGATTACTATAATTAAAAAACAAAACAGAAAATATCATGTTGATGGGGATGTGGAAAAATTGGAATCTGTAAACACTGCAGTGGGAATATAAAATAGTACAATGGCTTTGGAAAACTGACAGCTCCTCAAAATCTAAAACAGTATTACTACAGGATGCAGCAATTCCATTCTTGGGCATACAACCAAGAAAACTACAAATATTTTATCTACAGAAAAACTTATACATGAATGTTCACAGTTTCATTACTGATAATAGTCAAAAATTATAAACAGCCCAAATCTTTACCAATTGATGATGTATGAATAAAATGATTTATTTATATAATGGACTATTATTCAGCCCCCCAAAAAATGAAGTACTAACAACTGCTACAACATTACACTTAAGTAAAAGCAGCCAGTCACAAAAGGCCACATAGTAGACATTTTATCTATTTGCATAATGTCTCAACAGGCAAATCCATAGAGACAAAAAGTAGCTCAGTGGTTGTGTGGGATGGAAGAAATGAATGCGATGGACAATGGGTTCCTTTCTGGGGTAAAAATGTTATGGAATTAGTGGTGGTGACTGCACAACTTGGTGAGTATACAAAAACCACTGAGTTGTACATTTCAAAAAGTGACTATTACAATATGTGAATTACCTAAAGCAGGGGAAACTTTAAAGATTTGCTTAATTTTAACTGGAAAAAGCTGTGAAATAATATTTTTTGCTATTTAGTTCATTAAATTTATTCTTACTAAACTTAATCTACAAGATAAGAATGAAATCTCACAACCTGCCCACAAATGATATATAATGGACATGCTTCTCATTCCTGGGAAGACCCGAGTTTCCTCATTTTTTTTCACTGCAGTATTTGATGAAATGCCTCTACATTATCCTGGTTTCTACAGACTAAAGATAAGAAAGGCTGTCAGGCAGAAGCAACCCAAGTGTCTGATGCCAGATGCATGGCTACACAAAATGCAGAATATATGTAAAATGGATTGTTAGTCAACCTTAAACAAAATGAAATTTTAACACATGCTTTATCTATGTTGCAAAATGGATAAACCTTTGAGACATTATGCTAAGTGAAATAAACCAGTCACAAAAATACAACTGTTACATAATTCCACTAATGTAAGATTCCCAGAATATTAAAATACATTGAGACAGAAAGCAGCAAGGTGGTTGCTAGGGGAAGAATGGAATGGGGGGTTAGTGTTTAATGGGTACAGAGTTTCAGTTGGGGATTATGAAAATATTCTGGAGATGGATAGTAGTGATGGTCACACAACAATATGAATGTGCTTCATGTCATAGAACTGTGTACTTATTTGTTTACTTTAAATTAATTAATTTATTTGAAAAGCAGTTATAGGGAGAGGGAAAAGGGGAGGGAAAGGAGGCGGGAGAGATCATCTTTCTACAGGTTCACACCACAATGGCTGGGGCTGGGCCAGGCAAAATCCAAGAACCAAGAGCTTCCTAAGGTCTCCTACCTGGGTAGTAGGGGCCCAAGTACTTGGACCACTTTCCTTTGCTATTCCTAGTGCATTAGCAGAGAGCTGGATTGGAAGTGGAGCAGCTACGGCTCAAACCAGCATTCATATGGGACGCCAATGTTGCATGCAGCAGCTTAACACACTGTGCCACAGTGCTGGCCCTAAGAACTGTACATTTTTTAAAATTTTATTTAAGGCATACAAATTCCATGGTAAGTTTTTGTTATGCATATTTTCTCTCAATTAAAAAAAAGTGTTAAGGACTCTTAAGTGGTGGAATGGAAATCTGTAGAATGGTGGGTCTTGGTGGGTAATCAGTAAAGCAGGCTATTCACTAAAGGGCCTTCAATTATCATTACCTATAGGTCTTTTCTCTCCAGCTGGTCAATTTTCCATATGCAAGAATTCTGTCATCACTAGTCAGGGTCCTCTTTATGGTGAATCAATAATGATGAGTGCAAGGTTCTCACTCATTTATATTTTTACAGTCTATATTTCCCCATCTCATTAAAATAGAAGCTATTTGAAGGCAGACACTTTTGTTTTTTTACACTGATATATCCCCAGGGCCTACAACAATGAAACATTACTGGGCATTCAGTAACATCTGCTGGATGAATGAATCAAGCATTTATGAAGCACTTCATAGATGTGTCAAGAACTATGTTATTTCACAATTATAAACTCAATCCTTAAACTACGGCATAAGCGATATTCTTCTAATTTTACCAATGAAGGGGGTACAAGGAGACTGGGCAACCTGTCTGTGGAAACTAAGGCACAGCTGGGACTCAGGCATGGGGGCTGTTGGATACCATGATTTATCTTAACTACTGTACCGCCTTCTGCAGCACATGTGTGTGTATATACACTTACAATGTGTGCTACACACACACACATTCTTATAAGAATTGTGTAGTATTCTCAAATTGTATGCAAACTGTGCAGCATTAGTCTCTGAGAATAAGAATCTACTATTTCATCACATGCTAATGACATAATATGTGAATTACAGTCTGATAGGTATTGCCTTAAAATTAATCACCTGTTAAATTTTAATAGGTGATTCAATTTTGTGTGCTTAATTCTGAAAAAGGAATATAGCAAATAAGATGTATCTAGTAAAAAGTTCACAAGAATTAAGTAATAAGTGCATTGAACACAGTCCCAGGATACAGAAAAATAAGAATAAGCTCAAGGGCATGTGTGTGGAACAGGTGGTGAGCCACACTATAGTGAGACATCAAGTGTGCTAACATCTGAACATGGGGGAGAACTCCCAAGACAGAAATGGTTGGCAGAAAAACTGCTGGTTATATCACCCAATCCTAATTAACAAGAGAATTTTCATTCCCATTAGGACTATTTGTCTCCTTATGACTTCTTTGCTTGGCATCCTAAGATATACTAGTAAAAAAGATGGCATGGGATGTTAGGAGCTACATGAACAGATATCTTGAGGTAAGAATTCCAATCTTTGCATTGATACTAACAGTGTGATCTAGGTTAAATCACATGAAAAAGAAAGAACACTAGAGCTTATTAGCCATTAATTCCAAACATCTCAGTTTATTTGAGAAAGCAAACTTACTTTCCCATGAAATAATGAAGACTTAACTTGCCCTTTAAAAAGTAATTAGGGGCCGGCGCCGCGGCTCACTGGGCTAATCCTCCGCCTAGCGGCGCCGGCACACCGGGTTCTGGTCCCGGTCGGGGCGCCGGATTCTGTCCCGGTTGCCCCTCTTCCAGGCCGGCCCTCTGCTGTGGCCAGGGAGTGCAGTGGAGGATGGCCCGGGTGCTTGGGCCCTGCACCCCATGGGAGACCAGGAGAGGCACCTGGCTCCTGGCTCCTGCTGTCGGATCAGCGCGGTGCGCCAGCCGCAGCGCGCCGGCCGCGGCGGCCATTGGAGGGTGAACCAACGGCAGGGGAAGACCTTTCTCTCTGTCTCTCTCTCTCACTGTCCACTCTGCCTGTCAAAAAAAAAAAAAAAAAAAAAAAAAAAAAAAAGTAATTAGGGCCGGCGCCGCAGCTCACTAGGCTAATCCTCTGCCTGCGGCGCCGGCACACCGGGTTCTAGTCCTGGTCGGGGCGCCGGATTCTGTCCCGGTTGCCCCCCTTCCAGGCCAGCTCTCTGCTGTGGCCAGGGAGTGCAGTGGAGGATGGTCCAAGTGCTTGGGCCCTGCACCCCATGGGAGACCAGGAAAAGTACCTCGCTCCTACCATCAGATTAGCGCAGTGCGCTGGCCGCAGCGCACTGGCCGCGGCGGCCATTGGAGGGTGAACCAACGGCAAAGGAAGACCTTTCTCTCTGTCTCTCTCTCTCACTGTCCACTCTGCCTGTCAAAATAAATAAATAAATAATAAAAATAAAAAGTAATTAGGCTTCTAACCTAGAAATTTCAATTTATAATTAAACACCTCTGGCATTTGCAACCAAATAGTAACCTGATCATTTATAATCCAGGGCTATTTCCCAATATGATGGATTACTATAGTTATCTAGGGTTATAGGATATAAGTTATAGGTTATATAGGATAGGGTTATAGCATGATACAGGTTATATAGGATAGGGTTATAGGGTTATAGCTTGATATAGGTTATACAGGATACAGGTTATATAGGATAGGGTTATAAGATATAAGTTATAGGTTATAGGATAATCTAGGGTTATCTCCCAATATGACCGAGTACCATAGTTGAGCTAATTTTTTTTACAGATAAAAAGTGTGGGGTAGTGGTAAGCAATGTGGCCATGGAACCTGCCTGACCAGATTCCAGAAGAAGCTTGCTCCCTGTGGAACCTGACTTAAAGAAGGCCACTAATGCCAAGACAGCTTATCTGTGCTAACAGTACCTGCTATCTTGTAGGGTTTAGAACAATGACTAATTATATAAATTTACAAGCATATTCAAGGCTTGCATTATTAAACAGTAAAGCTAAACACTGTTGGGTTAAAGATTATAAATTGTTCCTATTAGGAAGCAGAAACCAGTTGAGGGAATTTGCCCTAACAAAGATATTTTACAAAACTGTCCCATTTTCCAATATGATGTCTAGCTTTCTTTTATTCTGTCTCATTTTTTATTTATTTACTTGAGATGGAGAGAGACAGACATAGGCAGAGAGAGAGCTTCCATTCTCTAGTTTCCAATATGCCCACAAAGCTCAGGGCCGGACCACTCCAAAGTCAGGAGCTGGAAGCCAGAAGCAGGGAATCCAACTCTGTTCTCCCCATCGTGGGCAGTGACCCAACTCCTTTAGCCATCGCCTGCTCTATCTGTGGGTGTCCATTAGCTAGAAGCTGGAATTGAGCCATGACCCAAAGCCATGCATTCTGATATGGGATGCAGATGTTCCAATTGGCATCTTGATGCCAGTGTCTTACACCTGCACCAGCAGCTAGTTCTCAGCACCAAAACACTGCATGTGTGTACATTTTCTTTCTCCATTTTCTATTCAGAGTGATATTTTGAAATTTACGTATGATTTCCTCCTTAGTTTTGACATTTTCCTTATTACAAAAGCAAAACATGTTTGCTGGAATAAGTGAAACAAGACAGTTTATAAAAGAAAAGCTAAATCTCCCTTTGCATATCTATTCCTAATCCTGCTTCTTAAAACAATCACCATTATCAACACAAACACTTTTTACAAATTCATTTTTTTTTCTTTTCAAAATTACTACAGACTTACCTCCAGATATATTGATGGTGGATTATGCTCCCCACCAAATTTGTCCAATAGGGCCTCTATATGCTCCTGTGTCAACTTAATCATTTGTTTGATATTCCACACCTAAAAAACATTTTAAAAGAGTTTAAATGAAAGTCACTTAGTACATGAATTAGAAATATTTTAATGCAGATAACTACACTGCAGTAACTGTCAGTATTCCTAGAAATTTAGAGCTTAAAGATAATTTAATATAGTGGTTTTTCCCTTTTTTTATTGAGCATTAAAATTTTTTTCTACCCTAGTAATACAGTATGTTCTCAACTATACAAGATTCAACTAATACATGTGTATTCACAATAAACCATGAAAATCTCTTTTTACATTCCCCATATTTCCAGCCTAAGGTCAAAAAGAGAAGTACTATTTATAGTTTAGTGAGCATTCTTCTGTGTGTCCTTTTTAGCTCATGTAAAAATAAACATATATAAATACACAGAATACTTATAATACAAATACAACATTAAAAAATTTTTTGTGAAATTTAAAGAAAAACTTTATTGAAGATCTGAAAAACAATTCCTAAAAGATCAACTTTTCCAGAAAATTGTAGATACACAATGCATTGCGTCTATTGTGTTAAAACGTGCATTAGACACAAATACAAAAACCATGAAACAAGCCACCATTCTTCAACAATTTGAGCAAAGATAAAATGCCTAAGGAACCACATGGATGACTTGCCAAGGATGGGCTCTTTACTTTAAGCACCATTAAAAAAAAAAAAAAAAAAAAAAAAAAAAAAGGAGCACAAGTGGATGAGTGTGTTCAGTTATACACACTGAATTGAACCTTTGGCACTAAGAATCAGGGCATCTTGTCATATAGCATTAACACATATTATAAAAGTGCATAGTGTCAAAGGCATAGAACCACCAGCATTCAAAGCAGCTTTGTCGACCAGGCAATGAAATTCTACAGCACGTCCCTCTGTTGTCCATCAATGAATACACTGCTAGCAACTTTGAAATGAAAAAGTAAGAAAAGAAAAAAAGGAGCTGCAACCCCTTTCATTTTCTCTGTTCAAAATCAAACAGAAAACAAACATCAATTCTGCTTTACACTAACATCTTAAAAGTGTGGGGACCCATGAGCCGGCCATGGGCCCACATGCTAAGGCTTAGCGTTGCTGACCGTTTGCAATAGTTACTGCTGTGTGGATGTTTATGGTTTCTGCTGAGCTGTGATATCGGGACCTTTCCATAACCCCAGGGTTGAGTCTACAACTATGGCCTCGGGACTTCCCATACTTCTTTTCCCACTGACCAAGAGTTAAGAAAACACCAGGTGGAGCAACGATAAGCTTTCTGCTGGCGTCCGAGCCGCCTGCTACGTGACCAGGAGCTTGATTGGATGAAGACACGTGATCACCTTTATGGTTGGACAAGGAGTGCATGGACTGTGCGTTATCAGGCACCCGACTGGAGCACCGCCGCATGGACTGTAGCATGGACTAAGCTTGCATTACATGCTTCTGCAATGTTATACTATATAAGCCATACATGAAAGAGTAATGGGAGCTTCCCCTTTCTTTCAGAGCTCCCCTTGCTCAAGGGTTTCTTTTTCTATCCTGTTTAAATAAAGTCTACTGAAGACCGATAAGCTGCGAGCAACGTCGTTCCTTTGCAGGCAGGGGAGCGACAAAAAGTACATCATTTGTACAAGAGAAGGACTGAAAACAAAAATGTGTTTACAGAGATGCCAATATTAGTGAGTGAGTGTGCCGCCTCTCACACAGCTTTCCGGTGGTACTCAGGGGGAGCCACTTCGTAATCACTGGCGCTACACAAAGTTGCAGAATTCTTTGCCAGGTACTTTAGGAAATCGTGAAGATAATTCAGTAACAAAGCAAGGCTCTTCTCATCCAGAAGTGTATAGGCCAACATCGCTCCAATTTGCACAAATAATCACAGTAGATGTGGCGCTCCATACACCTGGGTCAGGATGATATGCGAGGATTTCAGCGTACTGTGGTCTCTCAAATTTATAGAGCAGCTGAGTGCCCAGCACTACATTAGAGTATTCTTTTATCCCTGCCACAACTTCATTAACAGCGTATTCCTTATCATCTTATAATTTGCATAATCCTCCAGATTGGATGCACATTCTTCTTCCCAGGAAGATAAAACTGCTGTTTTGTCTTGTACTTAAGTCCCAATCCTCAACAAGCCATGGTTGGAGCTCTGCAGGAAGCTTTAACTTCCCCTCTGTTCATGAATGTTCCTTCATTTTCACAGTAGGATCTCCACGGGCCCTTTTCTACCGAGGAGGCTGAGGCGTCTCGCTGGCACTGCCGCCATCTCCATTTCCAGGTGTTTTCTGTTCTCACGTCCACATTTTTCTGTGGCAGACCAGAAGTCTTCCCTCCTGGAGCAGCCCCTCTCATCTTCCCCTCTGCATACTGCTCCTGGTGGGCCTTCTGAAGTTCTCGCTGTTTCTGCAGAGTGGTGCCCACAGGTTTGAGTACTCTGCTCTCTGGAACCCATTCATCCCAATTTTTATTCCAACCACCTCCTGGAATTTAGGCTTTGGGTACTGCTTGGGTGCCAATTAGTGATTCGCTGCCTCCTCCTTCTCCCACCACCCCCGACTACCGCCCCTTACTCTCTACCCCACCCAACTCAGCGTCAGACACGCCATCAGGAACTGCCGGCTCTACATCCTGAGCCCGATTTGCCAGCATCCCATTTTAAAATATTTTAACCTGTTTTTCTTGATCAATAGCAATGCCTCAGGAATATGGTTTTTTTTAAAGATTTTATTTATTTTTAGAGAGAGAATTTACAGAGAGAGAGACAGAGACAGAGAGAAAGATCTTCTATCCCCTGGTTTACTCCCCAAATGGCTGCAATGGCCAGAGCTGGGCCAATCAGGAGCCAGGAGCTTCTTCTGGGTCTCCCATGCGGGTGCACTTGGGCCATCTTCCACTGCTTTTTAATAGCTTAAGCACTTTATTTCATAATACTTTCATGATGCTGCTAATGTCAATGGTCTCCAATTCTGGTGTAACCAGAGGTTAGGTAGACATAGTAATTGTAAGAGAATTGATTACTAGATCCTCAGCCTCCATTTGTACTTTCCCTAACTGATCGGCTCTGTGCCTACCTGCCCATTTAAAAATCATCATTTTCCACTTTACAAAAGAAAGGCAAAGATCAACTACTACTAAAGATGTTGTTCTGAGATGTATAAACACCAAAGATCCTAATAAACAGACAGCAGTTGAAAGAAGACGGAAATCTCCTGAGAGCAAAGGGGGAAACTTAAGAGCAGGACCTTCTCAATGAAATAAACTTGTGGTGGCAGGTATTTGGCACAGTGGTAAGGACAAGCTTGGAAAGCCTGCATCTCATCAGAATGCCTGAGTTTGAGTCCTGGCTCTGCCCCGGATTCTAATTTCCTGTTATTGTGTACACGGGAGGCAGAAGGGGATTGCTCAAGTATGCAGGTCCCTACCACCCATGTGGGAGACCTGGACTGCTTTCTGGGCTCCTGGCCCTGGCTGTTGCAGGCATTTGGGGAGTGAACAAGCAGATGAAAAGTATCTCTCTCTTTCCCTCTCTAACTCTGCCTTTCAAATAAAGCAAACAAATATTTTAAAAAATCTAATAAATATGACAAATGGTGTTCCAAAAGAAGAAATGTATCAACTCATGCCTAATCAAAGGGTAGGAGTCATCCCTTTTTTCCAGTCTCATCATCACTGAGTATCGTACTTCGTACTTTTTTTTTGACAGGCAGAGTTTGTGAGAGAGACAGAGACAGAAAGAAAGGTCTTCCCTTTTTCTGTTGGTTCACCCCCCTAGTGGCTGCTACGGCCAGCACGCTGTGCCAATCCGAAGCCAGGAGCCAGGTGCTTCCTCCTAGTCTCCCATGGGGTGCAGGGCCCAAGCCATCCTCCACTGCACTCCCAGGCCACAGCAGAGAGCTGGACTGGAAGAGGAGCAACCGGGACTAGTACCCGGAGCCCCAACCGGGACAGAATCCGCGGTGCCGGCGCCGCAGGCAGAGGATTAGCCAAGTGAGCCGCAGCGCTGGCCGAGTATCGTACTTCTAAACTCTTGTTATTCTGAAGGAGAAAAGGTGATTATGTTGCTTTAATTTGCATTTCCTAGAAAGCTAAGTATTCTTCATGTTTATTGATCATTTGAAGTTTTGGAAAATTGCTTCTGCTGTTTACCCTTTCACGCTGCTGATCTGTTTATTTTTTCTTACTGCTTGACAGATGCTTTTATTCTGTATGTTAATCCTTTCTCTTCTACAGATGTCACAGTTTACCACTTGTTCTGCCAGTTTCTCAAAGAGCGGTCCAGGACCAACAGCATCAGCATCTCTGGGAAGTTTGAGCTACAGAATCTCGTGCTCCATTTCCAACTTACTGGACTTTAAAACAAAATGATTCACGCAGCTCAATAGGCTAATCCTCCGCCTGAAGCGCCGGCACACTGGGTTCTAGTCCCGGTCGGGGAGCCGGATTCTGTCCCGGTTGCCCCTCTTCCAGTCCAGCTCTCTGCTGTGGCCTGGGAGTGCAGTGGAGGATGGCCCAAGTGTTTGGGCCCTGCACCTGCATGGGAGACCAGGAGAAGCACCTGGCTCCTGGCTTTGGATCAGTGTGGTGCGCCAGCCACAGTGCGCCGGCCACAGCGGCCATTGGAGGGTGAACCAATGGTTAAAGGAAGACCTTTCTCTCTCTGTCTCTCTTTCTCACTGTCCACTCTGCCTGTCAAAAAAAAAAAAAAAAAAAAAAAAAAAAAAAAAAAAAAAAAGTCCCAAAAAGACAAATAGCATAAAACAAAATGATTCAAATGCACACTAAAGTCTGAGAAGCAATAAAAGATGGTTTTACTTTTTTCTGGTCAAATATTAAAATACAAGTATTTTCTTCTAGGATGCTGTTGCTGATTTCTCATATCTCCAAAAGGTACTAGATGTTGCCTTTTCCCTAGGTATGCTCACTCTTTGGGTGGTTTCAAGCAATCTCGTATCTTCATGTACAGTACGAACAAATGGACACCTACCTCTACCTTTTCTTCTCAACTTCAGACTCCTTTTCCTATTGCCTACTGAATATTTCTACCAGGGTAACTCAAAGGCATTTCAAACTTGATGTGTTCTAAAACTCTAACTTCTGATTCCCATTTTTCTACAGTCTTTCATTTCAGAATGTCCAATACCATTCTTGGAGTTGCCTAAATCAAAAACCTTAGTATCATCCTTAATTGCCTTTTCCTTATCCATCTGAAAATAAAAATACATGCAGGGGCCAGTGCTGTGGTGTAGCGGGTAAAGCTGCTACCTGTGGTGCCGGCATCCCATATGAGCGCCCTCCACTTCCCATCTAGCTCTCTGCAATGGCATGGAAAAGCAGTAGAGGATGGCTCAAGTGCTTGGACCCCTGCACCCGACGTGGGAGACCTGGAAGAAGCTCCTGGCTCCTGACTGGCACAGCTCTGGCCGTTAAAGCCATCTGGGAAGTGAACCAGCGGATGGAAGACCGTTCTCTCTCTCTTTGCCTCTGCTTCTCTGTAACTCTCTGCCTTTCAAATAAATAAATAAATAAATATTAAAGAAAAATTACGTGCAGATATATTCTCCTCTACCATTATCACTCTGATGTAAGCCACCATTATTTCTTAATTTATTCCAATAGTCTCAAAGTGATCTCTCCTGCTTCATGCCCAGAATGGCAAAATAGCTAACATTTTAAAACTATTAACTGCAGACCACAAGAAATTCTTTTGCTCAAAATTCTCAAATGGTTACCCTAGTAAAAATCAAGGTGCTTGCAACAGTCTATGAGGTATTATAGAGGTATGGACCTCTGCTACTTGTTTAACCTTACTTCTTACTGTTGATGGAGCTTATGTTGAAAAATAATTATTATATTTTTATCTTTTAATCCCATTTTTTCCAAGAATGCTCAGAAATCCCTCTTGCATAATGAGTTCACTGATTACCCAGGCAAAACTACTTTATCTCTTAACTTGGTATCTTAAAGTTGATTATATTTTTCCATATCTATTAACTACTTTGAGCTCAGAAACATGCCTTATTCATCTTTTTATTATCCCCACATCTCTGATCTAAGAACAAGACCCCTCAAGTAATAATAAAGAGAAAGGGGGAAAAGTTACTAAAGAAGAGGACTGAACATAGGGAAATGATGAGACAGAACTGATTAGAATGAAATTTTTTTGATGGGGAGCAGAAAATTACTAGGTTGGTAGGGTGGGGCCAGGCAAAAAAGTTTCTGTAAGTCAGGCTTGTTATCTCCCCAAAGAGGAATAATTTTATGGCAAAAGAATGAGAAAATTCAAAGTGACTCTGGTTGGAACTAGGAAAGATGAATCTAGGAGAGAAAATTCTTTCAGATTACCCAGAAAAGTTAGAGAAAGAACTTTGATGATTCTTATAAAATAGAGATATACTAAAAAATAGAATAAGATGTTATACAGCTAACAGTAAGTATATAATTTTGGCCTTAAAAGGCCTTCTTGGAAAAAGTGGAAAATCTGTTAGAAAAATCCTACGATTGAAATAAAAATTTAAAATCAGAAACTTCAAGCTACTAAAAGATTTCCTATACAACTTGATCTCTTTATCAGACCGCTGTCATCAAAATCAGGCAGCATTATTAGCTACTTCACAATTGGCAAAAGTCCTTCCTCCAAAAAAGATCAGGGGTTTTTTAGAAGTCTCAGAAGATGCCCATCTTAAAATAGAAAATGCAAACAGCTATAGGAAGAATTACAGGGAAGCGGTGACACAGAAAACCACAGCCACTGGCTCCCCTTACCCCTGTAAAAAGGTCTGAAGTCCAGATTCTGACTGCATAACTGATCATAAAGATAAGAATAAGCGTCATAGGGATCACATAAATAAGACCAAGTGTCTGCTAATAACAGAAAAGAGAATTAAAATGGAGAGATTGATCCAACATGGAAAGCAGGCCACACAGCAGATTCATAGAATGACAAATGCCCTAAATGGCACTCTGGCCTCAGAATCAGCCCTCAAGGCATTGGGATCTGGCTGAGAAGCCCATGAGAGCAATTAAACATGGAAAGCCAAGACACTGTGGCAAACAAATGGCCTACATGAAAGATCCCTGTGAGATCCCAGTGGAAAGAAGGGACCATCAAAGGAGGTACCTTTCTCTAGAGGGAGGAGAGAACTTCCATTTTGATAATGGCCTTGTCTAAATAATGACAAAGTTTGTGGATTTAGAAGGCTTCCATAGCCTTGGCAGCTCATGACAAGATCCTTGAGTGATCACTGACGTCATAAATAAGAGTGTCAACTGTTAAATCAACAACAGGAGTCACTGTGCACTTGTTCCCCATGTAGGAGCTCTGTCCTTAATAAGTTGTACTATGAGAATTAATGGTAAAACCTATCTTCAAACAGTACTTTCTGTGCCTGTGTGGGTGCAAACTGTTGTAATCTTTACTTAGTATAGAGTTGGTCTTCTGTATATAAAGATAATTAAAAATGAATCTTAATGAAGAATGGGATGGGAGAGGGAGTAGGAGATAGGATGGGAGTTGTGGTGGGTGGGTAGGTGGTGGTGGTGGGGAACTGCTATATTCCAAAAGCTGTACCTATGGAATCTATATTTACTAAATAAAAGCTTTCTTTTTTTTCTTTTTTTTTTTTTTTTGACAGGCAAAGTGGACAGTGAGAGACAGACAGAGAGAAAGGTCTTCCTTTTACCGTTGGTTCGCGCTCCAATGGCCACCGCGGCCGGCACACCACGCTGATCCTATGGCAGGAGCCAGGTACTTATCCTGGTCTCCCATGGGGGTCAGAGCCCAAGTACTTGGGCCATCCTCCACTGCACTCCCTGGCTACAGCAGAGAGCTGGTCTGGAAGAGGGGCAACCAGGACAAAAATCCAACGCCCTGACCAGGACTAGAACCCGGTGTGCCAGCGCTGCAAGGTGGAGGATTAGCCTAGTGAGCCTAGTGAGCCACGGCGCCGGCCCAATAAAAGCTGTCTTAAAAGGGGAGGGGGGGCAGCAAAATGTGTCAAGAAATAAATATTAGGAAATGTCTATATCCTTTGCCCATTTTCTTAACTGGGTTGTTTATTTTGTTGTTGTAGAGTTTCTTGATCTCTTTATATATTATGGTTATTAATCCTTTATCAGTTGCACTGTTTTCAAGTAATCAATTCTCTTTGCTGTATTAATTATGCCAATTAATGGCTTCTTTGTGGACAGATTTGTTTCCACTCAGATCCCTGATTGCTGTGAGGGACTTGCTTTTGTGATATCTCGGGATCTGACATTACCAAACATGACCCAATTAGAAGCCTAAAATACATACACTTCTTGTCCTCTTGTTCAACTGAGCTTGCTTGCTCTTTTGCCTTTCCCTTGTTATGAGAACATGCCTGGATTAGCCTACCAGAATTACAATATATCACTCAAGGCCATCCTAGAACAGCACGCCACCTAGAAAAAAAACCAATGGTCACAGAAACATAGATGAGTTCAGCCAAGATAGGACAGTCCAGAACAACTTGACTTTATTAGCAGTTACATTAAAGCACTATGCTTGGGGTGGTTTGTTTTACACAAGGAAAAATTAATACATTGTCAAAGGAACAAAAACACACAAAAATTTATTCATAAACAGCTTTATTCCTTAACTTCTAAAAGGTAAAAACAACCCAAATGTTCACCAGCTGATGAACAAATAAAATGTGGCATATTCATTCAATGAAATTTTACTCGCCAATAAAAAAAAAATACTAATACATACAACAACATGAATAAACCTTGAAAACACTATACACTAAATTAAAGAAGCCAGACACAAAGGACCACATATAATAAAGTTTTGTTTACATGAAGTGTTCAAAAGAAGGAAATCTGTAGAGACAGAAATTAGATTAGTGGTTGCCTTAGGATGGAAGGAATAAAGGAATTGGGGGAATGACACATAACAGATGCAGAATTACTCTTTAGGGCAAGAAAAGTATTCTGGGGGTTGGTGTCATGGTATAGTGGGTTAGACTGCTGCCTGCGATCTCAGCATCCCATATGGGCACAGGTTCAAGTCCTGGTTGCTCTACTTTTGATCCAGCTCCCTACCAATTGCTTCATGCTTCTGCATGTGGAAATCCAGTTTTCCCAGCACCATTTATTGAATAGACTGTCCTTGCTCCAGGAATTGGTTTTAGATCCTTGATCAAATATAAGTTGGCTATAGATGTTTGGGTTGATTTCTGGTGTTTCTATTCTGTTCCATTGGTCTATCCATCTGTTTCTGTACCAGTACCATGCTGTTTTGATTACAACTGCCCTGTAGTATGTCCTGAAATCTGGTATTGTGATGCCTCCGGCTTTGTTTTTGTTGTACAAGATTGCTTTAGCTATTCGAGGTCTCTTGTGTCTCCATATGAATTTCAGCATCATTTTTTCCAGATCTGAGAAGAATATCTTTGCTATTTTGATTGGTATCTCATTGAATCTATAAATTGCTTTTGGGAGAATGGACATTTTGATGATATTGATTCTTCCAATCCATGAGCATGGAAGATTTTTCCATTTTTTGGTATCCTCTTCTATTTCTTTCTTAAAGATTTTGTAATTCTCAACGTAGAGATCTTTAACGTCCTTGGTTAAGTTTATTCCAAGGTATTTGATTGTTTTTGTAGCTATTGTGAATGGGATTGATCTTAAAGTTCTTTCTCAGCCATGGCATTGCCTGTGTATACAAAGGCTGTTGATTTTTGTGCATTGATTTTATATCCTGCTACTTTGCCAAACTCTTCTATGAGTTCCAATAGTCTCTTAGTAGAGTTCTTTGGATCCCCTAAATAAAGAATCATATCGTCTGCAAAGAGGGATAGTTTGAGTTCTTCCTTCCCAATTTGTATCCCTTTAATTTCTTTTTCTTGCCTGATGGCTCTGGCTAAAACTTCCAGAACTATGTTGAATAGCAGTGGTGAGAGTGGCCATCCCTGTCTGGTACCAGATCTCAGTGGAAATGCTTCCAACTTTTCCCCATTCGATAGGATGCTGGCCGTGGGTTTTTCATAAATTGCTTGGATTATATTGAGGAATGTTCCTTCTCTACCCAATTTGCTTAGAGTTTTCATCATGAAACAGTGTTGAATTTTATCGAATGCTTTCTCTGCATCTATTGAGATAATCATATGGTTTTTCTTCTGCAGTTGTTAATGTGGTGTATCACATTGATTGATTTGTGAACACTGAACCATCCCTGCACACCAGGGATAAATCCCACTTGGTCTCGGGGGATGATTTTTCTGATGTGTTGCTGTATTCTATTGGCGAGAATTTTATTGAGGATTTTTGCGTCTATCAAATCATAAACCTTAAATGGGTGATTTGTAAGGTGTGTGATGACATCTCAATGAAGCTACTTGAGAAAATAATATGACCACTTGTGTTTATTAAATTATTACTTTGACTACTATATTGAGATAGACTCCACGAAAGCCAAGGATAGAGGCCAAGAAGACAGATGGGATATGACTGCCCTGTGAAAGATGGTGCCTTTACCAAACTGACATGGCAGAGGTGGTAAGAGGTGTCATATACTGGATATATTATAAAGGTGGAGTCAACAGTATTTACTGATGAATTGGCTATGGCTCATGAAAGAAGGGAGTTAGCCTTGACTTTGTAGTTTTTGACTTGAGTAAATCAAAGGAAACAGGAGCCAAAAATTGAAAGAAAAAAAAAAAGAAAAAAAAAAAAGGAGACACAAAACTGAGGTTGGGTGTGGGAGCATAGAGTACAAAATAAGGAATTTTATTTTCAGCATCCCAAGGAGCCAATTAAACAATCAGAGTGGAGACATAAAATGGGAGCTGAATATACAAATCTGGGATTAACAGACCTTGTTAGAAATTTAAATTTGGAACTTGACAAAAATGTTTTTTTTTCCTCTCATTTTCCAAGTCAGATCCCAACAACATCACCACATTTTAACATAACATATTTGAATTCAAAATCCATCCAACAATTTGTGACATTGTAACTGTTGTTGGGGCCAGTGCTAGAGTGCAGTGGGCTAATGTGATGTGCCTGTAGTGCCAGCATGGCACATGGGGTCTGGTTCATGTCCTGTCTGCATCTCTTCTGATCCAACTCTCTGATATGGCCTCGGAAAACTATGGAAGATGGCCTAAGTGGTTGGGCCCTTGCACCTGCGTAGGAGATGTGGAAGAAGCTACTGGCTTCGGCTTGGCCCAGCTCTGTTGCGGCCATTTGGGGAGTGAATCATCAGACAGAAGATCTCTATCTCTCCCTCTGCCTGTAACTCTATCTTCTCAAATAAATAGATAAAATTTAAAACTGCTGTTGTCCAGACAGCAGGCATGATATAGTTGTCACTGTACATAAAACTTGATGAAGGATATTCATGCTGTTGTCATTCAATTAAGTTATGTGCACCCTTGGTATTTCATATATTGAGATTAATTACCATTTAAAAATATCTTCTGTGGGCTGGCATCCCATATGGGCACCAGTTCATGTCCCAGCTGCTTCTCTTCTAATCCAGCTCCCTGCTATGGCCTGGGAAAGCAGTGGAAGATGGTCCAAGTGCTTTGGCTCCTGCAACCATGTGGGAGACCCAGAAGAAGCTCTGAGCTTCGGATCAGCCTAGCTCCAGCTGTTGCAGCCATTTTGGGGACTGAACGAGCAGATGGAAGACCTCTCTCTCTCTCTCACTTTTCAGATCAGCGGGAGCTCCAGCTATTGTGGTCAATTGGGGAGTGAACCAGCGGATAGAGGATCCCACCTCCACCACCCTCCCCCTGCCGCCCCAGAGCCTCTCTGTAACTGCCTTTCAAATAAATAATAAACAAAAAAAGGCAAAAAGAAAGAGTAATCATCACTGTACGTAAATCTTAAACATATGAGCGTGGGCGGTCACTGTGAATATCTGCATAGAGATGAAAAGGAGATAATCAAAGGCATTTTCTTACCATAAGAGGAAGCAGGAGCAGAACAGCTGGGTAACATTCCTTAACGGGGATTAGAAATCTGCCCCAAAACAAAGTTTTGATAGGGACGGAGAACTTCAACTATTCTGACATCTGTTGAAGTTCTTTTTGTTTTTAAAGATGTATTTATTAATTAGAAAAGCAGAGTTACAGAGAGGCAGAGGCAGAGAAAGATCTTCCATCTGCTGGTTCACTCCTCAGATGGCTGCAACAGAAACAAATGCGTTGATCCGAAGAGAGGAACTAGGAGCTTCTTCTGGGTCTCCCACGCCAATGCAGGGGCCCAAGGACTTGGGCCATCTTCTACTGCTTTCCCAGGCCCTGGTGGAGAGCTGGATAGGAAATGGAACAGTTGGGACTTGAACTGGTACCCACATGGGATGCGGGGACTATATGTAGCTGCTTTACCCACTACACCACAACGCTGGCCCCTGCTGAAGTTCTTATTCCATTTATAGAAGGCTTTTTTTTTTTTTTTAGGATTTATTTATTTATTTGAATAGCAGAGTTACAGTGAGGTAGAGGCAGAGAGAGAGAGAGAGGTTTTCCATCTGCTGGTTCACTCCCGAGATGGCTGCAATGGCCAGAGCTGTGCCGATCCAAAGCCAGAAGCCAGGAGCTTCTTCTAGGTCTCCCACTGTAGGTGCAGGGGTCCAAGGACTTGGGCCATCTTCTACTGCTATCCCAGGCTGTAGCAGAGAGCTGGATTGGAAGCAGAGCAGCCGGGACTCGAATCGGCACCCATATGGATGCTGGCACTGCAGGCAGCAGCTTTACTCAGTATGCTACAGCACCGGTTCCTATAGTAAACTTTTGAAATTACTCTCTTTGATTAAAAAAAATTCTTTTCAGAATGTACATGCTTATTTAGATAATATCTTTATCTAATAAATGTAAAAGTTGAAAGATTTCAAAAATATTAAAAGCTCTATTTCAAAATGATATGCCAAAGCAATTCCGAACTTATTAATATTAGACTATTCATAATAGTTCTTACCTTCTCATAACTAAAGTAATCTGCAAAACACCACACAGTTCTCAAGTTCCAAATAATATGAGCACCAGAAGTCCTCAAAGGCTTCTTCTAAGTCTCTAGTGAGATCATCCCTCTGATGATACCAGGTAATGAGAAAAGGCTTCATCTTACCTCAACCAGTCTGCTCTGAAGTTTTGCCTTCCTGAACACAGTTAAAGCCAAAAACAGGGGAGGGCATTTCTATGCTTCATTGTAAACCTAACAAAGCAATCACTCCCAGTGAGATCCTGTTCAGTTTGCTTTGAACTTTGTTTTTCTGTTTCCCTTTCCTCACAAGAAACTTTATAAATCAAAACCATTGTCCTTTTCTTTCTTATTTTTTGAGAGTAAGACTTAAAGCAAATTTGGATAAGAGATAAATTACAATTTTAAGAATTCCTCAGTTTTTGTTCCTAATATTTTTACCTGGTCTACAGTGGGGGAAATTATAATCAACCTTGGGAATTTCCATCTGGACACTACAGCCACATAGAGAATTACTAATAGGAATTTCTGGCTACAACCAGGGACATAAGCCACACTCATACACACTTCTAGAAGAGGTACCCATATTCCTTAAAACAAAGATTATCAGAAATTCATTTAATAAATAATTCAGTTTCTATATTCAATATCTACTTTCTCTAGAAAAATTTTATTCATGTAAGTGTCCAGGAAGCTCACTCTGGCTTCCAATATTGATAGTTTTTTAACCTTCACTAATCTCTAGACATCTAAGAAAAATGAACAGCATGAAAGACATGCAATCCAAAGAGCAGATAAACAAGGCATAAAGAAGTAGAAAATAGGAAACAGAAAAATTTTTTATACCAAAAAGTATAAGGATTCCCAAATTCTAGAGCTGTGCTGTCCAATTTGGTAGTCATTAGATGTCTAACTTTTTTAATTTAAATGAATTGACAAGGAATTTATATTATAGATAGTGCTATCATATAGAGGAGTTGCACTCATTTTATTTTTTTGATTTTTTAAAAATTTATGTGTTTATCTGAAAGTCAGAGTTACTAAGAGAAAGGAGAGATAGAGAGAGGTCTTCCATCCGTTGGCTCACTCCCCAACTGGCTGCAACGGCCGGAGCTGGGCCGATCCAAAGCCAGGAGCCAGGAGCTTCTTCCAGGTCTCCCACACAGGTGCAGGGGCCTAAGGACTTGGGCCATCTTCTACTGCTATCTCAGGCCACAGCAGAGAGCTAGATCAGAAGTGGAACAGCTGGGTCTCGAACCGGCACCCATATGGGATGCTGGGGCTTCAGTCAGGGTGTTAACCCACTGTGCCACAGTGCAGGCCTCTGATTTTAAAAAATATACGTAATAGGGGGTCAGTGCTGTGGCAGAGCGGGGGGTGGGGGATGGGGAAAGCCACCTCCTGAAGCGCCGGCATCCCCTATGGACATCAGTTCGAGAGCTGGCTGCTCCACTTCCCATTCAGCTCTCTGCTATAGCCTGGGAAAGCAGAAGAAGATGGCCCAAATCCTTGGGCCCCTGCACACAAGTGGGAGACCTGAAAGAATCTCCTGGCTCCTGGATTTGGATAAGTCCAGCTCCAGCCACTGCAGCCATTTGAGGAGTGAACCAGCGGATGGATGGAAGAACTCTCTCTCTGTTTCTCTCTCTAACTCTTTCAAATAAATAAATAAATAAATAAATCTTCAAAAAAAAAAAAACCCCACATAATAGGGCTGGTGGTCTGGTGCAGCAGGTTAAGCCGTTGCCTGCAGAGCTGGAATCTCATATGCGTACAGTTTCTAGTCCCAGCTGCTCCACTTCCAATCCAGTTCCCTGCTAATGGCCTGGGAAAGCAGCAGAGGATGGTCCAAGTGCTTGGACCCCTGCTACCCTACCCCCATGGGGGAACTGGGGAGAGCTCCTGGCTCCTAGCTTCAGCCTGGCCCAGCCTGGGCCGCTGCAGCCATTTGGGAAGTGATCTGAATGAATCAGAGGATGGAAGATCTCTCTGTCTCTCCCCTCTCCTTAACTCTGCCTTTCAAATAAATAAATATTTTTTAAAAAGCACATAAAAATGAACTGTTTAAAACCACCATCCACTGGGGGCTTGAAATATATTCCCTGAGGTTAAGGAGTGATAACAGTATCTCTGTAAACATTGGTTTGGGGGCAAAGTTGGTGTAGTGGTTTAAACACTGATTGGGATGCCTATACCCCATACTGGCAGTGCCTGGATTCAAACTCTAGTGTGGCTTCTGGTTCAAGCTTCCTGCTAAGGCACACCCTGGAAGGCAGCAGGTGATGGCGCAAGTGCTTGGGTCCTTGTTACTCACACAAGAGACCCAGACTGAGCGCCGGCTCCTTGCCTTTGGCCTGATCCAGGCCAGGCTATTGTGGGAATTTAGGGCAGTAAACAAGCAGATGGGAGATCTCTGTTTCTCTTTCAAATGTAAATAATAAATAAATCTAAAATGTGCTGTTCAAATACTGTTAATGTAAAGCACTGCTGTAGCATCAGACACATAAATTCTGTCTCTATCCTTAAATCATATCTTAGGTAATGGAGATATTCGATCCATTAATTCCCAAGTATTCAATTCTGCGACTATTTCAACAACATAAGATTTATTTCAAAGTTATATTAAGTGGTATATTTATTGCTCAATTTTAAGCTTTTATAGGTGTCCTATACATAGCACTACAGGACACAATGGGTTAAATTACCCTAAGCCCATATTTTGTTTCATTATTGATTACTTTGGATTTTCTCCCTGACAAACTGTTACCTGTACTCAAATGGTGTTAGTATTATATACTGAGTTATCCACAAACTTCCCATACTATTAACTAGAACTAAGCCCAGTAGTATGTGCTGTGTTTATAAAATGAAAACAATTACCATTTTGTTAAGTGCCACTGTGTAAGGCACAAACAAATCCTGTTATACACATTAGCTCCTTTTTTTAATTCATTACAACACAATAAGATGATGTTAAGGTTTAGCAATGCTAAGTAATTTGCCCAAATTCATACCAAGAGAGATCTGAATTCAAATCTATTTCCTGAGTAATCAGAAATAACATGATATTTTCAATAAAGGCTTCACACAAACCACAAATCCAGGAAGGAATAACCATCTACAGCAGACCTTGAAAACAAAATCTGTTTCAAGCAACACACTAATTCCATACAAAGAAGCATGGGCTTTGGAGACATGGAGATAACCACACTCCTACTTTTCACAAGTATGCAAGAGTTCAAAGGAGACATAAACCATCTCTGACCCCTTCCCCAGCAGTGGCCAACTCAAATCAGATCTCAGCTACAGAGGTTCTCCAACTTTTTTGGTTTCAGGATCCATTTACACTCTTCAATAAAAGTAGTGAAGACTAGAAACACCTTTTCATTTATACAGCTTATAGCTATCAATATTTAACATACTAGAAATTACAACCACAAACTTTTAGAATTTATTTTAAAATGACAAACCCACTAACAAAGGTAATCTTTTTTATGAAAAAATAACTACATTTTCCAAAAAAAAAGAGAAGGGAAAATGGGCAATTTACTTATTTTGGAATTTTTAATGTCTACCTTGACAGTACAACTAGATTCTCATATATTCAGCCTGTTACAATGTCACACACTTTATCATTGTACACTGAAGAGAGAATGAGAGTGGGTAAATAATATTTTAGTACGATTCCGGAAATAATTTTGACCCCAAGGATTCAATTAATGGTCTCAGAAACCTGTAAGTACCCTAACTAGTTCATATCACTTACCAAAATTAATAGTTATGGGGAAGGAGTTAAGCTACCACTTCAAAGATTGGCATCTCACACGGGAGTGCAAGTTCAAATTCAGCAGCTTCACTTCCTATTCGGCTCCCTTCCTGCTGATGTGCCTGAGAACCCTAGGCAGAACAATGTCCAAATATCTGAGCCCTTGACACCCATGTGTGAGAGATGGATGGAGCTTAGCATGGCCATCTGGGGAGTGAACCAGCAGATGCAAGATCTCTCTCCTCTGTCACTCCACTTTTCAAGGACTTTTTTACCCCTAGACTATACAGTTCCATGACTATAATGACTGTCTATTTTTATACATAATCTGTCCATTATGTCTAAATATGGTTCCTGGCAGGGTTAATTACCTAAGTATCTGCTGAATTAACACAATAGTAATGTAAACTACTGTGGTTTAAAAGGGATATATGGGCCGTGGCCTCGGCTCACTAGGCTAATCCTCCGCCTGTGGCACTGGCACCTCAGGTTCTAGTCCCGGTTGGGGCGCCGGTTCTGTCCCGGTTGCTCCTCTTCCAGGCCAGCTCTCTGCTCTGGCCCAGGACAGCAGTGGAGGATGGCCCAAGTGCTTGGGCCCTGCACCCCATGGGAGACCAGGAGGAAGCTCCTGTCTCCTGGCTTTGGATTGGTGCAGTGCGCTGGCCGTAGCGGCCACTTAGGGGGTGAACCAACGGAGAAAGGAAGACCTTTCTGTCTGTCTCTCTCTCACTGTCTACCTCTGCCTGTCAAAAAAACAAAAAAAAATTTAAAAAAGGGATATGGGCATTACCTACCTGGAGGCAAATTTGGAAGCCTCTATTCATATTTGACCTACATTTTAAAGGACGGGTAGTTTTTGTTACGTGCATGTAGGGTTAAGAGTATTCCAGTAAACAATCAATAGTGGTATTAGGACACCAGAACCAAATGATGAACACCCCTTGTTTCAATTCCTTATACCATCATTAATTTATTAGATGGGCTCAGATATGTTTATTTCAAGTCTTTTCTGCTTATACTTCATAAGGTTTTCATATGGGATTTTTATGAAATAATCAATTCCTCCAGGTATTACCTTGTTTACCATCATTATTCTTGTCTGAATTATTATCCTTTCTCTTTGAACTTACAAAGGAATCCTAACCAGCTTCTCCATGTTTTTTACCCTACTCCCACTTCTCTCTTATCCATTCTCCAGTCAGTGAAATCTCTAAAACATGTTATCTGACCACATCTGTCTTCTTACTTAAACCATTTAATGGCTCCTTAATCAATCAGAATAAACCCTAAACTTCAGAGTACAGGACACTATATCCAAAGATCTTGCCACTGCCTACCTGACTCATCAAGAACTATTCTCTCCATCCCTTATTCAACAAGCTCAACCACAAATTCACACATGTTACTACTTCTTCCTGGAACACTCTTTGCCCTGCACTTTTCCAGATTAAGCACAGGGTCTTCAAGCGGTTTGTCTGTTTATTTATTTATTAGATTTATTTATTTGAAAGTCAGAGTTACACAGAGAGAAGAGAGGCAGAAAAAGAGAGAGAGAGGTCTTCCATCCGCTGGTTCACTCCCCAACTGTCCACTACGGCCAGAGCTGCACCAATCTGAAGCCAGGAGCTTTTTCCAGGTCTCCCACGTGGGTGCAGGGGCCCAAGCACTTGGGCCATCTTCTACTGCTTTCCCAGGCCATAGCAGAGCTGGATCGGAAGCTGGGTCTTGAACTGGTGCCCATATGGGATGCCGGAACTTCAGCGCCACAGCGCTGACTCCCAGGTAGTTTAATATCACTTCCTTACAGGGTTCTTTCCTTCTAAACTATATTATAACCTTATTAAATTTTCATAGTACCCCATATTTTTCCTTTTGGTACACATCACAATATAGAATGTGTGTATACATATGTATACAGATTTTTAATCATTTATGTAATGAACACCTCTGACTGCAGAGACATCTTAGCCCAGCATATATAATTTTTAACGTAGTTTTTATTGTTGTAAGTGGCTTTTGAACTGATTAGACAGTATGTTTTAGGATATTTACTCTAGCAATGAGACACAGGTTACCCAACATGGCAGTGAGGTTCTACAGGCAGGGAATCCCACTGAAAGTATGCTACAATTATAGGAAGAATCAATGAGCATCAGAACTACTGCTGATAGATTTAATACTCTTATAACAAGCCTGGAAGGTAACCAAGAGGGAACTAAGTCATTGAGAGTAAATGATAATTCCAAAAAGAGGAAGTCTATAAACCTTTTGTGTAATAATTCAGCTCTAAGTTTAGATAACCAGGTAAGCAGCCAGCAGCCTCTGACAGGAACTATAATACCAACTCCAAAAGTAAATCGTCACAATCCCAACAATGACGTGGGTGTGAAAGAAGTCCCTTTAGGTGTGAGCACTGGGCCTAGCAGTTAAGATACTGGTTAAGGCACCTACATACCACGTTGGGGTGCCTGGGTTCAAGTCCCCGATTCACTCCAAATTCGAGCTTCTTGCTGACTATGTGTGTTCTGGGAAACAGCAGGTGATTACTCAGGCAGCTGGGGAACGTCCACCTACACAGAAGACTTGGATTGAGTTCCCAACTTCCAGCTTCGGCCTCAATCTAGCCCTGGCCACTGTGGGCATTTGGGGAATGAGCCAGAAACAGGCATGCGATCTGTCTCTCTCTAACTCTCAAACTAACCAAAAAATGAAGCAGCAGCAGCAACTACGCCCCCCCCCTTTAGTCAGTGTAATTATGTCTGTGGTTGGGTTCACTGAGGAGATCCATTAAATCAGGGAATCATAAGCAATGATAAACCTACAGCTTAAACCTTTCCAATTACAACTGTAAAATGAGGAGGCTGGTGCTGTGGCGTGGTAGGTTAATCCTCTGCCTGCGGTGCCAGCATCCCATATGAACGCCGGTCTAGTGCCGACTACTCCTCTTCCCATCCAGCTCTCTGCTATGGCCTGGGAAAGCAGTGGAAGATGGCCCAAGTCCTTGCCATTGCAGCCATTTGGGGAGTGAACCAGCGGATGGAAGACCTTTCTTTCTGTCTCTACCTCTCATTGTCTATAACTCTCTCAAATAAATAAATAAAATATTTTTAAAAAATAAAAATTGTAAAATGAACATTCATTCTCAAATCTTTGCATCAAAGATCTTCATGTTTATTTTTTAAAACTAATTCATTTGAGAGGCACTGAGACAGAAAAAACAGAAGCGCACACACACACATCTCAAGAGAGAGAGAGATCCCATCCACCTGTTTGGTCCCCAAATGCCTGTAACAGCCTGAACTGAGCTGAAGCCAGAAACTGGGAACTGAATTACTGAGCCATCACTGCTGACTCCCGGAGTGTGCATCAGCAGGAAGCTGGAGTCAGGAGCTCGAGCTGGGAATCCATATGGGATGCAGGCATCTCAACCTCGCGGCTAAATACCTGCCACAAGACCTTTCTTCCAATGTGACCCACACCTAACTGACAGCAAATGTGTTTTTAACTGCAGCTTTACTGATCAAAAATCAACTGCAATTTCTTATTTTTCCAAGAAAACATCTAGTGTTACAGGTCCTGGGTCCTAACCAACACCAAATAGTAAGTCAAAGTCCCTGAACAGTCAGATGGCTTCTAAGCAGACTTGTCAAATAATGCTCCAATACAAGATGACTTCTAGGCAAAATGTCAGGTAATACTCCAATATGACATTAAAAGGACATATTAGTCAAGCAAATGTTTTTTCAAATGAAGATCAGTTCATCTGACAAACTGATCTCAGGCAGAGGTAAATTAATCACACAAACTGAATGGTAGGTTACAATGCAATGGCCAAACACAGTCTACAAAATAGGTATTTAGATACACTGGTGGGTACATAGGAGACCCTTTATTGGGGGCATAAGCAAGCTACATATTTAGTAATGTAATCATCTGGAAATTTATTATTTCATATTTACTATTTACACAGGCACTCTCTCTTAGGGTCATCTGAGTTTAAAACATGCTGAACAGTGGGCATTCCACCCCCCAGCATCTGATAGTGGTGCTCTTCTCTTGCATGTCTGTCTTCCTGTAACACACTATGACTCACATATACTGAGTTAAGTATTGTATGGATTATATGATTTCACTTCAACTAAATCTTATAAAATGGACAGCAGTATAAAAAATTCCTATAAAGTGTTAAAGATAACACTATTTCTCCTACAGAAAAAGTAAAAACAACTTCCTACCCCTAGTACAACCTGTCAACCACAATACAGATCAAAAAAAAAAAAAAAAAAAACTGGAACATGAAAAACAAAATTTACAATATGGGATGTAATCCAGTGGTTTACAACCAGGGGCAATTTTGCTCCCAGAAAGCATTTGAAAGTACACAGAGACTTTTGATGTTTGAGAGGAGGGTACTACTAGTACCTGGTGGGTAGGAGACAGAGAATCTGCTAAACATGCTACAGGACAGGCATTTTGCGTAATGGTTAAGATTCGGGACTGGAATACCTACATCCCATATGAGAGTGCCTGAGTTCAAGTTCTGGCTTCACTTGAGATTCCAGCTTGCTGCCAACGAACAAAACGAAAAGCAGTACGTGACAGCTCAAGCAGTTGGGTCCCTGCAGCCCACATGGGAGACCCTGACTGAGTTCCTGACTTCCAATTTCAGCCTGGCCCAACCCTGGCTCCCGTGGGCATTTGGGGAATGAGCCAGCAGATGGGAGTTCTCTCTGCCTCACAAATGAATATTAAAAAAAAAAAAAAAAAAGCTAATAGTGCCAAGGTTGAGAGCTCTCATATAATTATAACAAGAAACTGTCTCATTTTAAAAAATTATCCAAATTATTTAAATTATGGATTTCTATCCACTATTATAAAGATTAATCTTGCACTAAGGATATGTGATATTAAAAGGCAAACAGTCATTACAATTTTTAAAGTCTTATTTCATATTTAGCTTAGCTTTTAAAAATTCATGTAAATATGCCCATATTTTATAATGTCTGATCGTGTTTTTATTTAGTGGTATGTACATAACTTATAAAGAAAACAGATATGTCATGGGGTAATATGATTAAACTTTTTTTTTAAAAGACGTATTTATTTACATGAAGTCAGAATAACAGAGATGAGAGAGAGACAGAGAGAGAAAGAGAGAGATATTTCATCGGTTAGTATTACTTCCCAAGATGGTTGCCAACAGCCAGCACTGGACCAGATTGAAGCCAAGAGCCAGACGCTGCATCCAGGTCTCCCACATGGGTAGCAGAGGCCCAAGCACTTGGGCCATCTTCTGCTGCTCTCCCAGGCCGTTAGCAGGGAGCTGGATCAGAAGCTGAGCAGTCAGGACTCATCAGCATCCATATGGGATGTTGGTGTCGCAAGCAGTGGCATTACCCGCTATTTCACAACAATGGCCCATGATTAAATTTTATATGGATAGAACACAAAAGTTTTAGGTCTGGAGACTACTGATTCAAACAAAGTTAACTAAAGGTTATCAGTAAATTAATATAAACAAGTTTATAAAATTCTAAACTTTTTTGCTAAAAACAAAGAAAAAAAAAGAGAAAAAGATGAGACAAAACCGATCTAAGGTAAGGATACCCCAGGGTAGTAAGAAGATTGCAGATAATAATCTGAATTGAAAGCCATCAGTAGAAAACCAGTTAAGATGCCAAAAGGTGTAAAGAGAACAACATGAGCTGTCAATTCTGGCTGATGAAGACAGGTGGCTGTACCTTATACAACAGCAAACGGAGAAACTCTAACAACATGGTAGTTAAGAGCATGACCTCTGGAGTCACATGGTCTGGGTCCAAATCCCAGGTCTTCTGTTTAGCAGTGTGTTCCCAATCATGTATGAAATGGGCATTACAATAGCTGACTCCTAGACTGCTGTAAAGATTTATTGTACCACCTAGTAGTTAAAAGCACAGATTTTAGGGGCCAGTGCTCTGGCACAGTGGATTACGCTGCTGCTGGCACTCTATATGGATGCAGGTTTGAGTCTTGAATGCTCCACTTCTGATCCAGCTCCCTGCTAATGCACCTGAAAAAGCAGCAAAAGACGGCCCAAGTCCCTGGACCCCTGCACCCATGTGGGAGACATGGATGAAGCTTCTGGCTCCTGGCTTCGGCCTGGCCCAGTCACAGCCATTGTAGCCATTCGTGGAATGAACCAGTGGATGGAAGATGTAACTCTAACTTTCCCTTTCAAATAAAATAAATAAAAGTTAAAAAAAAAAAAAGCACAGACTTTTACACAATAATTTCAGTTCTGTCACTTAGGTGTGTAATCCTAGGCAAGTTATTTAGCTACCAAATGTCAGTTTCTTGACATACCCCTATTATTTGAATCATACAAACTTCATAAAGTTGATCTGAAAATTAAATGAGATCCTCAGTGTCTGGCACGGAGGATAATAAACTGAAATAAGTGAATTAAATACTAAGTTCATTATTTTGATTAATCATCAAATAAATGGCACATAACTATGATACATTTTTGGGAAGCAACCATCTCTAAAGCTCTAAAGCAACTGGTTGTTGTTTTTTTTTTTTTTGGGGGGGGGGGGACAGGCAGAGTGGACAGTGAGAGAGAGAGAGACAGAGAGAAAGGTCTTCCTTTGCCATTGGTTCACCCTCCAATGGCTGCCATGGCTGGCGCCACTGCAGCCGGCGCACTGCGCTGATCCGATGGCAGGAGCCAGGTACTTATCCTGGTCTCCCATGGGGTGCAGGGCCCAAGCACCTGGGCCATCCTCCACTGCACTCCCTGGCCACAGCAGAGAGCTGGCCTGGAAGAGGGGCAACCGGGACAGAATCCGGCGCCCCAACCGGGACTAGAACCCGGTGTGCCGGTGCCGCTAGGCGGAGGATTAGCCTAGTGAGCCGCGGCGCCGGCAAAAACTATAAACCTTTAAGGAAATTTCTTAAATATCTAAATGAATGAAGCTGTAGACCAAGTTCACTAAAAAACTCAGTATTTGTCATTATAAATCTCTAATATACATGCCTCTATATTAACATATAAATTAATACAATCACAATCAAAATCTCAGTAGGACTTTTTTTTTTGTCATTTAGGATTTGAAAGGCAGACAGAGAGCTTCCATCCACTAGTTCATTACCCGAATGGCTGTTGCAGCCAAGGCTTGACCCAGCCAGGAGCCAGGAGGCAAGAACTCAATCCAAATTTCACATGGTGGGGTGGAGGGCAGGGGAGGGGGCAGAACCCCAACTGCTGGAATCATCACCACTGCCTCCCAGAATCCGCATTAGCAGAAAGCTGAAATCAGGAGTCAGAAACAAGGGTCCAACCCAGTTACAACTTGGGGATGAGGCATCCTAACTGGCATCTTAACTGCTATGTCAGATGCTTCCCTTGCTTCCAATAGGAACTTTTTAAAAATAATTCTCATTTTTTTTTTTATAAATTTTTTTTTATTTTTTATTTATTTATTTTTTTTGACAGGCAGAGTGGACAGTGAGAGAGAGAGACAGAGAGAGAAAGGTCTTCCTTTGCCGTTGGTTCACCCTCCAATGGCCGCCGCGGCCGGCGCACCGCGCTGATCCGATGGCAGGAGCCAGGATCCAGGTGCTTTTCCTGGTCTCCCATGGGGTGCAGGGCCCAAGCACTTGGGCCGTCCTCCACTGCACTCCCTGGCCATAGCAGAGAGCTGGCCTGGAAGAGGGGCAACCGGGACAGAATCCGGCGCCCCAACCAGGACTAGAACCCGGTGTGCCGGCGCCGCAAGGTGGAGGATTAGCCTATTGAGCCACGGCGCCAGCTAATAATTCTCATTTTTCACTTTATTTGAGACACAGAAAGATGGACCAAGAGAGGTTTTTTTTTTTTTTTTTTTTTTTGTTTGTTTGTTTTGTTTTTTTTTTGACAGGCAGAGTGGACAGAGAGAGAGAGAGACAGAGAGAAAGGTCTTCCTTTGCCGCTGGTTCACCCTCCAATGGCCGCCGCGGCCGGCGCACCGCGCTGATCCGGTGGCAGGAGCCAGGAGCCAGGTGCTTCTCCTGGTCTCCCATGGGGTGCAGGGCCCAAGCACCTGGGCCATCCTCCACTGCACTCCCTGGCCACAGCAGAGAGCTGGCCTGGAAGAGGGGCAACCGGGACAGAATCCGGCGCCCCGACCGGGACTAGAACCCGGTGTGCCGGCGCTGCTAGGCGGAGGATTAGCCTAGTGAGCCGCGGCGCCAGCCCGGACCAAGAGAGTTTTGATACACTCATTTACTTCCCAAATGCCAGCAACTGCCACAGCGGGGTGGCGTGGACGCAAGTATTGAGACATGATCTGCTGCCCCCCAGGATGCACGCTGCCACAGCGGGGTGGCGTGGACACAAGTATTGAGACATGATCTGCTGCCCCCCAGGATGCACGCTGCCACAGCGGGGTGGCGTGGACACAAGTATTGAGACATGATCTGCTGCCCCCCAGGATGCACGCTGCCACAGCAGGGTGGCGTGGACACAAGTATTGAGACATGATCTGCTGCCCCCCAGGATGCACGCTGGCAGCAGGCTGAACAGGAATAGCTGGGACTTGAACCAGGCACTCTGATGTGGGATGTGGGCCACTGTGCAGAAGCTCCCCACCCCAGAGAGACTTCTCATGAACTTGACAACCCGACTATAATAGTCACATGGAAGAGTAAATGTGTTTATGTCTGACATAATAAGCAAAGAGGAGGAACTGGCATTAAGACACAAAAAAATATTATAAAGTAGTACTACAGACTTGAGGCTGTTATAGACAAACTGGTTACAAGCCCACAAACACAAAGGAGGTTTACAAAGTTCATGGAAAAATGGAATTAAAAGATGATGTGAATTTTCCATGAACTCTATGAAGCCTACTCAAAGGCCCATGAGAAACTAGTACATGATTACTAAAGGCTGCATCACAAACCAGTGAGAACAGGAATGTACACATATCCACAACGGTACTGGAATAATCATCCCCCATGTATCTTCAAATCTCCACATGAACAGATTATTTAAGGACCTAATCAAAATTTAAACCTTAAGTTCATAAGAAGACAAGATAGAGAATATCCTTCCTAGGTAGAAAAGATTTCTAAATAAGAAACAGAAACCAAAAAATCATAAAGGAAAAAAAGATAGATAAATTTGATATTTTAAACATTAACAAAAAACTTCTTTATAGCAGAAGAGCAGAAGAATATATTTTAAACATATAATGAATAAAGAATAACATCCATTACAGAAAATACCTATAAATAAATTTTAAAAACAGTACAACATACAAGTGGGCATATTATGTCTACAAATAATTCAAAGAGAAACATATCCAAAGACTAATAAATGTGAAAATATATTCAACCTCACTAGTAATCAGTGATGAAAATTAAAGTGATGTAATTTTTTACAAAATCTGTAAAGTTTGCAAAACATAAGTTAAAGAACTATAAAACAAATGCTTTGTAACTGTAATGATAATTTAAGAAACAGGGCATTCCAAGTACCTAAACTTTCCCACTGTGTCATTCCTCATCATGTCCACTTTGATAGTGGATGTAATGACTATTGATGGTGAGTCATCACTACCACTCATCACTTTTGTGATTATTACTCCCTTGATTTCCTTATAATTGTAGTATCTCTACTTGTAATGCTAGTATATACAGTCGTATTCCTAAACAGTATAGTTGTTTGTAAACTGTTTATGAATAGAGTAATATTTATAACTTCAAATATTCGACTAATACTATATTTGTGGGATTCATATTGATTCAGGAGCTTTTCCTCTAAACTACATTTTTATTCCATAAGTAAATTAAGATTTACTTTAATGATTTATCTATTACACTGCTGATATTTGACTTTTCTATTTTTGGGCTAATATGAATAATGCTGTGATGAACACTCTTATCTATGCTTCCAAAGTTCACATATTCATACATTTCTCTAGGGCAACTGCTGGCTCTCAAAGTATGTTTCCTGGACTAGCAGCATCAACATTACTTGAGAACTGGTTAGAATGTGTATAAGTCCCCACTCCTTTCCTATTTAATCAGAAACTCAGGGCTGGGGCCCAGCAGTTTTAACAAGACCTCTAAGTAATTCTGATACACACTCAAGTTTGAGAACCAGTGGACTGCCTCAGAGTGGAACGACTAGTTTTAGAACAGCCTATTATTTTCCAAAGTTGTTCTGACAGTTACATTCGCTTCAGGAGGGGAATAAAGTTTCCACTGCTCCATGTCCTCAGCAATGTTTGATTGATACTGTCAGACGCTTTCTACCTGCCACTCTCATTAATATAAAATGGTCTCTCACTGTGGTTTTAATTTTTATTCCTCTAATTGTTAATGAGATAAAAAATTTCCTAAGTTTATTAATCATTTAAATTTCTTCCTTTTTAAAACGCCTGGACTGGCACTGTGACATAGTGGGCTAAGTCTCTGCCTATGGCTCCAGCATCCCATATAGGGACAGGTTCATGTCCCCACTGCTCCTCTTCTGATCCAGCTCTCTGCTATTGTCTGAAGAAGCAGTAGAAGACGTCCTAACTGCTTGGGCCCCTGCATCCACGTGGGAGACCCAGAGGAAGTTCCTGGCTCCTGGCTTTGGATTGGCTCAGCTCCAGCCATTGTGGCCATCTGGGGAGTGAACCAGTGGATGGAAGACCTCTCTCTCTCTCTCTCTGTAATTCTACCTATCAAATAAATAAATAAAATCTTAAAAAAAAAAAAAACACACCTGCTCAGTTTTGTTTTCTCTTTTTTCCTTTTCTCTATTTGGTGTTCTGTCTTTATCTTGAAAATTCACAGGGAAGATTTCTTCCATGCCAAAACAAACTTTGTTGCAAACCCCCTCCACATACTACCACAAGAAACCCACTTCATGTATGTACAGTCAAATATAAAGACATCTCTTTAACTCTTATGCATATATTTGCTGAACTCAAGATGAGGGAGTAAAAGTCAGGTTGCTATGTCAGATACGCTCTGCCCCAGGGCTGGTCAAAGGAGAGGACTGTCACTTGAAAATGGGAATGTGTAATAGGTAAGACATAGAATCAACCTAAAAGCCCGTCAACAAAGACTGCAGAAAGAAATTATGGGATATGTACCCTATGGAATACTACACAGTGGTAAAAAAAAAATGAAATCCGGTTATTTGCAACAAAATTGAAGAATCTGGAAAACATCATACCAAGTGAAATAAGCCAGTCCAAAAGAGACAAATATCATATGTTCGCCCTGATCTGTGACAAGTAACAGAGCACCTAAAAGGAAACCCGTAGAACTGAAACTGAAACTGTGAGAAGCAATGACTTGATCAGGCCTTGTCCTGACTGTCGAGGAACAGCTTACTACTTTACTCTTTGTAATATTGTCTTTTTCTACTTATGAAAATTGATCTCTGTAAAAAATAAGAGGGAATAAGAGAGGGAGGAGATGTACAGATCAGCACATGTTCCCTGGTACTTACCACTTAGGGTAAAACTAAAAACTTGCCATGGGACTCCAAATCACATTCAGTTGGCAGGTACTAATGCCATTGTACTAGTTAAAGTGATCATGTTAAATGCATAACTGATCATAAAGATAAGAATAAGTGTTAAAGGGATCACATAAATAAGACCAAGTGTCTGCTAATAACAACAGAGAGAATTAAAAAGGAGAGACTGATGCAGCATGGGAAGCAGGCCACACGGCAGACTCATAGAATGACAAATGCCCTAAATAGCGCTCTGGCCTCAGAATCAGCCCTTAAGGCATTCAGATCTGGCTAAAAAGCCCATGAGAGCATTTCAGGCATGGAAAGCCAAGACACTGTGGCAAAAAATGGCCTACATGAAAGATCCCTGTGAGATCCCAGTGGAAAGAAGGGGCCATCAAAGGAGATACCTTTCTCTGAAGGGAAGAGAGAACTTCCACTTTGCTTACAGCCCTGTCTAAATAATGACGAAGTCTGTGGACTCAAGAGGCTTCCATAGCCTTGGCAGCTCATAACAAGAGCCTCGGGTGACCGCTGACGTCATAAATAAGAGTGTCGACTGTTAAATCAACAACAGGAGTCACTGTGCACTTACTCCTCATGTAGGATCTCTGTCCTTAATGTGTTGTACTATGAGAATCAACAGTAAAAATAGACTTCAAACCGTACTTTATACCTTGTGTGTTTGTGTGGGTGCAAACTATTGAAATGTTTACTTAGTATAGAGTTGATCTTCTGTATAAAAAGGTAGTTAAAAATAAAGTATGGTATGAGAAAGGGAATAGGAGGTAGGATGGCGGGTATGGGGGAAGAACTGCTATAATACAAAAGCTGTACCTATGAAATTTATATTTATTAAATAAAAGCTTTTTAAAAAGAAAATGATAATATTGCAGATAAAACTGGGTTAAATAAAATATACTATTAAAGTTAAAAATAAAATGGAAATGTATCAATGGATGACAGACAACACTGTGCCCACATACCAAGCACGTTCTTTTAGACTCTGGACTAGCTCTGGTAAAAGAGAGAAACTGCAACAGGGTTCCTTTTTGAGTCTCCCTGTGAAGAGACCAAGCCTTCAGGCATCCAAGAGAAACTTCTGTTCCCCAAGCCCATCACTCTATCCAGTTTCACTGCCCCCACCCCCCAGCCTCATGATCACAATGCAGAGACCTTCAAAGGAGCAGGTCCACACCAGCCTCTCCTTTAAGCGTGGCTGGATACAAACTGAGGCCCTTCACCACACGGATCACCAACAACCCTCTGTGCACCCCAACAGTAAGAATCTGAACAGTTGGGAGAACACATCAAAAAGGGGGAAGTGTAGATTCCCTTAATGCCTAGTATTACAGGGCACTTACAGCACATCCTTTTCTGAGGCAATCAGCTGGAGGATCACTGTAGCTAAATACAGATGGAGTAAGCAAAACAGCGGCAAACGCCTATCACAGCCAGTGACAAACAGCAGCTTAGGGAGTGAGGGGTGAGTGGTGGAGAAAGGAGTCTTAGCCCCAATCCTCTTTTGCCATTGGCTACTCTTGTCCCCTGCAAATCCCAGAGGGTGCCAATGAGGAAGGGGACTATAAGCTGAGGTAAAAACACTCAAGGACATTCAAACAAAATAAAGACTAGCATCAGTCTTCCTCCTGCACCCTACCTGGGAGAAATACTCTGATGGGGACTAGTATTCATGAGAATCTGTAAGAGACAATTTTAGTGGCTCTAAACCCATACATACAGCAGCTGCCTCTGCTGGAAACTTTTCAAATCAGTGATTGTGGGAACAAAGAGTGTTATCAGCTTCTTACAATGCCACCCAGGCTTTACTAAGACTGGTTAAGTCCTAGTAACATTTTCCTTCTGTCTTAAATCTGGAAAAGGGTGAGGGGGGCAGGGTAGAAAGGTGCTCAGGTGCCAGGTTAAGCTTACTGATCAGCAGCCTAGATTTCAGCACTGTTCCTTCTCTTTGGTCTGTCTAGCATGGTGATCATAAATTAGAAAAATCAAAATTATTGCTGGCCTGTGGGAACTAAAAGGGGAGGGGAGGCAAAGAACACAAGGCATTAGGGAGCTCTACTTCAGGACTGAAGACAACCAACCACTCAGACTGTTTTAAGAGTCACAGATAGCTCCCCACACCATATTCCCTTCCCCATCTCCACAAATCCCTTTGGGAACACCCCCCTTTGAATTACAATTTGTCCTCCACCTATCCCTAATGAGCTGGCCCTGTGGAGATGATACTGTTTTGTTTTGTTTTGCTTTCCCGAGGTCCTGGCCCTGGGTGCACCTGTAGAGGTCTCTTGGCTCCTGATTTTGGGTGCACACAGCTCTAGATGTTCCACGCCAAGAAGGTCAGATCAGGAACAACTTCCCAGTCCCATAGCCCGGGATCTGAGCTTCCTTGGTTCATGGCGTCACATGCGATGACGACAGGTCTGGAGGGAAACATGCAGTGCACTCCATCCCTGTGATGGGGGAAGAATCCTGCAGACTCTCAGGTGGAAGGGAAGTAGGGCCTAAACCCTCAGACTCCCGGGCAGGACTGTCTCTGTCTCAGCTATCAGAGTCCATTTTTGCATTCTCCTTACAGAGCCTCTCTAGCACTTTCTGACAAACCAGTCCAGGCATCTCAAGAGAGACTGATAGTCAAAGAGGCTCTGCTCCTCCCCAAAGTGGTTCTGCACAACCTGGCCTTGAAGGTGCAGGTGATCTTTGCAAGCTACCTCATGGAAGTGCTAATACCAGAGGAAGGACTTCTCCATTACCCCTCGTAGGGGCTCGGGGCAGGAATGCTTTGCTTCCATCAAGTGGCAGACTGCAACTCTGATGGTCTCATGCTGGATACATTCACTGTAGGCTGTGCTATCTCCTGGACGTTTCTCTTGTTCAAAGCCAGGCTCACTGCGGCAAGCATTCTTGATCATGAGGTGATGTCCAGGCAGGGACGATTCATGTACTTAGAATCTTCAAGCAGTCATTGTGGTAGAAGTTGGGGTTAAATCTCACTGTTACTGTCCACTGTCGACAGCTGGACTGAGGTGGGTGGACGGGATTGTCAGGTGGATACAGAAACACGAACAAGCAAATTCCCTTCATTGTAGAGTATCCAATGGATGAAATCTTATTCACGTCAGCAGTACCAAGTACAATGAATATTCCTTGAGTATTTCTAGTAGCTGGTTCTAGTCCCAGCTGCTCCTCTTTCGATCCAGCTCTCTGCTATGGCCTGGGAAAGCAGCAGAAGATGGCCCAAGTCCTTGGGCCCTTGCACCCAAGTGGGAGACCCAGAAGAAGCTCCTGGCTCCTGGCTTCAGATCAGCGCAGCTCCAGCCATTCTGGCCATTTAGGGAGTGAACCAGTGGATGGAAGTTTTCTCTCTGTGTCTTCCTCTGTCTGTAATGACCTCTCAAATAATAAAAATCTTTTTTTTTTTTTTTTAAATAAGATACACTACCTTCTGTTAAAAAAGGGAGGGGTTCCCTTTCTTGGAGTCCCCCTCCATGCCGCTCTGGCTGAGGATCTTTGACTCGAATAAATTTTGCTTTTTAAATGTTTCTGCTTGTCAGCGTGGAAGTTCTTCCATGTGATACAAAGAACCAGGTAATAATGCTTTCTCTGTGGCCATCTGCCCATAACGTTTCGGTGCGGTGACTCAGACAGAAACTCCAATGTGACGCACGTCCCGCTCTCATTAGACTTCAGCCAGTATCAGATCACCGCACCGGACCGATGAGCATGCAGATGGCTGCCACTTTTTTCAGAGAGACTTACTCTCCTTCATAGTAATTTCTCTCATCTTTTCAAAAACACTGGGTCCCTGTCAGCCAGTTAAAAGCCATCAGCACGGCTGCCGGCTTAAGACTCAGGGGCAAGGCTTGATCAATCCCTGGAGCTGAGACTCTGCCCTGACCCTTCTGTTCTCCGATGTGCACTGGTCCTTCTTGTGGGGCTGGAAGGTCTCAAGACAACGGATGGATTCTGGCTGGGGCTTTGCTGCAGTGCTTCCAGGAGGCCTCTCCACTGGGCAGCCAGACCCCGACAGCCAGAATGGCGCTGGGCTGGGGAATGCACTTCCTGTGGGAGAAGCCCCCTGCCCCTTTGGAGTCCTCCCGAGCTGTAAAGCCAGAGGTTCCACTCCTCAGCTCTGGGAATGCTGGTCCAACTCACCTTCCTTTCACGGGGGCTGGTCCAACATACAAGACTGGGTTTACAGCCTGTGAAGGTCGGCTGAAAACTGCATTCTGTTCCTTCTTCCTCGGAGATTAATCTGTCAGTGAGACTGGGTGCAGCCTGGAGCGAGGGCATGGGCTCCGGGCTCCATGCCTCAGTGACTTTTTCTCAATCTCTGTCTCTCTGCTCCTCTAAATGCTTTCTATACCTCTCCAGGTCTCAACTCCTAAAACTCGATTTCCTGGTCCCAGTAGTGGGTATTTCCTAGATATTTTGTTCATTAGCTCTGGGTTAAAGTTTAATTACCTCATTTGCAGACAGGTAGCTTTTCTATCTAGACTCCCATTAAGTGCCCACATGACCTGAACTTGTGTAGACAAGGCTCATCATGTCTCTGGTATCTCCTATCTTCCTTCCTAAATTCTCTCTTCTGGATCACTTCTGTCTGGTCCTTCTATGTGGTATGTACCTCAGGGGAGGTTTATTGGGAATTTTATTCCCTCACTCTGCTTCTTTGTGACTTCACCTGCCCAGTTACCAACATAGGTAGTAACCAGGACTGGCACACTTTCACCAAACTCTAGCTTAGAAACACCTTTGCTGGGCTGGTGCTGTGGTGCCAGCATCCCATATGGGTGCCAGTTCGAGTCTCAGCTGCACCTCTTCCAATCCAGCTCTCTGCTGTGGCCTGGGAAAGCAATGGAAGATGGCCCAAGTACTGGGGCCCCTGCACCCACGTGGGAGACTGGGAAGAAGCACCTGGCTCCTGGCTTCGGATCGGCACAGCTCCAGCCACTGTGGCCACCTGGGGAATGAACCAACAGAACGAAGACCTTTCTCTCTGTCTCTCCCTCTCACTGTCTAAACTCTACCTCTCAAATAAATAAAATCTTTAAAACACAACACACACACACACACACCCCTTTGCTAAGGCTCTCACCATGAAGGCTCATTGTTGAAATCAGGGCTATTAGACAAGATTCAAGGTTAAGAAGCATAGAACAACTATTTTTCCTCGTGTGGAAGAACAAAGTGACAGTATATATTTGACTAGGCAGAGACCCAGTCTAGCACACCACCAGTAAGGAAACTGATGGAAACTGATCACTCTGTGTGTGCTATTCTGTCAACTATATATTCTAGACTGCAGGCGTGGAAGGCTGAGCAAGAGTGGGTGACAGTGCTGATCCTACCCTCACCGTCCTCTCTTTCCTGTGGGCTTCAGTGCATGTCTGGACACCAGAGGCAGCGAGAGAGTTTTGAGGCATATCTCACACTCAGGAGATATAAAACCTGAAGTATGCTTCCATTTTGATGCTCTCATTCCAGCCAGGAGGCAAACCATCTACTTTGAGATCTCTTCTGACCCCTGAGCTTACAGAAACATGCCTCACCTTTTCTGCACTACCATCTGTTGTGCTTACAAGCTAGAGGATGAAGAAGTTAGCCTAACAGTTGTCAAACACGCCAGCCCCTGTGCTGGGACTCTGCTAACTGGCCTCTTGTCTGTTATCCCACATGTGCTTCAATATGCATTACATTCTTTTCCAGCCTGTCACAGAGTCCTTGGGTCTGTTCAGGGAGTCAACAGGGTTCTTCTGTTATGGCTTGTGACTGTTGTTGAGGATTTTAATTCCATTGCCCTCCTTGTTGTAATTTTGCCTGAGGGCTTCTTGTCAAGAATTTAGGCCCAGTGACTTCAGATGCTATTGAATACAGATGGATTAACCCACATGATGACTTCCTGAGATACCTCCTGACCTGACTCCCCACCCCTGAGGCTGGTTTGACTCACAGCCCCACGATTAGACACTTTCAGCATTGGCTTTTGGTTTGGGGGTGTAAGGTCATTGTCTCTTTGCAGGGCCTCCAGTTTTTCTCTCTCTACCCTGCCTCTTCATGGGCTCTTACTGGAGCGTCCTTGTAGGTCGTTGCCCTTTATTCTGCGCCCTATCAGACTCTGCTCCTTAGGAATCTCTGGAGGGGCACCCTCTCCCACTAAACCCAGCACAGGAGTGAACAATCTCTTGTGCACTTCTCCTCCCTGGCACTTCGGCCTCTAGCCTAAGCTACCCTTGAGAGCCACCCTGCAGCTGCTGAATCTGTTGTTTCAGAGGCGGTCCCAAGTAGCTGACTGTTGATAGGCATCACTGGTCTAAGATTTTTGGGGGGCAAACTAGATACAAATTCAATTAAAATCTAAAAAGATATCTGTGGTAAGTAACAATCTCATGCATGAGAATTTGGTTCAACTATAACTGAACCTTGGGTTTAAAGAAACTGCTCTCTTTTGAATCTAGGAAGATCACTGCCTTTAACAATATCGCTTTGTACCTTGCCCAACTTGTTTTGCAACATGGTTCAACAGGTTTCTGATAGCAAAAGGTAATCGGTGCTTGTTGTAGGCCCCCTAAGGTGGACTTCGCAATCTCTGGTTTAACATCACTGATTTATAGCTCGAGTTTTGTAAAAAGTGTAGAATTCCATATAAATGTAATTTTGACCTTAAGTAAGAGAGGTATGATACAATATCAGCATCTTCAGTCATCTAGGTGTAATTGCTAAATGCAAACTTTGGTAATCTTAGCACTTTATATTCTATGGAAGAACAATCTGGGTTTGCTAACATGCTTTCATAAATTGTCCATATGAAAACAGTTCAACACCACTTGAAAGCAACTAAGGCTGAAATTCTATGTGTTATCTTATTTAGAAAAAGTTGTCTTAATTTGGAGATCACTAAAGGGTTATTTCAAAATCTAAATCAAGGAAATCAGCAGATGGAAAGCAAAAGCTATTAATCTATTTTACATAAGCTAGAATCTGATCCTCTGTTAAATCAATGAGGTTTCTGCAATGCATATATGTTAGTAAATATTTTGAAATGTTTAAAAACTGCAGCACCTCCTTTTAATAGTTTTTGTTTAATTGGTGACTCTGTCAGTTTTCTAGCCAGCTACAGTAAGCTCCTTTCTTTTCCCTAGTTCTGACTCTGTTGAAACTGTTCCAAGTTATGTGCTAATTTTTCATTTGTGATTCTTGGGATGACCAGAGAGACACAGATTTTGTGTTCTCTCAATGTCTCTGTTAAGTCCTGATTATTTTAAAATGATCTGAATTGTTTTATTAAGAGTTATGGTTTGTTTGACTATATACTTATTCTAAAGCATGAGTAATCACTTGGTATCAATGATCAAATCTGGTCTATGTTATGTCATGATGTTTAGGGATCCTGTTTCTACCAGATATTTTAAGCCTTCTTGGCATCTTCAACAGGCATTCAAAAATCAAAGTTCCAAATTATTTGGACTTTGATATTTCCAGTTGGGCTCCTGGAAATACAAAGGATATATGTCTCTCATCTTGTAGAGATACCAACTATTAAGGCTATTTAGATTATATTAAAAGTACTATCAAGATGTGAGGCAGTGCTGAATTTTAAGTTATGATAATGTAAAATGCTATTGATACAAATGTCCAAAAGTAAAAAAGTCTAATGATCTTGTGTTGTTTCAGACATGATCGCTATCTTAGTGACAAAAGCCCAGAGGCATAAAAGGGTTAAGTGTCTTATAAAATCCTACAGGTGTTTTCAAAATGCTGTGTGGAATAAGCAAGTGTCTCTTCTCGTTGGTTAATGAGTTTATAATTTTAAACACAGCTCTTTGAAGCCTTTGCCATCTACAATTTTGTATTCTCCAAACCCTAAAAATCAAATTTACTGCTCATGAATTTAAAACATTATTGGTTCTGTGTTTAAATGTGTCCTCTTTTACGTTCCAAAGTACCTCTTTTTCCCTGACCTCTATTGTATTCAATACTCTGGGACAATTCTTTTAGCAGATAAAGCCAAGGATGTACTACAGGTTCCAACTTAGATTAATTCAAGTTACTAAGAGTAGGAAGCAATTCTAATTGATTGATGGTTTAAAAAAAAAAAAAGCAGTTTAAGATTTTAGGAAACTATTATTGAAATTGCTTTATTGTTCTACCTTGTATGTTACACATATGCACATACTGTATATCTACATGGAAAAATTTATTCATTAACAGCTCTATTTTAATTGGCTTATAGATGAAGTTAGCAGTTGAAATTTATGAGCAATATTTTATCAAATATACCTTTTTTGGTTCATGTAACCTAAATCTCTGTACCAGGTGTTTTAAATTTGTTGACATGTTTGTACTTGGGTTTGCTGGCCAAACAAGTTAGACTTGTGTTAGATATTTAAGTGATGTTTCCAAATACATGTACTCTTGAGGTTTATAAAAGGCATTGGACCTTTTCGTAAATGTCGTCATAGTTGTTATTTAACAGTTAAAATTGTTTGCTAAGTTTTCATTTGATGTTGTTATTGTCAGTAAGTTATCTGGGAAGCCTGACTTGTTCCCTCATTTCTCTATTCTCTTTAAGGAAACATTCTGTTCTGAAGGGCCCTCCAGGACGTACCTTTTGATCTTCAGACCTTATAAATGGGATGTTAACATTTTTCTGTAATAATAGCACAGCCAAAATGAAAGCTTAAGTTATGATTTCACAGCTAGATTTACTTTGCCATGGGCACAGTAAACAGGCAAAACTTAACTTTTCAAATCAAAGAAGGGAGAGTTTTACTATGACATCAAATTTTATAGATAAGGTGGTCATCAGGTTTGTTAAAACAAGGACATAGCTTTCTTTATGGGCATTGTCTACCTCACAGAAAAACCACGATCAGACATGCCTGTGACTACAGACTTCCAGTTGAGGCCACCGAAGATTAGAGATGGGACTTGAGCCCCCCTTAACTTGCATCCTCTTAAAAGTTTCCTCTGGTCTGCTTTAACAAAAACCAGGGGCAAGAGAAGCTAGGTTGCAGAAGCAATGTGAAGATCTGTGGATGGCCAATTAATGGCTGCTTTACACAGTGATCTGCCATCAAGGAAACCCAACAGGCCAGCCAACTGAATTAGTTTTCAATGTGGAAAGCAAGGGCTTCAGGGGTCAGCGCCATGGCTCACTTGGTTAATCCTCCACCTGCGGCGCCAGCATCCCATATGGGCACCGGGTTCTAGTCCCGGTTGCTCCTCTTCCAGTCCAGCTCTCTGCTGTGGCCCAGGTGCTTGGGCCCCTGCACCCGCATGGGAGACCAGGAGGAGGCACCTGGCTCCTGGCTTCAGATTGGCACAGTGCTGGCCGTAGCAGCCATCTGGGGAGTGAACCAACGGAAGGAAGACCTTTCTCTTTATCTCTCTCTCTCTCAATGTCTATAACTCTTCCTGTCAAATAAATAAATTAAAAAAAAAAAAAAAGCGCAAGAGCTTCAGCAGAAGTTTGCTTATGAAGAGCCCTGGCAGTTCTGCCAGCCAAGAGTTGGGTCAATGGAAACAGAACTTCCCTGGAACCCTAAGGACTTCAAGTCAGAGCCGCAGGCCTTGTTGGTTCTAAGCTGAAAAGCCCTTCACTCGGCCGGGCTTCCAAAAGTAACCACTGTTGTAGAGGGGATGGCCAAGTAGGGTCAACAACACTGCAGGCAGAAATCTCAATTAACCAGAAGTGTTTTCCTTTTAGAGATACCACCTACATTTATTAAAAAAAAAAAAAAAAAAAAAAAAAAAAAAAGGATTTATTTGTTTGAAAGACAGTTACAGAGAGGCAGAGATAGGTTTTCCATCCTCGATTCACTTCCCAGATGGCCACAACGGCCAGAACTGAGCCTATCTGAAGCCAAGAGCCAGGAGCTTCCTCCAGGTCTCCCACACTGGTGCAGGGGCCCAACGACTTGGGCCATCTTATACTGCTTTCCCAGGCTACAGCAGAGAGCTGGATCCGAAGTGGAGCAGCTGGGACTCGAACCAGCGCCCATATGGGATGCTGGTGCTACAGACCGGGGCTTTAACCCACTGTGCCATAGTGCCAGCCCCTGCCACCTACCTTCTCCTCAAACCAGTTCTCCTTCCTGGCCAGCTAGGTAATGGAAGTCCACAGGTGCCCCCTAATGAGGTTCATACCTTCCTTATTATATACCCCATGTGAAGAGATAGATAGGTCTGGGCCTTATAACTGGCAAGGCCTTAAAGCCCGCCTGATTATTATCAAGCCCCCTCTGTCAGTTTCTATTTGCCTCTCAATGAGAAAACTTGCTTGTGTTTAGACAGCACCTTTCTTAGGGCCTCTAATAATGGCTCTGTCCTCAGTTTTAGATCCTGTGAGTTTAAACTGCTTGTTAGATTTGTTTTCTCCGACTTGAAGAAGTAAAATTCTAGGTGGCCATGCACGTGAAACCTTGGATGAAAGCCGTTTCTGCAAGCTGGCACTACGGTTCCCTTTGAGAAGCCACCTCCTGCTGGAACCCTGTGGTGACTCCTGTTCCCGACAAGGCCCCTTTTCAGCATGAAGCAGCCAGAGCGATCACTGCCCAGTCCCCCTCTTGCTGAGGGCAGAATGTGAGCAGTCAGATGGTTTGAGAGGCAGTCTGGAAACTGAGGGTGGAAAATAATCCCCCCAAAATTATCCTCAGCAAGGTCACAAGTGTCTGCCTGCCCACTCCTTGGGAGCCTCAAAATTTACCACGAAAACAGCAAGGGAGTGGTGATTCCACCCTCCTGAGCTCACAGTTTATTGTGAAAACTAGTTACCTGCCCCACCCTTCTGGATGTTTTGTGTTTGTTTATCATGAGCAAGCCAGATAGGATAAAGCACTGTAAATCATGTCTTTTGTTGGGTTTTGTCCCTGCCTTGTAACTGAATGTCAATCAAAACTGTGCTTAAAAACTGCCATGGACCACTTCAGGTTTTTCCCTCTCTTGGAGCCCCCCTCCATGTCACAGCAGGTAAAGACGCTGCCTGCTGTGCCAGCATCCCATATATATGTGTGCCAGTTTGGGCCCTGGCTGCTCCACGTCTGATCCAGCTCCCTGCTAACGACCTGGGAAAAGCAGCGGAAGATGGCACAAATGTTCGGGCTCCTGCCACCCATGTGGGAGATGTGGATGTAGATCCTGGCTCCTGGCTTCAGCCTCACGCAGTGCAGGCTGCTGCAGATATCAGGGAAGTAAACCAGCTGATGGAAGCTCCATCCCATTCTGTCTCTCCTTCTCTCTCTGTAACTCCTCTGACTTTCAAATAAATAAATCAATAAATCTAAAAACAAAACAAAAACTCTGGATACCACAAATGGACTTGATGGGAACAGTGGGTGAGAGACTGGTCATTCATCAAGGTAATAACCAGGGCCCAGCAATGTCTAGCATATTGCATTCAAAATATGTAGGTGGAAAAAAACGAAGAACTCGTCCCATCTTAAAGACTATTTTTGGCTGTTCCTATCCCTCATACTTTGACAGAAATTGTTGAATCAGCTTATCAAGTTCCACAGAAAAACATTCAGGGATCTGCATCTGGATTGTAATAATTCAACTATCAACTCACAACTGACAAAGAAAATAAAGCACAGCAGAGGTTAGCATACTCAGTACTCTAAAGTTAATGAAGTTTATCCCAACAATAAAATACAGGAAAAAATACAGTAAAACTACCATCTACAGTTATTAAATCAAAAGGATTGTTGAATATCAAGGTGAAAATCATTAATTTAACTTATAGGCAAGAGGAAATTACTAAATATTTTTGAGAAAGTGGATGATATGACCAGAGCTATGCTTTAAGAAGATTCATCCAACAGTGTATGCAACAAATTCAAAATGGAAGTAGCTTAGAACAAAAATTAGTGATCTCCAAGACCACTAGTATTGTCTTTTTTTTTTTTTTATTTGACAGGTAGAGTTATAGACAGTGAGAGAGAGAGACAGAGAGAAAGGACAGAATTAAAAGGAAAAATACTAATTCAGTACAGTACTTGCTCACTTTGTGACGCCAGTGAGACATTCAGGTAAGGATGTCCAGGGACAACTGGAAATACAGGACTACCACTACAGTTCAGACGGTAGCCTGACTGTTGAGAGAATACACTGAGCTGATAACAAGACACTGAAGATTGAGTTTAAATAAGAAAAGGCAATTAAGTTACGAGAAGGAGAAAACAACAGCTCAAACTAGTTGCACAACAAAAGGAAATTTTTTTTTTTATTTTAGTTGGGAATAACCTACGTAAATATGAAGGCAAATAGCAAGCAACTGGTGTCAAAGACAGGTCTAAGGGTGTGTGTGTCTAATAATGAAGACATGAAGTAAGACAGACAGATAGATCGTCCAATTCCAGAAGACTAAACTAGGATGATGTAAGCACCTAGAAACAGAAATGAAAGAAAGATATATTTGCGCTCCACAGTAAAGGTATCTAACAAGGAATAAATTTTCTTACCATTAAAAACATTCAACTGAATGCTCTTCAGGAACTGTCACGGATGGTACAAAATAAATTTTGTACTCAGTGAGAGTTGAGACCAGGTTCCATTTGACACTAAATTCTGATGTGACGCATATTAGAACAATAATTCCAATTCCTCCCTGTTCACAATCCCAAATAACCCCTATTCTACTTTCCTGTCCTAAAAGTCATCTATTCTAGATATCTCATTAAATGGAAACCATACAAGATTTGTCCTTTTGTGTCTGGTTTACTTCATTTACCATGTTTTCATGAGTCATTCACGTTATGTCATGTATGAGAATGTTTGTCTTTTTATAGCTGAGTAATATTCCATTCTTTTATTTCTATTTTTTTAATTATTATTTGACAGACAGAGACAGTGAGAGAGAGACACACAGAGAAAGATCTTCCTTCTTTTGGTTCACCCCCCAAATGGCTGCTACAGCCGGAACTACGCTGATCCAAAACCAGGAGCCAGGAGCTTTCTCCTGGTCTCCCATGCGGCTGCAGGGGCCCAAGCACCTGGACCATCCTCCACTGCCCTCCCGGGCCACAGCAGAGAGCTGGACTGGAAGAGGAGCAACCGGGACTAGAACCCGGCGCCTGTATGGGATGCTGGTGCCGCAGGTGGAGGATTAACAAAATGAGTCACGGCACTGGCCCCATAATATTCCACTCTTTGTATAAACTACATTTTGTTTGTTCATCTGTTGATAGGCACTTAGCTTGTTTCCACCTGTGGCTATTATGAAAAATCTTGCAATATACATTTATTGTACAAATAATGGTATGAGTCGCTTTCTTAAAAAAGATGATTGATTTAAAAGGCAGAGTCATGGAGAGAGGAGGAAAGACAGAGTGCACACAATCTTCCATCCACTGGTTCACTCCCAGATGGCCGTCGTGGCTGGGGGTTGGGCCAGGCTGAAGCCAGAAGCCTGGAGCTTCTTTCGGGTGTCCCGTGTGGGTGCAGGAGCCCAACCACGTAGGCCATCCTCCGCTGTCCTCCCAGAAGCATCAGCAGTGAGTGGACTGGAAGCAGAGCAGTGGTCCAGCACAGTGGTGCCGTGGGTTAAGCTGCTATCTGCAGGGTTAGCATCGCACATGGGCACCGGCTGAACTCCTGGCTGCTCTGCTTCTGATCCAACTCCCTGCCAATGCATCTGGGAAAGCAGCAGAGGATGGCTCAAATCCTTTGGCCCTTGCACCCATATGGGAAACCCAGAAGAAGCTCCTGGCTCCTGGTTTCAGTATGGCCCAACTCTGGCCATTGCAGCCCGTTTGGAGAGTGAACCAGTGGTTGGGAGATCTTTCTCTCTCTCTCCCTCTTTCAAATAAGTAAGTAAGTAAGAGCAAGAGGAGAAAGGAAAAGAAAGGAGGGAGGGAGGGAGAGGTGGAGGGAGGACAAGAGAAAGAAAGGAAGAAAGAAACAAAAGAAAAAAGGGAGTGGAGCAGCTGGGTCTCAAACTTGTGCCGACATGGGATGCCAGCACCGAAGGCAGAGATTTATTCTGCTAGGCCATAATGCCGGTCCCAAGTCCTTTGTTTTCAATTCTTTTGGGTATATACCAAAGAGTAGAACTGTTGGTTCACATGGCACATATCTGGCTTTTTAAGAAATTGCTAAATTGTTTTCCACAGCAGTTGAAATATCTTACATTCCCACAATGTATGAGGGTTCAGATTTTTCCATATCCTTGTCAAGAATTATTTTCCTTTTTTTAATTATAGCCATCCTAGGTAGATATGAAGTGCTAGCTCATTGTGGTATTCATCTGTATTTCCCTAATGACTAAGGAGTTTCACTGGGAAAAACAAAAAGTTTCAGGTGCAAGTAGTGGTCATGGTCATACAACAATCTGAATGTATTTAAGGCTACTGAATTGTACACAAATGAATGGTTAAAATGATAAAGGTTATGTCATATACATTTTACCACAATTTTTAAAATGAAGAAAAATTAAACATTAAATGATTTTGTGAGGCAATAAAAATTTATTACAAGGAATCAGTGAAGAGAAAATATATCAGAAATTTCAACTAGAAAAATGATAAATTCCAAGAGGCTTGTAGTCACTCAAAGCACACAACTGTAATTCAAGTCAGCCATCACCTCAGGAGACAGAGGATCCACTGAGAGCTGGAAGTACTGAAGCTGCCACCACTGCTACTGCCGTGAAGCTGGCAAGAAATGCTGTAAAGCTCACGTCAGAAAACTGCTTAAAAGCACTAAGTTCTCACTCACAATCCTTGCCAACTAGTCAGAAAGAAAGTTTCCCTGTCCTCTGTGCCTCCCAAACTATGGACATAGGTATGGCAGTACCTAAGCGGCTGACTGATTTAGGAAATGTGCTAAAGTCATCATTCCTAAGATGCTAAAATAAGAAAAATGTGAAAATTGGAACACATTTTACAATCAATAGCATTCATGACTGATAGTGTTTTATATTAGAAATGCAAAATAAAAACTGGTTTATCTTAGAATCAATGAAATCTCAAATTTACTGAAAACTTTTAGCATTTTAACTGCTCCAAACAAAAAAAGTGTAGAACATATTCTCATATTATCTTTGACTAAAACTTTTTTTAATTTTAATTTTTTTTTTTAATTTCAAATCCAGGCATCTAATCTATCCAGAATTTGTGAATACTGTGAAATGAAAGTCTAAATTAAACTTTCGCAATTTTTCCAGGACCTTTCTTTAAATTTATTTTCATCTAATTTGAAAGAAAAACAGAAGAGATTTGAGAGAGATCTTTTTTTTAAAAAAGAGGTTTATTTGAAAGGTAGAGTTAGAGAATCTTTCATCTCTTGGTTCACTCCCCAAATAGTCGCAATATCCAGGGTTGGGCCAGGCAGAAACCAGGAGCCAGAAGCTTCCTCTAGGTCTCCCATGTGGGTGCAGGACCCAAGCACTGGGCTGTCTTCTGCTGCTTTTCTCAGTCACATTAGCAGGCAGCTGCATCAGAAGTGGAACAGCTGGGACTCGAACAGGTGCCCATATGGGATGTCAGCATCACAGGTAGCAGATTTAACCACTACAGCACAATGCTGGCACCAAGACCATTTATTCATTTATTTATTTTTAAAGATTTAGTTATTTAATTGAAAGGCAGAGTTACAGAACGGCACAGAGAGAAAGAGATCTTCCACCTGCAGGTTCATTCCGCAAATGGCCGCGACAGTGGAGCTGGGCCGCTCTGAAGCCACAAGCCAAGAGCTTCTCCCAGGTCTCCCACATGGGTGCAAGGGCCCAAGGAGATAGACCACTTTCCAATGCTTTCTCAGGCACACTGGCAGGGAGCTGGATCAGAAGTGCAGCAGCAGGGACTTGGACAGCTTTACCTGCTACAACACAGCACCAGCCACAGGACCATTTATTTATTTATTTATTTTTGACAGGCAGAGTTAGTGAGAGAGTCAGAAAGGTCTTCCTTTTCCATTGGTTCACCCCCCAAATGGCGGCTACAGCTGGCGTGCTGCGCCAATCCAAAGCCAGGAGCCTGGTGCTTCCTCCTGGTGTCCCATGCAGTTGCAGGGCCCAAGCACCTGGGCCATCCTCCACTGCCTTCCTGGGCCACAGCAGAGAGCTGGACTGGTAGAGGAGCAACCGGGACAGAATCCGGCACCCCAACAGGGACTTAGAACCCGGCGTGCCGGCACCACAGGTGCAGGATCAGCCAAGTGAGCCGTGGCGCCGGCCCTATATATTCTTTTTTTTTTTTTTTTTTTTTTTTTTTTGACAGGCAGAGTGGACAGTGAGAGAGAGAGAAAGGTCTTCCTTTTGCTGTTGGTTCACTCTCCAATGGCCGCCACGGCTGGTGCGCAGCGGCCGGCGCACCGCGCTGATCTGAAGGCAGGAGCCAGGTGCTTCTCCTGGTCTCTCATGGGGTGCAGGGCCCAAGGACCTGGGCCATCCTCCACTGCCCTCCCGGGCCATAGCAGAGAGCTGGCCTGGAAGAGGGGCAGCCGGGACAGAATCTGGTGCCCCGACCGGGACTAGAACCTGGTGTGTGCCGGTGCCGCTAGGCAGAGTAGATTAGCCTGTTGAGCCGTGGCGCCGGCCTGGCCCTATTTATTCTTAGAGGCATTCTTTTTCACTAATATCCAGAATGTATCCATCACTTATCAGGTTGTCCTTATGAACAAGTTTTCTTCTATTCTGTTCCACTATTTTCAGACCACTCATGACAGTGTTTTAGTCCCCATATTTTGAATAAAAATTAGTAACTGATAAAGTAAATCCTCCCACCCTATTTTTTGTATCTTGGATATTTTAGGCCCATTATTGATCTCCCATAAAATTTTATGAAGAACTTTTAAGTTCCATTAATCCACAAAAACAAATATATAATCCATTTGGGAAGAATTTCTATACAATACTTAACAAACATATTTTACACTAATTATTAAGTTTTCTGTGTTTATTTCAGTAAGGTTTCTGGAAATCTTAAATGAATTTTACACTAACTGGGTGCATGATTTTGCTGCACACCACTATGAATGATACTAATTTACACTTTCATTCCTATTTGCTGCTAGTATACAAGTATGGTAGTAGAACTGATTTAGCTGTTTTTAACTTATTTGTAATTTTTTTTATTTCTTTAAGATTTATTTTTATTTGAAAGGCAGAGTGATAGAGAGAAAGGAAAGATATTACTATATTTTAGATTTCCTAAAAACAGACATGGGGCCAGTATTGTGACACAGCAGGTTAAGCTACTGCTTGCAATGCCAGCATCTGGTGTGAGCTGAGCACTGGTTCGCGTCTTGGCTGCTACACTTTGTTATTTTTAAAGATTTACTTCAGAGGCAGAATTACAGACAGAGAGAGGGAAAGACAGAGAAGGTCTTCTATCCACTGGTTCACTCCCCAAATGGCTGTAACAACTGTGGCTGGGCCAGGCCAAAGCCAGTCTCCTATCTGGGTGGCAGAGAGAACTACTGGAGTCACACCACCTGCTGCCTCCCAGGCTGCTTATCAGCAGTTAGCTGGGATAGGGTGGGAGCCAGGACACTCCACTATGGGATGCAGGCATCTCGAGTGGCATCTTAACTGTGATGCCCTATGTCTACCCCTAGATCCCGATGAAGGGACTCTCCTGACTGCCAATAAAGCCTTCTGCCTTAATATCTAATTTGTATGATATCAACATAACTATCAAATTTATTAGTATAAGCATGTTGTATCACTGCAATGATTAGTTGCGAAATCTTTTATCATTGGTTTTCAGATAAATGTATTATAAATTTAATTTAACTGAATTTCTAAAAAAGACCAATCTAACATTCTCTGGCTTTTAACCGAATAACTTAACCCATTTTGTATTTCATATAAATGGTGATATGTTTAGATTTAAGTCTAGGGTCCAGTGCTGTGGCATAGTGGGTAAAGCCACTGCCTGCAGTGACAGCATCCTGTATGAGTGCAAGTTCAAGTCCCAGCTCCTCCACTTCCGATCTAGCTCTCTGCTTGGCCTGGAAAAGCAGTTGAGGATGGCCCAAGACCTTGGGCACCTGTATCCACATGGGAGACTCGGAAAAAGCTCCTGCCTTTGGTTTGTTATTTGTTCCACCTATTGTTTCTTTACTTTCTTCACTGGAGATTAATTTTTATTGCTCTTTTATTCTCCTTTGCTAATTTAGAAGTCACTTCTATATTTTTAGCAGTTAGCCTAAAAACTAAAACATGTAATTTATCAGTCAAGTCTATTAATGCCTGTTATCTTTCTACTAGATCATCTAAGGGCTTCAGAACACTGTCTTCATTTGTCATACATTTTAATTAAAGCCTTACTCAGGTTTAATACACCCATTTCACCTTACACTTCACACCTTTATCTGGACCCTTTCTGCCTAAAGTATAAACTACATAATTTCCTTCAGAAAGAGTCAATGAAGTTTGTTCAAACAGACTTTTATTTCACTCTCATCCTTGAGGGATGTTTTTGCTAAGCATTCATCCTAGATTGCCAGGTATTTGAGAATATACATGCTTTTCCATTCACAGTTGCTCTGTTGAAGAACATTTTTTTTGGGTGGGGAGGGGATCCTCTGGCTGCTTTTAAAATCTTTGTCCTTGCATCTAGGGTTATTAAATTGCACTACGATTTGTCTGGGTACAGATTTCATTTATACTGGTAGAAATTAATTACACTTAAGGCCGGCGCTGTGGCTCACTTGGCTAATCCTCCGCCTGCGGCGCCAGCACCCCAGGTTTTAGTCTCAGCTGGGGCGCCAGTTCTGTCCCGGTTGCTCCTCTTCCAGTCCAGCTCTCTGCTGTGGCCCGGGAGGGCAATGATGGCCCAAGTCCTTGGGCCCTGCACCCGCATGGGAGACCAGGAGGAAGTACCTAGCTCCTGGCTTCGCATCGGCACAAAGTGCTGGCTGTGGCAGCCATTAGGGGAGTGAACCAACGGAAGGAAGACCTTTCTCTCTGTCTCTCTCTAACTCTGCCTGCCAAAAAAAAAAAAAAAAAAAAAAAACTAAAAAAAAAATTAATTATACTTAGTTCCATCAACTGGTTTCTCATCAGATCAGGAAATTTTCACCCAGAAACCTCTTTTCAAATATTAGCTCTGCATTATTCACTCTCTCCTCTATTTCCTGAGCTCTGATTAAGTACATTCAATCTCACTTTACCTTCCACATCTCTTAACCTCTCTTCAGTATTTTCCATCTTTCACTCTTCTGGAAAGTTTCTTCTGGCTCATCTTCCGGGTAATCAATTCTTTCTTGAGACAGATGTAATCTACTAAATCTGTCTCACAGGTATATTTGGTGAACAGCAGTTGTCATTTCCAGAGTTTCTATCTGGTTATTTTCTAATCTATTAAGTCCCTTTACATAGTGTCTTGTTCGCTGCTTGACCTCAGGTTTGTCTTCACTTCTGTAAAAAGCAATCGTTTTAAATCCATTTGATGCCACAATTTCTTTTTTTAAAATTTTACTTAAGCTACACAAGTTTCATATATTTCATATATACAGATTTAGAAACATAGTGGGATTTCCTCCCCACTTCACTCCCACTCCAACCCTTCTTCCCCTCCCTCTCATATTCCCACTCTAACCTTTGCCATGATCAATTTCCAGTATACTTAATGATCATAAAGTTAACCCTACTTTAAGTAATGGAGCTCAACAAACAGTATGAAGAAAAGGAAGCAAAACAGAACAAAACAAAACACAATGGAAGAGACAAGGGCTATAACAACCATTGAATCTTAAGATGTCTGTTTCAGCCCAATACATTGCATTTCAGGTATTCTATTAGTTCCACTGGATCGGCGGAAACATGATATCTGTCTTTTTGGGGTTGGCTTATTTCACTAAGTATAACAGATTCCTGTTGTGAAAGACAGTATTTTTTTTTTTTCCCAGCTGAGTGGTACTCTATGGTGTATATATACCAAAACTTCTTTATCAACAGTTAATAGACATCTGGATTGGTTCCGTATCTTTGCTATTGTGACTCATGCTTCAATGAACATGGGGGTACAGATGACTCTTCATATGCTGATCTCTTTTGGTTTGGATAAATTCCCAGGAGTGGGATGGCTGGATCATATGTTGGTCTATATGCAGATTTCTAAGGTCTGACACCACAATTTCCGAGGATTCTGTGGATCTATTTCTGCTCTCTGCTGTTTCTTATACACAATGTCATTTAAATACATTGCCTGGTTATTATCTTTTCCTTTTTGAAAAACTTTGATGTATATGTACATGAAGAAAAACTATTGAAATCTTAATTATATTGCTCAAAGAATTATAAATGCAAAGGAACTTCAAAAAGTTTGTGAAAAATGGAATTGAAGGGTAAAAAAATTAACTATTTCTCAATATGAGCTCCACCAAGTATAAGATACTTTTATAAGCAATTTACCAATCATTCAGTCCAGCCCTAAAAGAACTAAGGCTTGTGGGAATTCAATCATGTAAATGCAATCTTTTTTACATTACTATAAGAAAAACCGGATGCCCTTTTTACGTTTTGTTTTTATTATTAAAACAAGACTTCAGAAGAAGCCAAATCAGGACTCTAAGGGGGATGCCTAATGATTTCCCATCGACACTCTCGGGAAACTGCTCTTGTCTGCTGAGAGGAATGAGTGAGAGCATTGCTGCGGCAGACTCTTCAGGTAACGCTTTCTCAGGCATTTTTCTATCAAGGCTCTGGTGTACTTTCTCAAAGCACTCTCCTCACAAGCAGGTATTATCATTCTGCGTCCTCCAGAAAGTCAACAAACAAAATGTACTAAGCATCAAAGAAACTGAAGCCAGGATCTTTTATCTTGACCAGCCTCGGCTGCTTTGTCAGGCCCACTTTCACTTTTTGCTAGTCATCACTTGGGTTATGCTTTATCTTCAGGTCTGCACTGGTGAAGCCATATTTTGCCTCTCCTGTTCCAGTTTTCTGAAGAAATGCTTTAGGATTTTTTTTTTTTTTTTTTGACAGGCAGAGTGGACAGAGAGAGAGAGAGACAGAGAGAAAGGTCTTCCTTTGCCGTTGGTTCACCCTCCAATGGCCGCCGCAGCCGGCGCGCTGCGGCCGGCGCACCGCGCTCGCTGATCCGATGGCAGGAGCCAGGAGCCAGGTGCTTCTCCTGGTCTCCCATGGGGTGCAGGGCCCAAGCACCTGGGCCATCCTCCACTGCACTCCCTGGCCACAGCAGAGAGCTGGCCTGGAAGAGGGGCAACCGGGACAGAATCCGGCGCCCCGACCGGGACTAGAACCCGGTGTGTCGGCGCCGCTAGGCGGAGGATTAGCCTAGTGAGCCGCGGCGCCGGCCTATGCTTTAGGATCTTGATGACAGTTCATTTAAATTTTTTTTAAGGATTTTATTTATTTGAAAGACAGAGTTACAGACAGTGAGAGAGGTCTTCCATCCGATGATTCACTGCCCAAATGGCCGCAATGGCCAGAGCTGGTCAGTCCAAATCCAGGGGCCAGGAGATTCTTCCAGGTCTCCCATGTGGGTGCAGGGGCCCAAGCACTTGGGCCATCTTCCACTGCTTTCCCAGGCCATAGCAAAGAGCTAGATTGGAAGAGGAGCAGCCAGGACTAGAACCGGCGCCCATATGGGATGCTGGCGCCGCAGGCAGAGTATTAATCTGCACCACAGTGCCGGCTCCAGTTCATTTAAATTTAATTGAAACCTCTGCTCTGTCTGCTGCCATTCTAGGTGCAAGTTTTGATACTCACTGAGCACAATTTGCTCCATTTAAATTTTTTATTCAGAACTGTGTAAAGCTGAACAGAGACATCTATGGTATTGGCTGTTGTTTCTATTATTAAAAGCCAATGTTTCTCAGTTGGGCACAAATAAGATTAAATTTTTAATTCACAAACTGATGTGGATGGTCTGCTACAGCAAAGTTTCATCTTCAACATCATCTCTTCCCTTCTTAAAGCAAGTTATTCATCTGTAAACTATTGATTTCTATGTGGTACTTACTTCATACAATTTTGTGAAGTACTAATGATTTTACCACTTTTATACCCAGACTTCACGGTATCTGAAGTTTGTTCTTGCTTCATTGCTAGCAGAATTCATGTCACTTTGTTTTATCCTTTAAACTGGATGCTATTTAGACATGTGCTAACAAGTTAATCTAAGTTTATTCTGGTACCAAAAACTTTTAGGGGATGGACATTATGGCACAGTGCCACCACTTAGAATGCCTGCATCCATACCAGGAAACTGGCTAGAGACGTGGTTACTTCACTTCCAAGCAAACTTTCTGCAAATATAACTGGGAATGCAGTGGCCCAAATCCTAGCGTCCCTGTTATCAACCTGGAGACCTGGATGGAGAGGCTCCTGGCTTCAGCCCAGCCCAGGCCCAGCTGTTGCCAGCATCTGGGAAGTGAACCAACAAATGGAAAGATCTCTCCCTCTTTCTCTGCCTTTGAGATTCATATGCAGCATTTTCACAATGTGTTTTCCATGAAATTTTTGAATACTCCAAGTGTATATGATGATTACATATCTCACATGTAATTTTGCTTATTATTATTGTTGGGTTACTTCTGACAACATACTGTTCACTGTCTCTGAATTATGACAGCAAGTTCCTTAGAAGGAAGGCTATTTCTCCACACACGATTTGCCTTCAGACCTTTGGAAATGCTACTAGTCTGATACCAGGAACCATGATAAATGGCCTACAAGTCCCCAGACCATGCAGACAGAACAAACCTAAGCTACAACTCCATGTAAGAGTTAAAACTGTGGTCACAGTGTGCAAACATTGTTTTTCTTAATTTCCTTCTTTCCTTCCTGCTCTACTCACCCTTTCCTACAATCCCCTCGACACGAAAGCTGTTAGACAGTCAGATGTTACTCTCTTGTCCTATTGATAGAGGCCCTGGAGTCCCATTCACAAGTGTGGTTGTTATCCTGTTTGACTCTTAACCGTACTTTAGATGAACTCCAGGCTTGACTGTCCTCTTCATCCCAACAAGTCCACCAAAACCAAAATTCACGTTTGTGAAGACTGGCGAAAGCCTTTAGGGTAGAAGCTACCACCTCATGCTCTACTTCTTTCTTTGAGGTTCTGCTTTTTCCTGGAATTTTGTCAAGCAGCTCTCTATTATCTTTTCAGCTTTTTTTTTTTTTTTTAAGATTCATTTATTTATTTGAAAGCCAGAGTTAAAAAGAGAGAGGAGAGGCAGAGAGAGGGAGAGAGAGAGGGAGGTCTTCCATCTGATGGTTCTCTCCCCAGGTGGCCGCAATGGCCAGAGCTGCACCGATCCGAAGTCAGGAGCCAGGAGCTCCTTCCAGAGGACTTGGGCCATCCTCCACTGCTTTCCCAGGCCAAAGCAGAGAGCTGGATCAAATTGGAGCAGCCGGGTCTCAAATCAGCACCCATATGGGATGCCGGCACTTCAGGCCAGGGCATTAACCTGCTGCACCACAGCACAGCTTTTTAAGTCATTTAATTCGTTTTACAAATGGGATGTTTCCAAGAGTTTTAGTTTTCATCAAATGGTTTCACCTGAATAACCAGTATACCAATTCTTAAAATGGGTATCAGTTTCTCCTCTTTGTAACAACTATTTTGTAATACTCCCTGTGTTGTCTTGCACTATCTTGTACTATCAAAGATAACCTGCCTAAGCGCAACTTTAAAAGCCAATATAATACCCTATACTATACAGTATAGTCAATCATGAGACTTTTTTTTATTTCCAAAAGTGTATGCAGTTATTACAATAAGCATCACCTGTGCTACATAATCACTGTGATGACAGTTACAACTGTAGACTGAAGGGAAAAGTATTTAAGTCACAAATACAAGTAGTGCTGTCATAAATTATGTGATTTTTCTAAATAAAGAACTCAATAAAATTCCAAATAAGAGAAAAATTTTTATAAAGGAAAAAGGCAACAATAAAGTACAAATATAAATTGTCCTATTTTTCCAATAAATATGAATCCCTTCAAATTACAGATACTAAAAGTAGCTTACACATAGATATTCTTAAAGCTCGGATCCTTATGATCACTTTTCTCCCTCAGACCATCAAAGTCCACCATGGGATTACAAGTCATGTGATCATCTGGAACAATTCTTAAATGTGCGCTGTCCTGACCCTTACAGGATGACTGACTTCTCTGGTCCATGCTCATTAAAGGTAACAGGGCTCCCCTCTGCCAGCTCCCTGCTAATGAGCCTGAGAAAGCAGAGGACAGTCCAAGCACTTGTGCCCTGCCCCCACAGGACAGACCTGGATGGGTTTCAAGATTCTAGTTTTGGCCTGACCTAGAGCTGGGGGTCATGGCCATTTGAGAAGTGAACTAACAAATGGAAAATCAGTCGATCAATTTCTCTCACTCTTCCCCCCAACCCCTCTCCAGCCCTCCTTTTTTTTCTCTTACTTTCCCTCTCATTCTTCTCTGTAACTCTTTCAAATAAACAAATCTTAAAAAAAAAAAAAAGTACTCCCTTCTCCCATCTTTAAAGCAACCAAAATTTATTTCATACAATTCACACTTAAATCAGCTCATTCAGTTCCTTGAACAATCATATGTATTTCCAACTTCAATTCTTCGCAAATTCTTTCCCTACTACCGATTTATATCCTTTGTCTTCCTTCTACCAGCCTAACTTGTACACTAATTTCATCAAGGCCTCATCAGTCCATAATAACCTTCCATCTTTAGCATTTATTGTTTCCCATTGTCCACTTTGGCACTTAATCATATGCTACCATGTGTAAGCCTTGTTTCCTCAACTAAGGGTATTATCTTCTATTTTTTAAAAAAATTATTTATTTTGAAAGGCAGAGTTAGAAAGAGAGAGGAAGAGACACAGAAAGAGAAACCTTTCATTCATTGGTTCACTCCCCAGATGACCCCAATGTCCAGTGCCACCGGACCAGGCACTGAAGCCAGGAGCTTTATCTAGATCTTCCATGCTGGTGGAAGGGCCCAACACTTGGGCCATCTTTTACTGCTTTTCCTAGGCCATTAGCAGGGAGCTGATCAGAAATGGAACAACCAGGACACGTACTAGTGCCTATGTGGGATGCTAGCGGTGTTGCAGGTAGCATCTTTACCTACTATGCCACAGCACCGGCCCCCAAGAAATTATCTTTCGTAAGTCTTTTTTTCTCTCCAGCTGAAATCTTTTTTTTTATTTATTTATTTTATCTTTTATTTAATGAATATAAATTTCCAAAGTACGACTCATGGGTTACAATGGCTTCCCCCCCATACCGTCCCTCCCACCCACAACCCTCCCCTTTCCCACTCCCTCTCCCCTTCCATTCACATCAAGATTCATTTTCGATTGTCTTAATATACAGAAGATCAGCTTAGTATACCTTAAGGATTTCAACAGTTTGCTCCTACACAGAAACATAAAGTGAAAAATAATAGATGATTTTTTTTAAATGATGATGAAATCAGATCAGACCTATTGTCATGTTTAATCCCAGTGAGAGTCAAGTTGGGAATTGATAATTTCTTTTTTTTTTCTTTTTTTTTTTTTTTACAGAAGATCAGTTTAGTGTACATTAAGTAAAGATTTCAATCGTTTGCACCCCCATAGAAACACAAAGTGAAATATACTGTTTGAGTACTCGTTATAGCATTAAGCCTCAGTGTACAGCACATTAAGGACCGAGATCCTACATGAGGAGTAAGTGCACAGTGACTCCTGTTGTTGACTTTACAAATTGACACTCCTGTTTATGGCATCAGTAATCTCCCTATGCACCAGTCATGAGTTTCCAAGGCTATGGAAGCCCCTTGAGTTCTCCGACTCTTATCTTGTTTAGACACGGTCATAGTCAAAGTGGAGGTTCTCTCCTCCCTTCAGAGAAAGGCACCTCCCTCTTTGAAGACCTGTTCTTTCCACTGGGATCTCACTCACAGAGATCTTTTTGCCAGAGTGTCTTGGCTTTCCATGCCTGAAATACTCTCATGGGCTTTTCAGCCAGATCCGAGTGCCTTTAGGGCTGATTCTGAGGCCAGAGTGCTATTTAGGACATCCGCCATTCTATGAGTCTGCTGAGTATCTCACTTCCCATGTTGGATTACTCTCCCCTTTATTTATTCTATCGGTTAGTGTTAGCAGATACTAGACTTGTTTATGTGCTCCCTTTGACTCTTAGTCCTTTCATTATGATCAATTGTGTACTTACTTAAGGTATACTAAGCTGATCTTCTGTATATTAAGATAATCGAAAATGAATCTTGATGTGAATGGAAGGGGAGAGGGAGTGGGAAAGGGGAGGGTTGTTGGTGGGAGGGACGGTATGGGGGGGGGAAGCCATTGTAACCCATGAGTCGTACTTTGGAAATTTATATTCATTAAATAAAAGATAAAAAAAAAAAATGATCAATTGTGAACTGAAATTGATCACTTGGAATAGTGAGATGGCATTGGCACATGCCACCTTGATGGGATTGAATTGGAATCCCCTGGTATGTTTCCAACTCTACTAATTGGGGCAAGTCAGCCCGAGCATGCCCCAAATTATACATCTCTTCCCTCTCTTATTCCCACTCTTATGTTTAACAGGGATCACATTTCAGTTAATTTTCAACACTTAAGAATAACTGTGTGATAATTACAGAATTAAACCAGTCATATTAAGTAGAACAGACAAAAAAAAATACTATGAGGGATAATGTATTAAGTTGTCCATTAGCAGTCAGGGCTATGTCCAGCTGAAATCTTAAAGCTCAATCCCAATACATTAATTTATGAAGCAGATTGCTTTGGTCGAAACAGAAATTATCAGCCAGCACCGCGGCTCACTTGGTGCCTGCGGCGCCAGCACCCTAGGTTCTAGTCCCGACTGGGGTACCAGATTCTCTCCCGGTTGCTCCTCTTCCAGTCCAGCTCTCTGCTGTGGCCCGGGAAGGCAGTGGAGGATGGCCCAAGTGCTTGGGCCCTGCACCCCATGGGAGACCAGGAGGAAGCACCTGGCTCCTGGCTTTTTTTTTTTTTTTTTTTTTTGACAGGCAGAGTGGACAGTGAGAGAGAGAGAGACAGAGAGAAAGGTCTTCCTTTGCTGTTGGTTCACCCTCCAATGGCCGTCGCAGCCGGCGCACCACGCTGATCCGATGGCAGGAGCCAAGTGCTTCTCCTGGTCTCCCATGGGGTGCAGGGCCCAAGCACTTGGGCCATCCTCCACTGCACTCCTGGGCCACAGCAGAGAGCTGGCCTGGAAGAGGGGCAACCGAGACAGAATCCAGCGCCCCGACCGGAACTAGAACCTTGTGTGCCAGCACCGCAGGCGGAGGATTAGCCTAGTGAGCCGCGGTGCCGGCCAGGCTCCTGGCTTTGGATCAGCATAGTACGCCGGCCGTAGCAGGCATTTGTGGGGTGAACCAATGGAAGAAAGACCTTTCTCTCTGTCTCTCTCTCTCACTAACTTTGCCTGTCAAATAAAAAGAAAAAAATAGAAATTATCTCTGTACATCCACAAACCTTACCACCCCTGGTCCCTCATCCAGTTCTTGAAGAAACTTCATAATACCCAATTTTTTCAGTCCCAAAAGGGGGCGAGAATCCCCAATTTTTTTATAGAAAGCTTTTACTTAGGAAATATAAATTTCATAAGTATAACTTTTGGATTATAGCAGTTCTCTCCATACTCGCCTGCCCATCCCCAAACCATCCCAACTATTCCCTCTCCCATCCCATACTTCACTAAGATTCATTTTAATTATCTTTATATACAGAAGATCAACTCTATACTAAGTAAACATTTCAGAAGTTTGCACCCACACAAACACACAAAGTATAAAGTACGGTTTGAAGACTATTTTTACTGTTGATTCTCATAGTACAACACATTAAGGACAGAGATCCTACATGAGGAGTAAGTGCACAGTGACTCCTGTTGTTGATTTAACAGTCGACACTCTTATTTATGACGTCAGCGGTCACCCGAGGCTCTTGTTATGAGCTGCCAAGGCTATGGAAGCCTCTTGAGTCCACAGACTTCGTCATTATTTAGACAGGGCTGTAAGCAAAGTGGAAGTTCTCTCTTCCCTTCAGAGAAAGGTATCTCCTTTGATGGCCCCTTCTTTCCACTGGGATCTCACAGGGATCTTTCATGTAGGCCATTTTTTGCCACAGTGTCTTGGCTTTCCATGCCTGAAATGCTCTCATGGGCTTTTTAGCCAGATCTGAATGCCTTAAGGGCTGATTCTGAGGCCAGAGCGCTGTTTAGGGCATTTGTCATTCTATGAGTCTGCCATGTGGCCTGCTTCCCATGCTGGATCAGTCTCTCCTTTTTAATTCTCTCTGTTGTTATTAGCAGACACTTGGTCTTATTTATGTGATCCCTTTAACACTTATTCTTATCTTTATGATCAGTTATGCACTTATAACTAGTACAATGGCATTAGTACCTGCCAACTGAATGTGATTTGGAGTCCCATGGCAAGTTTTTAGTTTTACCCTAAGTGGTAAGTACAAGGGAACATGTGCCGAACTGTTTATTTCCCTCCTCCCTCTCTTATTCCCACTCTTAAAAAATCCCCAATTTTATAGGATTAAAAGAATTTAGTGCTATACAAATCAACAATATTCTGAAAACAAACTGAAAAACTGTAAATAAAGACAGAAGTCTAGAGAGAAAACTGTCATATTCTTGGTGAATGATAACTAGTTAGGCTAATAGTACTGTAAAAGAATTCATTTATTTAAATGGCAGTAAATACTACTGTTAAGCAATGAATAAATATGAGTTCCATATGATTCCTGACTTTCAGGATCCTTCCATAGGTGATCAACATAGCCACAAGCCACATGAAGCTATTTAATTTAAATCAAGTTAAATACTCTTTAAATAAAATCCAGAATTTAGTTCCTCAGTCCTACTACACGAATTTTGTACACATAACAGCAACACGCAAGGAGTCTTCAAAAAGATCATGGAAAATGTGCATTTTGAAAAACTACATATTGACTTCAAATGGTTTCTTTTGGCACCAAAATAAACTTACCTTTAAATTCCATTTCTCACAAACTTTTTGAAGTAACCCTGGACATGTGGCTATTGTCTACCATACTGGACAACAGACCATGTCTTTCATCATAGAAGGTATGAATAAACAGGGTGCTCTAAAGGAAATAGATACCAAAAATAAATAAATAAATAAATAAACCATAATACAATATAGTGAATAAATTATGATATAAATTAACCCTGATATGATACTACAGAAGCAGAAAGCACCAGTATCCAACTACACTTTGGAAATGGATTAAGGAAGACTACCTACAATAAAGGAGAAGTAAGCCACGTCTGGAAGGTTTTGCGAGCAGGGACAATGGAAGATATGTGACAGTAGGCAAAGCATGAGCAGAGATAAATTGGGGAGAGTTTGAAAGAAAGTAACAGATGATAACAAGTGCTTTACTGCACAGTGTAAGTCAGACTGCAATACTGTTCTATATTGACCAAATAAAATTCAGAAAGAATGAATAAAATTTTTAGAAAATCATTCACTAGGTCTTTCCAAATTTAGCTTAAATTCATGGCATGATAATGGCAAAAACTTAATAAAGAAAAAATAAATCATGTTCAATTTCTAAATATTTTATGTTTCAGTCAAAATGAGAGTGACTCATACCAAGTGTTTAAAATGCTACAGCAAGTTACATTTAACTCTGATTTGAGAACCTACACCAGAGTTAGGAGACACAATGTTGTCTAGGCAACATATCACTTATTATTGCCCATTAAATTCACTATTTGTCCTTAGTTTATTTACTCTCTGTGCTGCTGAATTTTAACACATTCACCTCTCTCCTGAAAAATACCATATCCTTAATCCTTACTTCTGGCTAATTAACCTCAAGTCTTACATCAATGAAAAAAATTGAAGCCATTTGAAGATGACATGTACAGCTTCCCAAACTCATATCTATCTTCATAGCAGCATTTGTATACTTTGCCTTATCACCTGTTATATCAAAGTATCCATCCATGCTACTATTGAAAGTCACCCTTCTTACCTGAACACTTAATTCCTTTCCCTCTTTACTCTTTTGGAGTTATTCCTTCAGCAATTCTTAGCTTTCTCTCCTGACATCATTGCTGTTTTACTCCTTGATGGTTTCATTCCTATTATATCATATGCCCTATTTCCCCATTGCTTAAAAAATATATCTGGGCCCTACTTCCCTCCCTGGTCATGCTCCTGTATCTCTGTTTTTAGATATATAATAATCTCTCACTACTCTCAATCCATTTTGTGTTACTATAACGAAATATCTGAGTTTGGATAACTTATAAAGAGGCCTACTTGACTCAATTCTGGTGACTCAAAGACCCAAACAGCACGGCACGCACCCCAATCTGTGTCACAACATGGGGGAGAAGCAGAAAGGGAACTAGCTGTGTGCAGAAGGAACCAAGGCATAGGGTGGCCTCAATTTATTACAACTCACTCTCCAGAGAACTAATCCAGTCAGAGAGAGCTGGCTCATTCCCATGAGACAGCATTAATCAATTTATGATGTGAAGCCCTCATGACCTAATTATCTTCCAGTAGGGCCCCACCTCTTTAAAATCCCACAACCTTGATATTTCCACATCGAGGACCAAGCTTTCAGCACAACAGCCTCTGGAGGAACAAACCACATTTAAATCATAAACTGTGTCACTTGCCCTCCTACTTTTAAAGTCACTCCAGTCAAGCAATCTTGCTCAGCACCTCAACTCAAAGCTCTTTGCTTGTGTAGATCACCAGTACCTTCATTTTGTTAACTCCAATGATAAAACTGTTTTCATGTTACCTGGCCTAGCAGCAACACCATTCTAGACAACTGACCACTCTTTCCCTTTTAATGATCTTTGAATTTACTTCCTACCTCATTGCCTGCTTCATTTCATTTCTTCCTCTTTTCTCAACCTCTTCATCTTTTTTCTTTTCCCTCCCTCCCACCTTCCTTTTCTGCTCTCTCTCTTGCTCTCTTTTTTTTTTGATATCTATACTCATTCCTTTAATGATCACACATCATTGTCACTGCTCTACATATCACCTAACTGCCCAAATTTACCTTAGCTAACTGCTATATTAAAGGCATAAAAACACAAACACAATGCAATTTCTTAGTTATCTAACAATGTTAGGTGAGTAAATGGATTACTAGGGTAGTCCTTATCCGTACTGTCATTCAGGAACCTAGGCTGTGGACAATTTACTTTTTAACAACACATGGTTTTCAACATATCCTAGTAATTATGTTTCAGTCAGCCTGAAGGAGAAACCAGGATGGAAGACAACTGTATGGGCCAGATCTAGAACTGGAACACATTATTTGTACTTGTATTCCACTCCCTAGAATTCAATCATGACGACCCCTAAATGAAAGGGAGAAATACTGTCTGGCTCTATCACAAGAAGAAAATGAGACATGGATATGGTGAATAATCTTTGCCACAGGGGCTCACCCCCAAATTCCAGATGCATATTTCCAACTGTTTACTCAACATCTTCTACAGCTAATAGGTATTTCTTAGAATGTCAAAAACTGAATTGTACATTAGCGGCCCCTGCTCCCCCTTGATATTTAATTTTCTTCATCAATTTCACTTTCAATCTATCAACAATTTTTTAAAACCTACAAGATTGATTTATTTTAAAACCTACAAAACTGGGCCGGTGCAGCGGCTCACTTGGCTAATCCTCTACCTGCGGTGCTGGCACCCCGGGTTCTAGTCCTGGTTGGGGCACCGGATTCTCTCCCGGTTGCTCCTCTTCCAGTCCAGCTCTCTGCTGTGGCCCGGGAAGGCAGTGGAGGATGGCCCAAGTGCTTGGGCCCTGCATACGCAAGGGAGACCAGGAGGAAGCATCAGGCTCCTGGCTTTGGATCAGCGCAGCGCGCCGGCCGTAACAACCATTTGGGGGGTGACCTTTCTCTCTCTGTCTAAATCTGCCTGTCAAAAAAAAAAAAACCAACCTACAAAATTGGGCCATTTCTCAATATTTCACTGGTACCAATCAAGCCTAGATGACTGCAAAATCTTCCTCCCTGATTTCACAGCTTCTACTCTGCCCCTTGGATAGTCTATTCTCTATATAGTAACCAGAGCATTCTTGTTAAAATATTAAGTCAGATCATGTTATGCAGTTGAGACCAGTCAAATCCTGAAGGGATTACCATCTCACTTAAAACAAAAGTTGAGGTTCTGACAATGGTCTTTGGCCAGATCACTACCCCTACCCCACTTGATTTTTATCTCCTACTGCTCACCTCCCTTCTTCAAGCTACTCTAGCAACTATGGTCTGCTGTTTCGTGAACTGGCAAGGCATATTCCTGATACAAAACCTTTGAATTAGTTGGTTTTGATGGGGACAGCGAGGTAGCACTAAGCGAGGAGGAGCTGAGGTTTCCCAGTGCCACCCTGTGTTCCTGCTGTGCGGCAATGGCAGTCCTGCCTGCTGTGCCCAAACCCCCTTTCCTTGTACCACCCAATCCACCTTTCCATGCACTACACAAACCCCAGCTACTCCATGTAGCAAAAAGACACGCAGTTTCATCATGAGAACTGGTGCAAAAAAAGATCCAACGTGGTTGCAGGCTGTGTCCTCTGCAATGACTTCTGGCTCATTATAATATCATTATAATAAAATCACTAGGGCCAGTACTGCCACTCCCATCATGTACTTGATGCCATGAGACTTTCAAGATTTCCAAAAGGGCAAGAAATGCACAGGACTCAAGACCAGCCCCGAACTTTCCCCTTTTGAATATTCAACTAAGCCCCAGCCCAGAACTCCCTGCACCTCTAATGGGACGGTCCTGAAGCCTGCTGCATACAGACCTCTCCTGGGCTTGCCTGAACTCATTCCTGGGAGAGGGCTTTCACTTCGCATATAAATAAAGTTTGCTTCTCTACTAACCTTCATCTACATCTCCTTCTTGAATTCTTCTTGCCACAGAGAAACAATCTGGACCCAACCATTTCTGTGAGAAATGCTTTTTCCTAACCTCCCAAAGCTTGTGTTCAAATGCTGCTGCTTTCTCAGCTAAGGCCTACTCCGATCTCCCTATTTTAAATTGCAACCCATACCTCTAATGGTGCCTGTTTTACTTTCAATTTTCCACAGTATTTGTGTCTACAGCTGTCTGCCCCAAGCTCTCAACATACTAACTCCACCAAAATGTAGGTGGCTAACAGTCCAGGGCTTTGCAGTTGTGTTTTCAAATGCACCCATACGCATCTAGATTGCTACCTGGCATGTAAAAGGCACTCTAATACTTATTAAACACATGAATATCTGTTGTCCCATGAAAGGACTCAATACAAAAGTCATCCAACCTAGTTTCGGACATGACAAAGCAAAAGTTGACCACAGCTTTAAAAATACCAAGACACAAGTCATAATGCTTATTATTTTTCCTATAAACCCATGAGACACAATCTTTCTAATATTAAAGAGCTTTGTATCATTCCCATGAATTTCTTGCCCAATATACCAATATGTTCCCACTTCATGTATCTTTAATTCAACAGTAGCTTAAAGATAACATTAATAGAATGTAATCAGCATTTAATCCAACCAGGTCAACCATCAGTCCTAAATTAAGAACCATTAAAAGTTGAGGTTGGCACTGTGGCACAGTGGGTTAACGCCCTGGCCTGAAGTGCCAGCATCCCATATGGGCACTATTTCAAGACCCGGCTGCTCCACTTCCAATCCAGCTCTCTGCTATGGCCTGGGAAAGCAGTGGAAGATGGCTCAAGTCCTTGGGCCCCTGCACCCAAGTGGGAGACCCGGAAGAAGCTCCTGGCTCCTGGCTTTGGATCGGCGCAGCTCCAGCCGTTGTGGTCAACTGGAGAGTGAACCAGTAGATGCAAGAACTCTCTCTCTATGTAACTTTGACTTTCAAATAAATAAATAAATCTTAAAAAACAACAATGGATACCACAGAAATAAAAAGAATCATCAGGAATTACTACAGATACATGCCAACAAACTGGAAAATCTAGAAGAAATTGATAGATTCCTGGATACATACAATCTACCAAAATTGAATCATTAAGACAGAAAAAAAAAAAAACAAAACAAAACAGATCAATAGCCAAGATGGAGATTTAATCAGTAATGAAGACCCTACCAACAAAGAAAAGCCCAGGACTAGATGGATTCACTGCTGAATCCTACCAGACTTTAAAGAACTAATTCCAATTCTTTTCAAAGTATTCAAAACAATTGAAATGGAAGGATTCATCACAACCTCGTTCTATGAGGTCACCATCACCTTAATTACAAAACCAGAAAGGGCCGGCACCGTGGCTCACTAGGCTAATCCTCCGCCTAGCAGCGCCGGCACACCGGGTTCTAGTCCCGGTCGGGGCACCGGATTCTGTCCCAGTTGCCCCTCTTCCAGGCCAGCTCTCTGCTGTGGCCAGGGAGTGCAGTGGAGGATGGCCCAGGTGCTTGGGCCCTGCACCCCATGGGAGACCAGGAAAAGCACCTGGCTCCTGGCTTCGGATCAGCGCGGTGCGCCGGCCGCAGCGCACCAGCCGCGGCGGCCATTGGAGGGTGAACCAACGGCAAAGGAAGACCTTTCTCTCTGTCTCTCTCTCTCACTGTCCACTCTGCCTGTCAAAAAAATAAATAAATAAATAAAATAAATAAATAAAACAAAACCAGAAAAACATACAACAACAAAAAAAGAGAACTATAGATCAATATGCCTGATGAACATGGGTGCACCAACATCCTCAACAAAATGCTAGCTAATCGAATCCAACAACACATCAGAAAGATCATTCACCTTTATACCTGGTATGCACGATGGTTCAACATACTCAAATCAATAAATGTGATACATCACAGTAACAAATTGAAGAATAAAAACCATATGATTATGTCAATAGATGCAGAGGAAAGCATTCGATAAAATACAACATCCTTTCATGACAAAAACCTTAAGCAAATTGGGTACAGAAGGAACACTCCTCAACACAATCAAGGCAATTTATGACAAACAAAGCCACATTGAGTAAGGAAAAGTTTAAAGCATTTCCACTAAAATCCAGAACCAGACAAGGATGCCCAGAACCAGACAAGGATGGCCACTTTTACCACTGCCATTTCACAGAGTTTTGGAAGTTTTGGCAGAGCCATGAGGCAAGAAAAAGAAATCAAAGGGATACAAACTGGAAAGGAGGAAGTAAAATCATATCTGTTTGCAGATGACATGATTCTTATATATAGGGGAACCTGAAGACTCCACTAAGAGATGACTAAAATTCATAAGAGAGTTTGGTAAAGTTGCAGGATATAAAATCAACACACAAAAATCCAGAGCCTTTGTATACACAATGCCATGGCTGGCAAAGAACTTCAGTCCTACTCACAATAGCCACAAAAAATTTAAATACCTTGGAATATATTTACCCAAGGAGGTGAAAGATCTCTATAAATAAAAATTAAGATATTAAAAAATGGCAAAATTTCCTAAGTTTATGCTTCAAAAGAACTGATATTATCAAAATGCCCATACTTCTGAAAGCAGGTTAGATTCAATGTGATCCCAATCAAAATACCAATGGTATTCTTCTTATATCTAGAAAAAAACAATAAATCCTAATGGAAACACGAGAGACTGAATAGCTAAAGCAATTTCAAATAACAAAAACAAAGCTGCAGGCATCACGATACCAGAATTTAAGACATATTACAGGGTAGCTATTATCAAAGCAGTCTGATACTGGCACAAAAATAAACATGTAGACTAATGGAACAGAACAGAATCCCCTGGCGCAGCTCCAGCCGTTGCTGCCATCTGGGGAGTGAACCAGCGGATGGAAGAACTCTGTCTCTACCTCTCTCTGTAACTCTTTCAAATCAAGAAAATAAATCTCTAAAAACAACAACAACAAAGAACAGAATCCCAGAAAGCAATCTACACATCTATAACCAACTTATCTTTGACAAAGGAGCTAAAATCAATCCCTGGAGAAAGGACAGTCTCTTAAAAAGAATGGTACTGGGAAAACTGGATCTCTCCATGCAGAAGTACGAAAACAAGACACCTGCCTTACATCTTATATAAAAATCAACTGAAAATGGATCAAAGATCTAAATCTATGACCTGGTACCATCAAATTACTAGAGGAAAACATTGGCAAAACTCAGCAAGACATTGCTGTAAGCAAAGATGTCTTGGAAAAGACCCCAAAAAACATAGGCAATTAAAGCAAAAACAGACAAATGGGATTACATCAAGCTAAAAAGCTTCTGCACTGCAAAGGAAACACTCAAAGTGAAAAGGCAACCAACAGGATGGGAGAAAATATTTCCAAACCATGCAACTGATAAACGATTAATATCTAGAGTATATAAAGAGATCAAGAAATTCAACAAGGACAAAACAAACAATCCAGTTAAGAAATAAGCAAAGGGGCCAGCGCTGTGGCACAATGGGTTAAAGCCGCCACTTGCAGCTCCGGCATCCCATATGAGCACTGGTTCAAGTCCTGGCTGCTCCACTTCTGATCCAGCTCTCCGCCTGGGAAAGCAGTAGATGGTGGCCCAAGTCCTTGGGCCCCTGCACCCTGTGGGAGACCCGGAAGAAGCTCCTGGCTACTGGTTTTGGATTGACTAGCTCTGGCCGTTGCGGTCAGTTGGGGATTGAACCAGCAGATGGATGATCTCTCTCTCTCTCTCTCTCTCTCTCTCTAACCCTGTCTTTCAAATAAATCTTAGGCCGGCGCCGTGGCTCAATAGGCTAATCCTCCGCCTAGCGGCGCCAGCACACCAGGTTCTAGTCCCGGTTGCCCCTCTTCCAGGCCAGCTCTCTGCTGTGGCCAGGGAGGGCAGTGGAGGATGGCCCAGGTGCTTGGGCCCTGCACCCCATGGGAGACCAGGAGAAGCACCTGGCTCCTGGCTTCGGATCAGCACAGTGCGCCAGCCACAGCGCACCGGCTGCAGTGGCCATTGGAGGGTGAACCAACGGCAAAGGAAGACCTTTCTCTCTGTCTCTTTCTCTCACTGTCCACTCTGCCTGTCATAAAAAAAAAAAAAATCTTAAAAAAAAAAAAAAGAAGTGAATGAGCAAAGGACTTGAAAGGACTTGAACAGGCATTTTTCAAAAGAGAAAATTCAAATGGCCAACAGACACATGAAAAAGTGCTCAGGATCACCACAACGAGGTTTCACCTCACCCCAGTCAGAATGGCTCTTATACGGAAATCAACAAACAGTAAATCCTGGCGAGGATATGGGGAAAAGGTACCCTAATACACTGTTGGCGGGAAATGAAACTAGTACAGGCACTGTGGAAGACGGCATGGAGATTCCTCAGAAACCTGAAAACAGATCTACCATATGACTCAGCAATCCCACTCCCAAATGAAATAAAACCAGAATATGAAAGAGTTACCTGTACCCATGTTTCATTGCAGTTCAATTCACAGGAGCTAAGATATGGAATCAACCCAGATGTCCATCAACCAATGACTTGCTGACTTGCCCCAAACGGTAGAGTTAGAAATGTGCTAGGAGATTCCAATTCAATCCCATCAAGGTGGCATGTACCAATGCCATCTCACTAGTCCAAGAAATCAATTTCAGTTCACAATTGATCATAATGATAGGTCTAAGAGTCAAAGGGATCACATAAACAAGACTAGTGTCTGCTAATACTAACTGATAGAATCAAAGAGGGAGAGAATGATCCAACATGGGAAGCAGGATACACAGCAGACTCATAGAATGGCAGATGTCCTAAACAGCACTCTGGCCTCAGAATCAGCCCTTAAGGCATTTGGATCTGGCTGAAGAGCCCATGAGATAAATGAAAGATCTCTGCGAGTGAGATCCCAGCGGAAAGAACAGGCCATCAAAGAAGGAGGTACTTTTCTCTGAAGGGAGGAGAGAACTTCCACTTTGACTATGACCTTGTCTAAGTAAGATTGGAGTTGGTGAACTCAAAAGGCCTCCATAGCCTTGGCAACTCATGACAAGAGTCTAAGGAGATTACTGACGCCATAAACAAGAGTGTCAAATTGTTAAGTCAACAACAGGAGTCACTGTGCACTTACTCCTCATGTAGAATCTCTGTCCTTAATGTGTTGTTCAATGTGAATTAATGCTATAATTAGTACTCAAACAGTATTTTTATACTTTATGTTCTGTGTGGGTGCAAACTGTTGAAATCTTTACTTAATATATACTAAATTGATCTTCTGTATATAAAGATTATTGAAAATGAATCGATGTGAATGGAATGGGAGAAGGAGTGGGAGATGGGAGGGTTGCAGGTGGGAGGGAAGTTATGGAGGGGGGAACCATTGTATGCCATAAGCATACAATCTGGGAAATTTATATTTGCTAAATAAAAGTTAAAAAAATGTGGTTTATATACACTTTGGAATATTATTCAGGTATAACAAAGAACAAAATTCTATCTTTTGCAATAAAATGTACTTAGTGAAATAAGCCAGTTCCAAAAAGACAAGTATGTTTTCCCTTACGTGTGGTAACTAACAGAGTACAAAACAATGTAAAGTCTACAAGCAGAATTGACATTTTGAGAGTTGCTTATTTTTTATAGCCCTTGACTCCACTGTTGAGAAACAGTATTTTTTATTTTTTAACTATGTGTTGAATTCTTAGTGGACAGTTAAGCTTATGATTATCAAATAAATTGAAAGTATGTCATTATAAAAAGTAAAAGAATAAGAAAGGAAGGAGAGAGGGTAGGAACATTGGAAGGTGGGTAGGGTGGGAAGTATCACTATGCTCCTAAATCTGTACATATGAAATTTGTTCAGCTTATATAAATTTAAGGAGGAAATCATTTAAAAAAAAGAAATAATGATACAAAAAGGTATCTGTACATGATCAGTACTGGTGCAACTATTTTCCCAAGTAATTTCCATCCACTCCTGGCTGAATCTGAAGATGCACAACTGAAAGTGAGGAAAACCAGTTTTATGAAGGCATTCCAAAATATTCATGGGCAATGGAATTTAGACTATGTTCATTCTGGTGCGAAAGAAATTTTTAAATCCATGTAATCTTTTCATAACGTGCATTTTCTGTTAACTGTTTGAGGTGCCTTTCTATTAATCCTTTGTCAATCGTATGTGTTAGAAATATCTTCTCCCAGTGTATGTCTTGTCTTTCTTAATTCATTATGGCTTTTTTTAAAATAAACAGAAGTTCTCATTAAAGGATTTAAATTTTTTAAAAAATTGTCCTAGAGTCCTGGGGTAATTCGAAAATTATTGTCCTTTGGTACATTTGTCTCAAAAGTACTATCAATAACTACAGCTACATTACACAAATGAAAATGATGTTTTATTTGATGTTACAGAGATTCCAGAACACATAAACTTAATTGAGTTCAAAGCAATTTTAATATTCTGTAGAAAGGGCATTCTAAAGGCCCAGAAAGGAATGTAAAGCTACTGGACATCAATTTTCCTTTATAACCACTGTCATGACATGGAAAGGTTCAAGAACAACATTTTTAAGCCCAAGAGAACACAAAGCCCAAGAGAAACCAAAATACTCTGAGTGTAGAGAGGAGGAAAAAAATAATTGTTTACACTTGATCTTAGCCAAAAGGCTGAGAAGCGATAAAAAATAATTGTTTAATATCAGGGTGGAAGCTGTATTAAGGATTTCTTCTGACTATCATGTTAATTAAGTATGATAGTAAACCAAGTTGGTAGCCAAAAGAAACTAAAAGATAAAAACTGCCTCCTCCCAGGACACGCTAATGCCACCACAAAATATTTAAAGAGAGAATGAAAGAAATGAAGATGTATTTTTTTCTTATAACTAACATGAAGCTATTCTATATAACATTATGATTAAGAAAGCACTGCTTAACCTTATTAAACAGAAAATCTTCAAAGCAGGTACATCTAATTTGAATTAATAAATTCTTTAACTTACAAAATAAGCAATGTAGGTGAAATAGACATAAAGAATGATTAAAAGACTTAAAACAAGTTAACTTCTGTGGAAAATAAAATCTAGTAAGAGTTACCAATTTAAAAAGGCTTATCTTAATGACAGTTTGAGGCAGAAATACAGGAATTCAGAATGTACTAGATTTCATAACATGGGGATTATGACACAAAATGTTCACTAAGTACTGAAATAAGTTAATAACAAAGGTATAAAAGAAAGAAAATACACTTTTGGAGTTTTGAGGAAGAAAACGATTTTATGTTGCACAAAAAGGGGAAAGGAAGAATACTAAGTAATTGCCCCATTTTACAACAAGGTAAACATCAGGTCTGAGAAAATGTCGAAATACAATGGTAACCTAATCCCTACCTCTCACAGAACATAAGTTTCCACCTGCTGTAGCCAAATCTGCTCCTTATTCATTCTAATAAGGAAAGTAAGGAACAGAAAAAGAAAAAACGTCAGACTGCTCCAACCTCTTATCCTAATATAAGCTTCTGGCCTATTATCCAAATAAGATTAAATCAAATTTGAGTTCAGATTTACTACATTCAAGGAATCAAGCACCCAGCCAACATTCCTTTCTCACATGTTTACTGACAATGGATTGCCAAAAAACACAAGTGACTATTATCAGATAATTTTCTAAATGATAGGAGTGAGTTCACCAAGGGATAAAGAAAAGGAATACAGAGAAGAAACACACAAATATCAAAAACAATACTTATTTTACCCTTTTTTCCCCCAAAGTGAACTTTGGAATGTATCTAAACAAGTAGTAAGAGCAAAGCCAGAACCGCACATGCATCTACCTTAGTAGGAAAACCACTTTTCAGGAGCATGATGCAATCCAACTTGGCATGGTTCACAAAGATGTATTTCAATGCACTGGACCTCATTACAAAGGAGATTCTACCCCAGAATATTCCCTAGTCGATGCATTATATAATTACACAGCTTAACCAAGACTGGCAATAAGACATCTTGACAACAGAACAACTGTCATTGTAATTTCAATTGAGAAGGTTCCTTCTACAGAAACAGCACAATAGTTAATAAATATTACACTCTGTATCACACATTTTTAAAATAAATATATCTATTACACTATATGGTCATATTATACCATATACCATATCATACCATATGGTTATAGAAAGAAACATCAGGGAAATACAAGGGCACTTCAAAAAGTTCATGAAAAAATGGAATTAAAAAGTAGGTTTAATTTTGAAATTCATGCATACATATAACTGATCAGAAGTAAACATTTAATGCCAAAATTATAAGTACATTCACTTAATATTTAGTAAGCTCTTGTCATTTGTTCTATTTTGAGCATTCTAATTTTTTTTTTGATTTTTTAATTATTTTTTTTTACAGGCAGAGTGGACAGTGAGAGAGAGAGAGAGAGAGACAGAGAGAAAGGTCTTCCTTTGCTGTTGGTTCACCCTCCAATGGCCGCCGCAGCCGGCGCACCGTGCTGATCCGAAGCCAGGAGCCAGGTGCTTCTCCTGGTCTCCCATGCGGGTGCAGGGCCCAAGCATTTGGGCCATCCTCCACTGCACTCCCGGGCCACAGCAGAGAGCTGGCCTGGAAGAGGGGCAACCGGGACAGAATCCGGCACCCTGACCAGGACTAGAACCTGGCGTGCCGGCGCCGCAAGGCGGAGGATTAGCCTAGGGAGCCACGGCGTCGGCACACCAGGTTCTAGTCCTGGTCGGGGCGCCGGATTCTGTCCCGGTTGCCCCTCTTCCAGGTCAGCTCTCCGCTATGGCCCGGGAGTACAGTGGAGGATGGCCCAAGTGCTTGGGCCCTGCACCCGCATGGGAGACCAGGAGAAGCACCTGGCTCCTGCCATTGGATCAGAGCGATACGCTGGCCGCAGCACACCGGCCGCGGCGGCCATTGGAGGGTGAACCAACGGCAAAAGGAAGACCTTTCTCTCTCTCTCTCACTGTCCACTCTGCCTGTCAAAAAAAAAAAAATGTATTTGAGAAGCAGAGAGACTGAAGGCTGTCATCCATCAGTCTACTCCACAAATACCCATATTATTCAATCCCCAAATGTCCACAATGGCCTGGATTGGGCCAGGCAGAAGCTGAGAATTAGAAACTCAATACAGGGCCAGTAATTGTAGTACAGTGAGTTAAGCCGCCACCTGCGATGCCATGGAGCATCTCATATCAGAGCGCCAGTTCAAGTCCCAGCAGCTCTGCTTCCCATCCAGCTCCCTGCTAATGTGCCTGGGCAAGCAGCAGGAGATGGCCCAAGTATTTGGGCCCTGCCACCCATGTGGAAGACTAGGATAGAGTTCTTGGCTCCTGGCTTCAGCCCAGCCCAATCTGGCTGTGTGGCCTCTGAGAGTCAATCAGCAGTTGGAAGAGCTCTCTTTCCGTGTCTACCCTTCAGATAAATGATAAACATCTCCAGAGGGGCACGGCATCATAGCATAGTGGGTAAAGCTGCTGCCTGTGACACTGGCCTCCCATGTGGGCGCCGGTTCAAGTCTGGCTACTCCACTTCCAATCCAGCTCCCTACTAAATGTGCCTGGGAAGGCAGCAGAGGATGGCTCAAATGTTTGGGCCCCTGCCACTCATGTGGGAGACCTGGAAGAAGCTCTTGGCTCCTGGCTCTGTCGCAGCTATCTGTGGAGTGAGGATGTCCCTCTTTCTCTTCCCCTACTCCCTTCCGTGTAACTTTCAAATTAACAAATGAATCTTAAAAACAAAAAAAACTCAAAAACAAAAACAAGAGAAATCTTGAGCCATCAACACTGCCTCCCAAAGTATGCATCAGCAGGAAGCTGGAGCAAGGAGCCAAGAGACAGGAATCAATCCCAGGCACTCCAATAGGAAACACAGGCATCTTAATTGTCAGGCCAAAAGCCCACCCCCCAACATAATTTTAAACATTAAAATCTAGATTCTATATTCAAGATGTTGGTTACAGTAAAAAAATTAAATAATCTAATCTCCCCAAAAGATGATGAGTTAAATAAACTGCAGTGTATCTAATGGCATATAAATATGTTGCTGTATTATCCAATCTTTAAAAATTGCAAACCAGGAGCTGGTATTGTGGCACAACAGGCGAAGTCACGGCCTGTGACCCTGGCATATGTCCCACTTCCAATCAAGTTCCCTGGGAAAAGCAGTGGAAGATGCCCAAGTGCTTGGGCCCCTGCACCCATGTCAGAGGCCCAGATGAAGCTCCTGGCTTCTACCTGGCTCAGCACTGGCTGACGCGGCCATCTCAGCAGTGAACCAGCAGATGAAAGCTCTCTCTCTCTCTCCTTCTTTCTCTATAACTCTTTCAAATAAATAAATATTTTAAGAAACTACACTTCAGTACCATACAGCATAAAACTAATAAAGGGGATACACTAAAATATAATAATAACAGTGGCAATATTACAGATTTTTACTTTGTATAATTATATTTTCCTAATTTTTCAATAATGAACATGCTTTCCCTCTATAATTAGAATTTTTTAGTACAGCTGAAATTTCCTTCTGTGAAACTTTTTAAAAAATTTACTCTGGGTGGGCATCTGGCTTCACAGTCAAGATATCCCTATCTCATACTGGAGTAACTGGGTTCAAGTCCCAGCTCTGGCTTCTGATTTCATTAGCTTCCTGATTTTAGTTGAGGCAGACCCTGGCAGGTAGTGACAGCTCAAATAATTGGGTTCCTGTCACACACACAGGAGACCTGGACTGAGCTCCCAGCTTCAACCTGGCCCAGCCCAGGTTATTGCAGACATTTGGGAACTAGACCAGATAATGAGACTTCTCTCTCTCTCTCTCTCTGCCTCTCAAACAAAACTACTATTGTGTTTTACTGTCTGTCTCTCTTTCAGATAAATAAAATTAAATTTTAGAAAGTCTAAAGTGTAGAAAGCAAATATTGTAAACAAACTGATACTCAATAAAGCAAGCAAACTGGACGGATTTCCAAAGTAAAGATGATAAAAGCATGACAAGAATTGCATAGAATTGCCATTACACCCAAGAAAAAAATTTCATCCCTTTCTATGTACGTGGTAATTATAAGATGCTGGTGCTGTGGCACTGCGGGTTAATACCCTGGCCTGAAGTGCCAGCATCCCATATGGGCACCGGTTCTAGTCCAGGCTGCTACTCTTCCGATCCAGCTCTCTGCTATGGCCTGGGAAAGCAGAAGAAGATGGCCCAAGTCCTTGGGCCCTGAACCCGCGTGGGAGACCCAGAAGAAGCTCCTGGCTCCTGGCTCCTGATCGGCACAGCTCCAGCCGTTGCGGCCATCTGGGGAGTGAACCAGTGGATGGAAGAACTCTCTCTCTCTGTTTCTCCCTCTCTCTGTAACTCTTTCAAATAAATAAAATAAATCTTTAAAAAAAAAGATAACCCTTTAAGTGCATATAAGGAAGACAGTTTAATTAAAAGACCATAGTACATATCAGTTTCCATTAAATTAATAAAAACTTGAAAATTATTCCTTGGAATTTATTATATTACCATAATATCGATAGATGAAGATATGCTTTTCAAAAAATTATTTAACACCCCCAGCCAAGTATATTTATTATTAGCTCTTACACAAAAATATAGAGGAACAACTATTCATCACTAAACATTAAAAGCTGGGTGGAGGAGACAGTGAGAAACACTTCTAAACTAAATAAAATCAGTGAAGGATATCCTTATAGTTTCAGAATACATGAATATACTCGCCAATTTTCGGCAATTTAAACATAAAGTCATCTATTCTAGAGGTTCCCAAGCACTGGTACTTGAGAACTGCCCAGGAAGCGTACCAAATAGAGAAAGCTACGGTCCTCGCTCTTACCCACTGAGTCCGAATTTCAGGGAGTGGAGCTCCAAATATTCTGGCCCTTTCAAATAAAATAGCAAGGTGGATTTTACTTGACAAAAGCCTTCACTGTAGAGCTGCAAACTGTTCTAGTAACTATGAAGGAAAGTTCTCAATGGAAACAATGTTAAAATGAGAAAATTATAATTTCATCACCCCTATCCATTAATTTAGCCATTCTTCTACTCTACAGAAATTCAAACATTGATACAGTCCAACAAGACCACATACTCACTGTAAAGTACAGCCCAGAGGCACCTGTGCCTGGTTAAGACAAAGACATAGCCAGTTCCTGGAGAAAACAGACAGCAGATGTGACCCCTGGTATTTATCCACTAAAAACAATGTATCCTAAAAATAAATTTCCATGTCAACAGAACAAAGCTGTTTATAAATAAGAAGGGATGTGGAGGTGTGTAGAAGAGGAAGCTTCAGCAAGTTAAGTACCAAAAGCTGGGAACCAGGCAAATGAATGTCACTAAGGGACAAAGAAAACTAGGAAGTGGAAGGGAAGAGCTTTATCCTTGGGATCCAAGAAGTCAGAGAAAACGCACAGATGTCAGAGGACACCTAGCTCAGCAGAAATGCAAACTGGGAGGCTGAGTCCGTGTAAGAACAGCCCCACCGAGGGCACAGAACACGTTTGGGACACGGCTGGAGACGGTGTAAGAAGGTGGAAATGGGCCAGCATTTGGTGCAGCGGTCAACTCCCACGCTGGGGTGCCGGGTTCAAGCACCAGCTCTGTTTCTGATTCCTGCCAACCCAGACCGCAGGAGGCAGCAGGTCCCTGCCACCCACACAGGAGACCCAGACTGAGTTCTTGGCTCCTGGCTTCAGCCTGGCCCAGCCATGGTTACTGGGGGCATTCGGGGAGGGAGCCAGCAGATGGATGGTCTCTGCCTACTAAGTAAATAAAAATAAATCTGAATATTGTATTCAAACCGATACCCTACTGAGCAAGCATACAGGATGAATGTCCAAAGACGATAAGCATGAAAAAAGACTGCACAGAGAAGAGGGTGCGACCTCACTCAGGGAAACAAGATTCAAGGAGGAGGAAAGGGAGAGAACTCTGAACAAAGTCGTCAGAGTAAGTCCCATTGGTCAAGAACTGTAAAGCAGTTATTACACCACACAGCACTGGCAAAGTGTAACAAAGTCTACTGGTTTACGTAATAAAATACCGAACACTAAACGCGATTTTACACAGAGAAACAAAACGTCAATAAATAATCTGACACGGTAATAGGGGCCGAGCAATGCAAAAACAGGCTGGGAGAAGCAGAGGCCAACGAAAAAGTTAAAGGGAAAAACAGGACGAAAAGGAGGGCGACACAAAGAGATCAATGAAAGCTATCAAAAAGGGGCCGCGGGGAGACGCGTGAGCGCACAATGGAAGCCCCGCCGCGGGGCCACGCGGCACGTGACGGCATCTTGACAGTTGGCGCTCAGAAGTAGAGCCCCGAGCGTCGGCCAGGGCGGGCGGCCACGGCGAGCCGGGCCGGGGCTGCGGGGGCCAGGGCGGGCGGCCACGGCGAGCCGGGCCGAGGGGCTGCGGGGGCCAGGGCGGGCGGCCACGGCGAGCCGGGCCGAGGGGCTGCGGGGGCCAGGGCGGGCGGCCACGGCGAGCCGGGCCGAGGGGCTGCGGGGGCCAGGGCGGGCGCTGCGGGCGCCGCAGGTGCATCCCCGGGGCCGCGCGCGGGCAGACGCGGGGGTCGCCGGGCCGGGGCTACAGCAAAGCCAGGGGCTCCATGGAGCAGGACAGACGTCGCCGAGCCAGCGGAACAGTGGACGGGGTGCGGGGCAGCAGAGGGGCCGGCCGGGGAGACTAGGGTGCATCCCCGGGGTCGCGCGCGGGCAGACGCGGGGGTCGCCGGCCAGGGGCTCCATGGAGCGGGACAGACGTCGCCGAGCCAGCGGAACAGTGGACGGGGTGCGGGGCAGCAGAGGGGCCGGCCGGGGAGACGACAAGGGTGCGCCCCAGCATCCCCGGGGCCGCGCGCGGCGGCAGCCCGCAGCCACGCGGGCCGGGGTCGCCAGGCCGCCCCCTCCCCAGACACGCCCCGCGGAGACATCCCAGACGCAGGGCTGGACGCTCGGCCGGCCGTGACCTTCCCGGACCCAGGCCGAGTCCCGCGCGCTCGGCCCGGGCGGGGGCCAGGGAAGCCCCCCGGCGCCGCGCCGAGTGTCTACGCAGCGAGGAGCGGCGTGACGGAGAGACCGGGACGCGGGCGCGATGCCCACCAGCCCGCGCAAGGGGGCCGAGGGCGCGCGAGCCCCCGAGCAACCCCGCCGGCGAGCCGGGGCCGCGGCGCTGGCGCCGGCACTCACCTCCTCCGGAACGGCAGGGTCCGCCGAGGCCGCGGCGCCGGCGCCGGCCTCGGACTCCATGTCCCCGTTGAACAGAGCCTGGCCCTGCTCCGCGCCGCCGCCGCCGCTCGGCGCCGCCATCTTATAACCGAGCGCCGGGCCCGGGCGGCCGCGGCCGGGCGGGAGGGGCAGGGAGGCGGAGGGCGGGCGCGGCGGGGGCGGCGGCGCCGGGGGCGCGGGGAGGGGCGGCCGGGCGGCCGGGGCGGCGCGCGGGCGGCGGGCGCCGGGGCCACCTCCGGGACGGGCCTGCGGCCCCGGGCGCAGCCGAGCCTGAGGGGATGGGGGAAGGACGCCGGCGGGAGGGCGGGGGCAGGGGGCGGAGCCGACGGGGAGTCGCCGCGGCAACGGCGTCAGGCGCGAGTCACGGCCGTGACGTCACCCGGGCCGCGTGACGTCAGCGCGGCGCGCCCGCGGGCCGGCCGTGGCGGTGGCGCGGGCGCCCGGGTGCTCCGGGAGAGGCCCGCCCGCGGGTGTCCCGAGCCCCGGCGCGGCGGGAGCAGCCTGGGCGCGCTCCGGGGGCCGTGGGAACGCCTCGCCCTCCCCGTGGAGCGCGGAAGTGATCGGCCCCGTTCACGCCGCGGCCGGCGGGCACTCTCCGAGCGCTGGCACCCTAGACCCCCGAAGCATCCGAGCGAGACCTGGTTCTGAGGAGAATCTTCCAGAATGTTCTACGGGCTTCGTCCCCTGCGTGAACAGAACGTCCCGAAGCGTGCTTGGTGCAAGGTGTGCTTGGAAACAGTTGGGGGAGAAGCTCAGTTCTCTCTGAGGAGAGCATGGACTGAAGCCCAATTCAGTATTCAAAGTGAATTATTGAAAAGGAAGGGAGACTGGTCGCAGAGGGACATTTTAATGGAGGGCAAAACGGGAGTGCGAAGCGTGGCGGGAGCTGCTGCGGGCTCCGGTGCTGTGCGAAGTAACCTGAAGAGGAGGCCGTGAACCTGGCCTGCGTGTTGGTACTCACCCTGAGCGGCGCACGTCCCCAGCGACCTCACCGCCGTGGGGCCGAGTCGAGGGATAAAGCAGTCCTAGCAGGGCGGCGCGCGGACGGGGCGCCAGTGCCGGGGGCAGGTGCTCACTCCCCGGGGAAGAGGTGTGTGAGGCTGCGTGATGGTCAGCGCTGGCATCCCCCACCACCCCCGTGTTGAACAGTGCAGCCCTCAGATGAGCCGGGCTGCCTTGGCGCTTCACTGTGCGTGCTCTACGGGTAGGACAGGCTCCTTAAGGAGCGGAACGTAACTCAGAAGGTGGCTTGGCAACTGCGGTGACATCACTCCGGGGTGATGCTACCGAGCATGCTCGGCCGAAGCACCCCCCCCCACCTAGGACTGCCCTGAGCAGACTGGGGAGCACCCAGACAGATCGGCAGGGTGAGACCCTCGTACAGAGGCCGAAGCACCCCCCCCCCCCACCTAGGACTGCCCTAAGCAGACTGGGGAGCACCAGACACAGATCGGCAGGATGAGACCCTCGTACAGAGGCAGAAGCACCCCTCCCCACCTAGGACTGCCCTAAGCAGACTGGGGAGCACCCAGACACAGATCGGCAGGGTGAGACCCTCGTACAGAGGCCGAAGCACCCCCCAACCTAGGACTGCCCTAAGCTGACTGGGGAGCACCCAGACACAGATCGGCAGGATGAGACCCTCTTACAGAGGCAGAAGCACCCCCCCACCTAGGACTGCCCTGAGCAGACTGGGGAGCACCCAGACAGATCGGCAGGGTGAGACCCTCCTTACAGAGGCGGAAGCACCCCTTCCTGCCTAGGACTACCCTAAGCAGACTGGGGAGCACCCAGACAGATCGGCAGGATGAGACCCTCTTACAGAGGCAGAAGCACCCCTCCCCACCTAGGACTGCCCTGAGCAGACTGGGGAGCACCCAGACAGATCAGCAGGATGAGACCCTCTTACAGAGGCGGAAGCATCCCCCAACCTAGGACTGTCCTAAGCAGACTGGGGAGCACCCAGACACAGATCAGCAGGGTGAGACCCTCTTACAGAAGCAGAAGCACCCCCCCACCTAGGACTGCCCTAAGCAGACTGGGGAGCACCCAGACACAGATCGGCAGGACGAGACCCTCTTACAGAGGCAGAAGCACCCCCCCACACCTAGGACTGCCCAAAGCAGACTGGGGAGCACCCAGACACAGATTGGCAGGACGAGACCCTCTTACAGAGGCAGAAGCACCCCCCCACCTAGGACTGCCCTGAGCAGACTGGGGAGCACCCAGACACAGATCGGCAGGATGAGACCCTCTTATAGAGGCGGAAGCACCCCTTCCTGCCTAGGACTACCCTAAGCAGACTGGGGAGCACCCAGACACAGATCGGCAGGATGAGACCCTCTTACAGAGGCAGAAGCACCCCCCCACACCTAGGACTGCCCAAAGCAGACTGGGGAGCACCCAGACACAGATCGGCAGGATGAGACCCTCCTTACAGAGGCCAAAGCACCCCTGCCTGCCTAGGACTGCCCTAAGCAGACTGGGGAGCACCCAGACACAGATCGGCAGGATGAGACCCTCTTACAGAGGCGGAAGCACCCCCCCCTACCTAAGCAGACTGGGGAGCACCATCAGCCGGGCTCGGCACCTTCTCCCCTTGATTCGACCAGAAACACCGCTGCAGGGGTCTTATTACTCCTTGTCCTAGTTCAGTTTTTAAAAATTAGCCCCTTCAAATGTCATCTTAACACTTCCTTGTAACACTGAAAGTTCCAAGATTTTTTCTCTCATTGACTTCATTTTAAATTATGGCCTTTTTTATTAGCATCAACCTGTAGATCAGTTGTATCTTATATAGTTCTCCATAGGGTGGCTATCTCCTTCAGTTAATATTGATTCTTGGTAGCTCCACTTAGTCAGCATTTTCCTACCTTGTGTTTAAATCCTGTATATATCCTATTTGATTTCCTCAGGCCGTTCTAAAGTCCCACAGTATCCAGATGAGAAAGCATAACCTTGGGAGTCCAAAGATGGAGGTTTTAGTGTCAGCATGCCACCTCCTGACTACGTCATCTACTTAAAGCAGGTAAACTCCAATCCCTATTTGTTCTTTGTTCCTTAATCCATGAAATAGGGTAATAAGAATGCCAATCCAGTCTATGTAATTGTATCATTGTAGGATCAACATTGTAATTTTGTCCTTTGCAAAGTATGAAATTACTTTCTCCGCCAGATTGCAGACAAGCGTAGGGAAGATGGCTTCCATAGTGTCTGGGGTCGCAGCTGAGAAGACCCAGTGCCTGGGGGTAGCTCCATGGTGAGGGACTGGAATCCTCAGGAGGCGTATGTACTGACATGACTAGTGATGAAGCCAGGATGTCTAAACATACTCTCTGCGTGTGACCTGAGCTTCCTCCTAGTATGGCTGCCTCCGGGTAGACTCCTCGTAAGGCAGCTCAGAGCTTCAAGTGCTGGTGTTCCTGTAAGCAAGGTAAAAGCCGCGCTGCATTGCATGATGTAGCCTCCAAAGTCACACAGCAGGATTGCTGCTGCATTCTACTGAAAACAGATACCAGTCACTACGTCTAGCTCAGATCAGGGAGAGGGGCTGTAGATACCACCTGTCACCGGAAGAAGGTGTCAAAGAACTTAACGGGTTGTAAAGCCACCATAGGTCATGTGTAGAATAACAGTCTGCCTACAGGACCCACCCTTACCTTCCCCACATGGGGATTGGATTGCATATCCAATCAAGTTATCTCCCCCGGCTGCTGGAATCACCAGGCAGGATCCCAGTTGCTCATGAACAAGACCTTGCTTTCCTTTTTCAGCTTCTGAGACCGCTGCTTTATGCAAAACTAGACAGGTCTTTTGCCGCTGAACACAGCCTGTGCCCTTTGTGACTCCCCCAAATCCCAATGCTGCCATGGGCCATGTTGATGTGTTGAAACCCTCTACGCAAAAAAGTGCTCCTGGGGCCTGTGATGAACCAAGCCAGTTTGTGTTCAGAGCAGAAACAAAGCACCGCCCTTTTGTGCCGTGGTGTGCCATATGGTTACCAAAGTGGCACTCCCTTGCGTTCAAAAGTCTTACAGACGTTTTAGTCCACACAGTTGTTTGAGGTTTCGCTCACATGCCCCCTTTCCCCTAAGCATTTGTGCAGTCTCAGGAAGCTGGAAAACAAAACCAGCCAAGAAGCGCTGCTCAGAACTGTCGCTGTACCTGATGGTTGAGACACTGTTGAGAGCCCACCCTTTCTTCTCTGAAGATGAGCATTTCTGCCTAGAATCCTGATAGACACTAGATACTGCCATCAGACATCCAGACTTACCCAGCCAAGTCTGATCCCAAACTAATAATTAGGTCAGCTACTAGAAAACAATCAAGCAGCCTTAAGAAGCTTCTGGAGTTGCAAGTGGCTTCATTTTGTGTAACTAATCACAGTTTAATATTTTCATTATGAATCAAGGTCATCATTATGTGTGACACATTCTGTATTGTTTAATAGAGGGCTACTATCAGAAGTTTCTTGGGGACAGGGGATGGGTGTTTGTCACAGTGGCTGATTCCACTTGAGACTCCCACTTCCTCTATCAGAGTGCCTGGGTTCAAGTCTCGGCTTCCAATGTCAGCTTCCTGCTAAGGCGCATCCTGGGAAGTGCTTGGGTTCTTGCCACTCATGTGCGAAACCCATATTGAGTTCTAAGCGCCTAGCTCCAACCTGAGCCAGCCCCAAGCCTGCAGGCTTTGGGAGAGTGAAACAGCAAATAGGGGGCCGGCATTGTGGGATAGCAGGTAAAACCTCCGCCAGCAGTGCCAGCATCCTGTATGGCACCAGTTCTAGTCCTGGCTGCTCCACTTCCAATCCGGCTCTCTGCTCTGGCCTGGGAAAGCAGTAGAAGATGGCCCAAGTCCTTGGGTCCCTGTACCTGCATAGGAGACCGGGAAGAAGCTCTTTGTTCCTGGCTTTTTTTTTTTTTTTTTTTTTGACAGAGTGGACAGTGAGAGAGAAAGACAGAGAGAAAGGTCTTCCTTTGCCGTTGGTTCACCCTCCAATGGCTGCCACAGCCGGCGCACCGCGCTGATCCGATGGCAGGAGCCAGGTGCTTCTCCTGGTCTCCCATGGGGTGCAGGGCCTAAGGACTTGGGCCATCCTCCACTGCACTCCCTGGCCACAGCAGAGAGCTGGCCTGGAAAAGGGGCAACCGGGACAGAATCTGGCGCCCCGACCGGAACTAGAACCTGGTGTGCCGGCGCCGAAAGGTGGAGGATTAGCCTATTGAGCCACGGCACCGGCCCTGTTCCTGGCTTCTGATAGGCATGGCTTCAGCCATTGCAGCCATTTAGGGAGTGAATCAGCAGGTGGAAGACCCCCCCCCCGCCCCGCCACCTCTGCCCCTCTGTAATTCTGCCTTTCAAATAAATAAATAAATAAATTAGCCTTTAAAAAAAACCAGCATATGGAAGATCTTCCTCTGTCTGTCTCCTTTCAAATAAAATGAAAATAAATAAATTAAAAGAACTTAAAAAAAGAAGTTATTTGGGTATACATAACAGATGGAATTGCTTCATCACAGCTTCCCCACTGAGGGCCACGTGGACCCCCTCTGTGGGATTCAGATTCTGTCCGAATACTTCAGTGACCACGGCCTCACTGACACCTTAGCTGTTTGCTTCTAAAGCAGAAGTAAATTCTGCTCTTTGTGACATCTATATTCTGTTCTAAGTTTTGCCTTTTGGAAGAACACAAAGTAGATTTCTTTCTTATATAATTGCTTTCAAATATTTGAAAGGAATTCTGTTTCCTTCAGTTCTCCTCCTTAAAGCATTTTCTCTCCTGCATACCCTTCAGTTTTCCTCTTGAAAATCTCATTTCACGAATTAAACACTATTCCAGATTTGATCCAACTGACAAAGAATATTCTAATTGCTGTAACCTAGTAACTCTACTTCTGTGAGTACAATCAAGGATCATAGAAGCAGCCCCATTTCATTATTGGAACCTTTGAAGTCACAGTTAAAAAACAAAAATCTTGTTTGGTTTTTAAAATAAAGTGTACTTCTGGGGCCAGCACTGTGGCATAGTGGGTAGAGCTGCCATCTGCAGTGCCGACATCCCATATGGGTGCCAGGTCGAGTCCCAGCTGCTCCACTTATGATCCAGCTCTCAGCTATGGCCTGGGAAAGCAGTAGAAAATGACTCAAGTCCTTGGGCCCCTGAACCCACGTGGGAGACCTGGAAGAAGCTCCTGGCTCCTGGCTTCGGATCGAGGTGGGAGCTAGAGAGAGACAGAGAGAGAGAGAGAAGGTCTTTCATCTGCTGGCTCACTCCCCAGATGGCCACAATGGCTGGAGCTGTGCCTATCCGAAGCCAGGAGCCAGGAGTTTCTTCCAGGTCTCCCATTCAGGTGCAGGGACCCAAGGACTTGGGCCATCTTCCACTGCTTTCCCAGGCTATAACAGAGAGCTGGATCGGAAGTGGCGCAGTCAGGACTAGAACTGGTGCCCATATGGGATGCTGGCACTGCAGGCGGTAACTTCACCCACTACACCACAGTGCCAGCCTTTTTTTTTCCCTTAAGATTTATTTGAGAGGTAAAGTTACAGAGAAAGGGAGAAACAGAGAGAAAAGTCTTGCATCCTCTGGTTCACTCCCCAAATAGCCACAACGTGTGGAACTGGGCCAATCTGAAGCCAGAACCAGTAGCTTCTTCCTTGTCTCCAATGTGAGTGCATGGGCCCAAGCATTTGGGCCATCTTCCACTGATTTTCCAGGCCCATAGCAGAGAATTGGATTGGAAGAGGAGCAGCTGGGACTTGAACCAGTGCCCATATGGGATGCTGGCGCTGCAGGGAGAGGCTTAGCTTACTGTGCCAGCAATATTCTTTATGAGTTAATTGAAAATGAATTCTAGTGGAGAATGGGACTGGGAATGGGAGAAGGAGGAGAAGGAGGGGTGGGAGTTTGAGTGGGAGGGCGGGTATGGTAGAAGAATCACTACATTCCTAAAGTTGTAGGTATGAAATGCACGCTGGCCCAGGACGTTGTGGGCATTTGGGAAGTGGGTCAGCACATGGGAGATCTCTGTCTTTTCCTGTCTCTGTCTCTCTGTGTGTCTGTCTCATTTGTATCTATTTATATACATGGGATACGCATACACCACACACTACTATGGGTCTCCCTTCTAGACCATCCTTTGGGAGGAGCCAGAGCAAGCTGTCTTCACTAAGGCTGGAAGAAGTGTGCTTGGTGGTGAGGGTGACTTAAAGGGCTGTGCTGGCTCTGCTCTGTAAGTCAGAACTGACTGAGAACTTGCCGTGCTGATGGGGCGCACGTCTAACTGTGGTGACAGGTGCCAGCTTCTGCAGGTTCCTCCCTCCTGAAGCCGGGAGGAGAGTGCAGGGGCGGGAGGCGGCACGGTTTCTGCCTCCCCCGGGCTTCGGCTCAGCCTCGCACATGTTCTCTTCAGGCTTGGTTCTTCTGCGTGGCCACCGTCTTCCCTTCCTGACTATCTGCTCTCAGAATTTTGAGTTCAGCAGCAGACACAAAAATACCAACTCACAAAATCTGTTTAACCAGTTCCACAACTGCATAAGATCCAATCCCTGTAGTAAATTCCTTATTATTTACATTTCCTAGTGCTTCTGACTGAATATTGATGAATATATTCTGATAACAGAATAAATGACAAATGAATTTTTAACTTTATTTAGAAGGTATGCTATTATTGTTAAAAAGATGTATTTATTTATTTGAAGTCAGCATTACAGAGAGACAGGAAGAGACAGAAAGATCTTATATTTGCTGGTTCACTCTTCAGACGGCCGCAACTGCTGGTCCTGGGCCAGGCCAAAGCCAGGAGCCAGGAGCTTCATCTGGGTCTCCCACGTGGGTGGCTGGGGACCAAGTACGTGTGCCATCCTCCGCTTCCTTTCCCAGGCCATTAGCAGAGAGTTAGAATGGAAGCGGAGCTGCTGGGAGGTGCATATATGGGATGCTGATGTCACAGGTGGTGGTTTTACTCACGACAGCACAACACCAGCCCTAGATGGTGTGGTATTGGTTTAGTAATTGGAAACAATTTGGTATTTATTTTGAAATAGAGCTAATTAGTACATATTTGATGTTACGAATCATGGTTCTTACTATGGAGAAAGTAAGAGACAAATACAGAACAAGGGAAGTAGGAGAATCCTGTGACACCAAGTTTGAAGTTGATGTAGAATTAAACTTTTAGGGGCCGGCGCCATGGCTCACTTGGTTAATCCTCTGCCTGCGGCGCTGGCATCCCTTATGGGCGCCGGGTTCTAGTCCCGGTTGCTCCTCTTCCACTCGAGCTTTCTGCCGTGGCTCGGGAAGGCAGTGGAGGATGGCCCAAGTGCTTGGGCCCTGCATCCGCATGGGAGACCAGAAGGAAACACCTGGCTCCTGGCTTTGGATCGGCGTGGCACCAGCAGTGGTGGCTATTTGGGGGGTGAAACAACGGAAGGAAGACTTCTCTCTCTCTTTCTCTCTCACTGTCTAACTCTATCTGTCAAAAAAAAAAATTAAACTTTTAAATACATATGTGTGTATGCACATATATTTGTATATTTGTGTATGTATTCATATATTCTTAACTCGGTCTAGTGAAAGAGGGCTTAGGAGTGATAGTAAGTGTATGTAGTGTTTGGATCTTGATTTTGAAATGCCTTTCTTCACTAAACATAACCAGGACTTCCTTTGAAAAGTGGCCGGTTCCAGATCTTGGGAAAAAGATGTGTATATAAATTGAGGTTGTATGGAATGAACCCTGGCATACTTAAGAACAAGGGCATTGTGAAAAGACTACTAGGTCATGTCAAAAGAAACCAGCTATAAAATCCCCACTGGTACAGTGTGGGACAATTGGAAGATAAGAAATAATGACAGTAATGGATTACAATTTATTACTTTTTCAAAATCCGTAAGTTCATAGTGATGAAAGAGAGGTATTGAAAGAGAGAGGTGGAAGTAAGACTTGTTTTCAGAGAATAGTGCTAGTTAATTTATAAAGGAATGATGGACTGAGAAAGAGCACCATTTTGCAACCACTACTATAATAATTTCTGCAAGTCAGGATCATCAGTAATAGTTGCTGAAACTATTATTGGGTAAAGTACTGTTGGGAACAGGATAGTCTCATGGTTTCATAATGCCATAACACAGCCTCTTATTAATTGTAAAGGCATAAATGCAGCTTTACATGGGAAATATCGCAGTCACCACATTCAGCAAGCTGTCAGACTTAGCATGACCATTGGGGTACAATTTGATGTCATGTAAATCTTCATGCAGTGCATCAACATGTGGTGTTTGGGCCAAGAAGTCTGTCACATGAATGTAATGTCAAGGAACCAGTCAAATCCAGAGTACAGGTATTCTACAGAGCAAATGAATCTAATTCTTCAAAAGCTCAATCTCTTGAAAACCAGAAACATCCAGAGAAGGGTTTGTTCTGTATTAAAAGTGATTGAAGAGTGTGAGAACCAACTACATTGTGTGAGACACAACAATCCTGGATGAGAAAATAGACATTTTGGGGCTATTGGGAAAATTAAGTGTGGGCCATGATAAGTGATAATTATGAGTTAATGCTAAAAAATAGACATTTTGGGGCTATTGGGAAAATTAAGTGTGGGCCATGTATCAAGTGATAATTATGAGTTAATGCTAATTTAATTGTTGTTAGTATCCTTGATTTTTGTTTTGTTTTGTTTTGTTTTGACAGGCAAAGTTAGTGAGAGAGACAGAGAGAAAGGTCTTCCTTCTGTTGGTTCACCCCCCAAAGGCCGCTACAGCTGGTTTGCTGCGCCAATCCGAAGCCAGAAGCCAGGCGCCTCCTGCTAGTCTCCCATGGGGTGCAGGGCCCAAGCACCTGGGCCATCCTCCACTGCCTTCCCTGGGCCACAGCAGAGAGCTGGACTGGAAGAGGAGCAGCCAGGACAGAATCCAGTGCCCTGACCGGGACTAGAACCCGGTGTGCTGGTGCTGCAGGCAGAGGATTAGCCTAGTGAGCTGCGGCACCGGCCAGTATCCTTGTTTTTTATGAGACATACTGAAGTGTTTAGGGGTGAAATGTCTTCAAATTACTTTAAAATGATTCTTTTAAATTTTTTTTACAGATTTATTTATTTCAAATGTTACAAAGAGAGGGAGCCACAGAGAAAGAGAGAGAGAGATCTTCCATCTGCGGTTCACTCCCCAGATGGCTGCAATGGCCCAGGCTGGAGTAGGCTGAAGCCACAAACCAGGAGCTTCATCCAGGTCTCCCACGTGCGTGCAGGGGCTCACGTACTTGGGCCATCTTCTGCTACTTCCCGAGGTGCATTAGCAGGGAGCTGGATCAGAAGTGGAACAGCTAGGACTTGAACTGGCACCCATGTGGGATGCTAGAGTTGCAGATGGTGGCTTAACATGCCATTTCTTAAAAAATGGAGATAGAGAAGGAAAAAGTGACAAATATTAAGAATTAGAGAATTCAGAAGAAGGCTTGTAGCAATTGTTTGTAATACAATTTTTTAACTTTCATTTTTGAAAGTGTTTTTTTTTTTTTTTTTTTTTTTTTTTGACAGGCAGACTTAGACAGTGAGAGAGAGAGAAAGGTCTTCCCTCCATTGGTTCACCCCCAAATGGCCGCCACAGATGGCGCTGCGCTGATCTGAAGCCAGGAGCCAGGTGCTTTCTCCTGGTCTCCCATGGCGTGCAGGGCCCAAGCACTTGGGCCATCCTCCACTGCCCTCCCGGGCCACAGCAGAGAGCTGGTGTGGAAGAGGGGCAACCGGAACAGAATCCGCCACCCCAGCCAAGACTAGAACCCTGGGTTATGGCGCCACAGGCAGAGGATTAGCCTAGTGAGCCGCGGCGCCGGCCCATTTTTGAAAGTTTTAAAACAGAAAATATATTGCTTTTATAAGAATAATACAGGAGTCTGGGGCCGGTGCTGTGGCGCAGTGGGTTAATGCCCTGGCCTGAAGTGCTGGCATCCCATATGGGCACCGGTTCGAGACCTGGCTGCTCCACTTCCGATCCAGTGCTCTGCTGTGGCCCAGGAAAGCAGTAGAAGGTGGCCCAAGTACTTGGGCCCCTGCAACCGCGTGGGAGACCTGGAGGAGGCTCCTGGCTCCTGGTTTCAGATCAGCCCAGCTCACTCCAACTAGGGAGTGAACCAGCAGATGGAAGACCTCTCTCTCTCTCTCTCTCTCTCTACCTCTCCCCTGTGTAACTGACTTTCAAATAAGTAAATAAATCTTTTTTAACAAACAACAAGAAAAGAATAATACAGGGCCAGCATTGTGGCATAGCAGGTTAAGCCTCTGCCTGGGATGCGGGCATCCCATATGGGCACTGGTTCAAGACCCAGGTGATCCATTTTCTATCCAGCTCCCTGCTAATGCACCTGCTAAAGCAGCAGCAGAAGGCTCAAGTCCTTGGGCTCCCGTGCCATGTGGGAGACCCAGAAGAAGCTCTGGGTTCTCCCTCTCCCTCTCCCGCTCCCTCTCCCTCCCCCTCCCCTCCCTCCTCCCTCTCTCTGTAACTCTGCCTTTCAAATAAATAAAAAGAATAACACATGGAATGGGCTTGTAGCAAAGCGGGCTAGGCCACCACCTGCAATGCCAGCCCCCTGTATGAGTCCCAGCTGCCCCACTTCCAATCCAGCTCCCTGCTAATGCTCCTGTGACAGCTGCACAGACCGCCAGGAACTTGGGCCCCTGACGCCCACGTGGGAGATCCAGATGGAGTTCCAGGCTCCTGGCCTTGGCCTTGCCCAGTCGTGGCCATTGTAGCCATTTGCGGGGTGAACCAGTGGATGGAAATCTCTCTCTCTCTCTCTCTCTGCCTTTCAAATAAATAAATAAATAAATCTTTAAAGAAATAATATATACATATGGCAATAAAATGTTTTTTTCTAAAAGAATGTTTCCCTCATACGATCAACAACTTTTTAGTCATCTATTACTATTACTGTTACACTATATTACCTTTTTCTTATATTATCTCCTTTAAGTCCATTTCGATACCACTTTGTATTTTTGGCTACTTTGGGATTAAATCATTCTGCATCATGATTAATAGACAATGAAAGTGCATAAGACAAAATTTTCGCTGGGTTCCACTCAGGTTTTAATAAGACCCTGTAACGTATCTCCACTTATCAAGTAGGAATCTTCCCATATGTTAAATGTTGGTGTATCATTCTAAGTGTGTGTTTGGAATACACATTTTTTTATTATCACTTTTGCAGCAAAACCTGTCCTTGTATTTTGTTGGGATAGTGTTACAATATCCCTGATTCCATTTCTTCATTTATTCATTGTCATCAGATATTTATCGGTACCTGCTTTGTGTCAGACATCGTGCTAAGATTTATATAACCCCAAACAGTATAATAAGAGT